>NC_049254.1:10291055-10620221 GCF_011100685.1 Canis lupus familiaris
CATTGAACATTCCCTAAAGAGGAGCAAGGGGAAGAGGTGTTTGATTTTAATACCAATTTTATGATACAATTTTCTTTTTGTTTTAAGCAGTGCAACAGTTGTGCATTCCTCTAAGGATATAGCAAAACTATTGATAATAAATAAGAAGGCAAGGACGATCTAGCTCTCCACCTGCTGAGTAACATACTGTTCCTGGCACTATGGAATGAAAGCATAATAAATGAAAGAAACATACTTCTTAGTCCTAGATTTAGGTACTGGAAAGAGTTTCATCTGCACACAGTGCAGGACATCTGCTGTTGATTCCTTATGGACCAGCTACATAGTCATTTCCAGGTGTGATTCAAGATGTTAGCCACCCAGGGGGCTGTAGATGTTTAGAGAAGCAATTCTTACACTATAGAATGAGCAAGAATGATGAAGATTCTGCGGCTATATGGAGAACTACTCTATCTGGAGAACTAAAAATCTTGAATTTTCACAAGCTACCAGGTGGCTCTGGTGTAACTGACACAAAAGGTCAGGACATGTGAAGTTTAGATCATTTTTACACAGTAGGACAATAATGCAGGGCCAGCAAGCAGCATGTGCATGGGGTATATGATGGCTTTTGCCTTATCTTCCTTTATGTTTATTTTGGAAAAGGATGTCATATCACAGCTTATTAGAGAAAAACTGGGTTTTCGATTGCACTATAAAAGATGCCCATAGGGCAGCCTGGGTGGCTCAGCGGTTTAGTGCTGCCTTCAGTCCAAGGCGGGATCCTGGAGACCTGGGATCAAGTCCCATGTCAGGCTCCCTGCATGGAGCCTGCTTCTCCCCTCTGCCTGTGTCTCTGCCTCTCTCTCTCTCTCTGTCTTTCATGAATAAATAAATAAAATATTTTTTAAAAAATAAAAAATAAATAAAAGATGCTCATGTGTATATGTCTCATTGGAACCCTACTCAAGAATATATTAATTTCAGGTACCAGGCTGCATGTTCCCAATATCTTCCAAGTTATAGAATTCTGAACAGAGTACCAGCTATGTGGCAGTGAAGTGATTTTCATGGATGATTTGTCTACGAATTAATCTTTTTTTCCTCCATTGCTCATATGACTAAATCCAAGCCTACCTGTGAGCTTCAGAATCTGACAGATGTCCCTTTCTAAGGAGAAAAACTTTACTCTTTACTTATATGACTTCATTGTACATAAATGTGCAAATGAAAATAAAAATAATTTTCTAAACAGAAGTAAATTAGTAGCAAAAAATACACATTTTGAGAAAAAGATGTCTGCCTTTCATTTGAACAGCAAATCTTGAAATGGCAAATTTGAAGTAGTTCTGAAAATCAAGAGACAGATCATTATACAATTTTAAAGAAATCAGCAGAGTAAAATTCCAGAATTACAAGTTACTGGTATTGATATAATAGGGTGATTTTAAAGGACAGATAGAAAGAACTGGTGACATTTCATTATTGAGTGCTTCAGGAATTATATTTCATGCTTAAAGTGGCAATGACATAGTAAGTAAACAAGCTTCCATTGCCTCGTGCATGGAAGAAGTTGAGAAGATTATTTAATTTTTTTCTAAAAACCATTTTAAAGTTATTATTCAAATGTCCATACCCATAGATTTTGATCTCGACAGAAATTGTTATATCCTCTTACTACTGAATCTATCTTGGACTTTGAAAGAAGCCAAGAAGCCAAGAGATGTTTTCTTTTTTGCTCTGGACTTAGAAGAATGATATCATAGTAATAAATTCAGAAGCTCCTGATTTCCAACTAATCATCCTCCTCACCCTAGATTGCGAAAGAGTCCTTTCAGGCAGAGCAAGCCTCTTCAAAGTGGTCATGTGGAGAAAGGTAGCAAAGGACTAGTATTAAAATGTATTTTTTTATTTTAATTTTTTATTTTAATTCCAGTACAGTTAACATATAGTGTTATATTAGTTTCCAGGTATACTATATGGTGATTGAAAAATACCATTTTTTACACATATATGTAAAATGTAAATTTATATCTATATAAAATATATTATATGATATATGTTTATAATATATATGTTAAACTGCTTTTTTCTTAGACATAAGGATTCAGAAAATTTTTATTGGGGAGCAAGGGTCAACTGTCAACTTGCTCTTGCAAAATATTATCTTATGCTTTATGAGAAATGGAGCATTATTTTATTTTTTTAATTTATTTTTGGAGCATTATTTTAAAGATGAAACTATATCTTACCTTCGAATTATCAGTACATATAAATCTTTCATTTCTAGCATCTAGGTCAGTGCCAGCCATAAAGTAGCTAAAATTAAATGGACATATGTGCATGAGAGAGAGAGATGGACAGAGAGAGAGAGATAGAGAGAGAGAGAGAAAGAAAGGAAGGAGGGAGGGAGGGAGGATATATGATTTGGAAATTCTTTTCATTGTCTAGTAAAAGCCTTATATGGTCCAAGTCCCCATCCTATTTAGGATAGCTTAAGGAAAAGCAAACATCCCATAGAAAGAGAGTGTTCAGTGCAGGGGCTCCCTCAGTTTGTTTATAAAGCCATTCTACTTCCACGTCTGCCCTAACAGATGCTTGCTTTTCCATGAAAAGACAACTTGAGAGGAAATGATGCTCTTTCTAAGTCCCAATGCACTGAAGCACACGGACTGTTGTTTACTAGTCTTTCTCTGACATTCTGATCATTATGGAGCCCACTCAGCTCCCCTGAAGCCAGGCCCTTGGAATATTTTCCACTGTTTGTGCTGGCAGGTGACTGGGAGTGCCAGTGACAATAGGACCTATTATGTGACTACATCACAGACAACTCTGGCTGACCAAGTCACTAGACCTATTAATAAAGCTGGTGTGGTGCAGGGGGTACAAGACTGAGGTCAAGAACAGAACTTGAACTGTGGTATATCACTGACAAATAATCTTGCAAGCCTGTGCACTCTGATACTGGTGAAAACACTTCACGCTTTTATTTCCTTTAAAGAGAAAACTTTAAAGATCTACAATAGTGATCAAATAGCCTTGATTTCTAATTGCTGAACATATTTAAATATAGACGAGACAGACATTAGTTGAAGAAGATGATTTATGCTGATCAGCATTAGCAAATTTCAGCAAAATGATTCTTCATGCATTGGACTGTGATTTATCTTCACATATATTGAGGGGGAAAGTTTGGCAAAATATGTATATAGATAGTCATGTTCAATTATACTTCAATGGAAAATAATTTTTAAGAACTTGAGCAGATGGATTTTAGGAATGAAAGAGTTGTTGCTGAGTATAACTGAATTTCTCTGTTATCTATAGCAAACCCACGAAGACTCCTTTAGGCAAATGTGTATTGTCAATTAAGTCACTGTACTAATCCTTTCAAGTGTCATTTTTTAAAAAAATCGCTTACTCTAAACTATATAAATATATTAGTATCTTTACCACATGTTCACTCCTAGATTCCTTTACTGTGAAATTATTTACTGTTGAATACACATGTTTGCTATCTGGCTGAGTTTAAAGTTGCCTCACTCCAGAGAATTTTAACCTAAGCTGAAAAGTTCTTGAAAGGGTGCTGAGAGCCTTTCTGTCTTATTAAGGCTGTGAGTTTCCATTTACTTATTTTATTTGTCTTCATCCCCACTTTGTTAAACATACATGAGAATGTATATCTGGCTGGCCTCTAACACAGAGGGTTTGCTTTCCTTTTCTCCAACAGCATAATCACATTTCTGGAAAGAAAAAATGGTGCTTTAAGACCACTCAGTATCTCTTGTATCTGAATAAAGACACGCAGAAGTGATACACACTCACAAAAGTTTTCTCATGGCTCTGAGGAGGTTAAATTGGCTCCTCAGTCAAGGAGGCATTAAGCACAGAGCAGCTCCACGGGCAAAGCAAAAATAACTGTTATGTGGGGGGCTGTTAGACTGGCAGTAGATTGCTATCTAGGGATCCTCACTCTCTGCTAAGTTCCCTCTCACACTGTGTGGGAAATGGCAGGAAGAGATATTTTAGCCAAGATACAAAAGAAAATATACATTGCTCACAGTTAAAGGCATAGAAAATCAGTCAATTCTATAAAAGCCCCTTGGAAAGTTCAAAGACCACATCGACTTTCAGAATGTTCCATTAGAAGTGTCCTAGACACAACTTATGGTCATGCCTCCCCTGAGCTTGTGCTAGAATAACTGTTGTAAGAGTATATGTTCCCGACCTCTACAAGTTAAGGGATTTCCTTGTCCAGTGATGATAAGAGTGCCTATATCACATGTGCCCATCTCTCACTGTTCATATATCTTGGTTATAGAATAACTGAATTCTATTTCTATTTTTAATGGTTGCAAAACCTTTATGTCAATTGTAAAGACACTCATCTAAGAAGGTGACGGATTATATAATTTATTACCCAAATTTGGATGCTGTCAAAGAATGAAAAGAAGCTCTTAGTTATTATGTTTAGGACAGAATAGTAAACTAGGCCTTTCATGGAAAAACCAGGATATATGGTCATTCCGATCACAAGAGAATAATCTAGATATGTGATATGTTAATCAAGGATAATTAGGCATCAATAGTGTCCATCAATTCTGCTTAGTTAATAAGATAAGAATCAACAAGGATTCTCTAACAAAATGTTTGGACTTGAATGGAGCAAAGTTGAGTGTTTACTCTCTTATATTTTACTCTCAAAAGAAGTTTCATATAGTCACAGGCATTTAAACTTGAATAAAACGAGGTATTCAGTATTTAGTTTTAAAACCAGATTGAAAAGTAGACTACCACAGCAGTTAGGTGGCTCAGTGGTTGAACGTCTGCCTTTGGCTCAGGTCATGATCCCAGGGTCCTGGGATCGAGTCTTGCATCAGGCTCCCCGCAGAAAGCCTGCTTCTCCCTTTGCCAATGGTTCTGCATCACTCTCTATATTTCTCATGAATAAGTAAATAAAATATAAAAAAAAAGAAAAACAGACTATCAACTAGTTCTTTATTAAAATCTGACAATAAAGCAGGAAGCTTTAGCTTCTAGTCAAATTGAACTCCTATTTTTGATTTTTAATTTATAAATTGAAAAGTTAACTTTATTCACTCAAGGACATTTATTTGGCAGGTGGCAGGTTTAATATATCACTTTTAAGTTCCTTTCCAGCTTTGGAATTTTGTGATTTCCACTATTTTTCTGAGTGAACAAGAAGGATCCTAGGAGATACTAGAGCTTTTGAGACACAGGAAATTTATACAGAATGAACCTAGCAAAGTGGAAAAAAACCAAGTTCAAAGTACCCTTTGTATTCTGCTACAGCATCATGTTTACTCTTCAATTCGGGCCCATTGAAGTATTTGAAATTCCCCACATATGCCTTATTCCTTCACGCACTCTGTTTCCTGTGTTAAGAATGTTCTCTACTCTTCGTCCCTTCAACTTTAGCTATATCAAATTCCTATTTATCCTGTAAACATTAATCCCCTAATTTCAGTTTGAATCCTTTCACTGAAATGCCATAGCACTCTGGGCATAACTCCACCATAACACTACTTACAAATTCTGTTATAATTGTTCATTCTTTTTTATTTCCATACTAAACTCTGAGCTAACATGTCTTTTCTACCTCTGTATCTCCAGCAAATCAGCCTAATACTTCTCAAAATGTGCTGAATAAACCATCAATTGACTTATGAAAAGCAATTACTCCTCTTTCAAACAGAAATAAATCTATAACCAAAGAAAGAAAAGAAATATTCCTACAGATGCCTGGATAGGACATTCCCCACATATACAATAATATAGGTAAATCAAGGTGAAAATAAGTTGAGTTTGGACTGCACGCTATGCCTTACTTTACAGAAATCCTTATGATTAGATTAGAGTTGCTGCAAGAGAAACAGTTCATAAAGGCAAAATGTGTTTATGATGACCAAGTCACTGTGTTAGACATAAAAATTTAGGGACTAAATTGACATGAGTGGTTTCCAAGATAGTTCTACTGTACACTAAATTTTGCTCTATATTGTTTTAGAGAGGTTTCACAGAATTTTTTAAAAATCTATTTTATTTCTTGCTGTGTTTTCACAGTCTCTAAACAAGCATTCCATTTACTTTATCACCTTTTATAAAGCTCACACTCTCCTCCTTTAAACAATATTAAACAAACTAAAATATTATACATTTCTAATACCTTTCCTTACTTATAAAATCATATGGAATCATATCATCTTAGTAATTAAGGTTCAAAAAATTCAATCATTTCTTTTTAACCTCTTTTTAACCTTTTCCTCAACAAGTGATCTTTAATCAATTGCCATAGTTGGTGAATTGTAAACTTATATTTCCCAAAACTATCCTTTGCTTCCCCCACTGCTTCTGACCATATGAATTACACATTGATTAGTCATGTTTTCCTAATGATATGACTGATAATCAGATTTTACCTATTTAATAATTCTGAATTCTGCTCTGATTACTTTCCTTAAAGCATTGATTTTAGCATTCTGAAAGTATTCCAAAACATAGAGTAACAACCTATTATGTACAAAATATAGTCAAAATTCAATAATCTGGCCTTTTAATGGCCTTCCAAAATCTGAATCCAACCTATCAACTTACCCCTTTGCTGAAAAACATAAATTCTCTTTTGAGAACTCATTGACCTCAAAATGTGATTTGTCAGGATATATTTACCCCTGTTTTAGCTTTTACCACAAATTTGTTCATTATTCCTCTTCAACTCTGTAGACTCCCTTTCTTCCTCTAGAATTGACATAAATGTTCTATCAGGAGCTAAACTGAGATTGTTACCATGTGCCTCCAGCCATGAATCACTAACAGTTACTGCCTCCTTAACTGTTCCTCCTCATGACATTGCTTCAAAAGCCATGAAGATCTCTCCTTAAATTGAAATAGCTTCCCACTTTTAGCACAAATGCTCATAACTGTGTTCTTTTCAGGCTGATGACTGAAAAAATACACCATAAGAAAAAAAAAAAGGTGGGGTCTTCACTTCCATATTTAAGTGGTCTTCCTCATATGGTCCAAAAAACAAAACCCTTATCCCTAGTAAATCTTACCATTTTTTTTCTTCAGTGCTAACTTCAACAAGAATCTCTAAAGAAGTGAGACTTTTCTTATTACTTATCTTTTCAGATGTACAAATCCTGGCTCTTCTCATAAGTTGAGAAGGATATTAAGAATAAGGTGGGAGAGGGTGCCTGCGAGGGTTCAGTCAGTTAAGCTTCTGCCTTTGGCTCAGGTCATGATCCCAAGGTCCTGGGATTTAGTCCCAAGTCAGGCTTTCTGCTCAGTGGGGAGTTTACTTCTCCCTCTCTTTCTGTCCCTGCTCAAGTTCTCTCATTAATTAATTGACTGATTTTTTTTTTTTAAAGGATAATGGTGGTAGAAGGAATTTTGTTATTCCTTGCTTACATTTCTGTAGTCTGTCTTGAACTTTATCTTGGTCCCAATGTCCTTACTTCTCTTCACCGTGCAAGCCTGATAATGAAAAAAAGCAGTAACATAGTCCAGTGTTAGAATAAATACCACAAGAGCAGTGTCTGGATCTCATGTGTATGACATAATTAAATTGAGGACTCATATCTTCTGGGCTGAATATTATTTTTCTCCTTAAATAACCCTTTTTCTCCTTAAAAAAGCCCACCTGTGAAACTGTTATTATTTTTCCACAATAATCCATTCCCCTTTCTCCCCAACACTTTCAAAGAACTACATTTCCCCACTCCATTAACTTTGTTACTTGCTTCAGGCAAAGAAATGGGGGAAGACATGAAAATACATCAGTTCAAAGTTTCTACTGACTTTCTTGCCCTCCTGTGATCCAGCATAAGAAGTGGTTGTAACTGCTGCACATACCTACTCCTCTTCCCTTTGGTCTCCAAAAGAAAACATATGGAGTGGAGTTAAAACCAAGCCTAGTCAAGCTCAGCTAAGCCAAGAAGAATCCCAGACAATGTATTGAACCCTGAATTAAAAAAAAAAAAAAAAAAAAAGTTTGTTTTAAGCTAATGAAGTTTTAGATACGTTGTTTATGTAGAATCCTTACAGCAAAATCTAAGAATTTCTTGCAAAGTTAGGATCAATAAGTAGGTCTCTGTATACAAATACAATTTATAAATGCTATGGTATAAAAATATCTTTCAGCCATCATGCTGAGCAAATAAACCAAAGGTTGAAAATATACATTGCATAATTGTACTTTTATGAAGTTGCAGAATAGGCCAAAACAGTCCATGATGATAAAAAGTAATTGGCCCAAGGGTAAGGTTGAAAAAGTTTGGACAATAATCTGATAATACAGGCAATAATATACTAAGGGACTTTCTGGAATAATGTAAAATTTGTTCTAAAATTTGTTACAGATGTTGATTACATGGATATGTACACTTATCAAAACTCAACTAACTTAAAAGTTGTGCATCTTAGTAAATGTTAATCATAAATCATTAAGAGAAAACCCATTAAATATTATTGGCTCACCCTTGAACTTGACTCTTGTATCTTACATCTCAACATTTGCACTTGAAAGCTAATAGACAACTGACAACGTACTCAAAACCAAATTCCTAATTTCATTCACCCCTTAAGAAAGCAGGTCCTGCAAATATATGCCTCATTAAGTAAATAACAGCTCCATTTCCCCATTTCTTTATGCCAAAGATTAAAAAAACAAAAAAACAAAAAACAGCAACATGGATTCTCATATACTACATCCAACTCATTGGCCATTTATCACTACTTCTGCAAATGGCTTGGCCCAACCACAGCCCCTTATCATTTATAAGGGTTCCAACTTCTATGACATTCTGTTTTTCTTAATACGGTGGCAGTTACCTTTTTAAAAAGTATGTCAGATCATACATTGCCTTCTACTCAAAACTATCCGATGACACTGATTTAAATAAAAGGCAGGAAAAAAAGAGAGGTTCTTAACATAAACTTTCAAAATCCTGCATGATATATATTTTCTACTTCCCTGACTTCATCTGCTACTCTTCTCATTATCGCTTGGTTCCAGTCACACTAATAGTCTCCTTGCCTTTTCTCAATGTAGCCACTGATGGCAGCCACTTCCAGGACACTGTGAAAATACTTTCCTCAGATAGCCACAGTGTACATAGTAGGTTCTCAACTGACATTTGCTAAAATGATGAATGGAAATGCCTTTTTACATTCTAGGTTTTTCCATCTAGTTTCATCCAGAAGCATCATGTTCTCTCAGGAGTGATTCTGACTCAAACACTAGCTCTGCAAGAGCTTGCTGCTTGTTCAACCTAATTAGCATTACTTACAAAGGAAATGTAGAGCAGCCCAGTGCAAGTGTAAAGAAAGCATTAATCAACCTGAGAGCAAAGCTTTAAAGCAAGATAGTAACAGAACCTACTTCCCAACTCCTTTAATTATTCTGGCAGCCACAAACAAAGTAGGCTGATGAGAGAGGATGGCAGCACTAAAGAGAGCAATGCCATGATTCTGTCCCAAAGAAGTCATTCTTCCTTTTATTTTCTTCCAGGTTTCTGGCACCTCCACTCTATCCAATTCCTTCACCCCCATATGCCCCTAAGTAAATAGTTCTAAATCTTACAAAGTGAACTCACTCTAGAGGGGAACGTGCCTGCATTCTAAAATTTAAAACCCTGGCTTATATCAGTTAAGCGAAAACAAAATCTCATTCACTGCTTTAACACAGAGAAGGGAGCAGCAATGAGCCAAAAACCATATAATAATGACAACTCACGCACCTGAACACATGTTAAGACCAATTTTCTCTCTTTAACTTCTTACCTTTTGGTTCTTCCAGTCATTAATTCACTTAATAATAGCAGTAAAGTATAATTTTCAAAATAGATTACTTTACGATTCACATACAAATATAAAATGAGTAATTGTCAAAGATTTTAGTCAACTCATTAATTAATGAGTGAGCCAATAGACACTAAAACCAGTTCAAATGAGAGTTTAATTACAGAGATCTGTATTCGCTACAGGACACAATTCATTTGCATCGCCATGAACAAAAATTATTTGCATTGCCATCAGGCTTGTTGTTTTCCACAAGTTAAATTCTATCACCAGAGTTGTTTGACTGCTAGTGGAAGACGTAGTTGTATACTTGTAAGGGAGCCAATAATCTCCAGTGAATCCACTACACAATCCAAGCATGCTACTCAAAGACACCACAGTTCTACTTGCCCATTTCCAAGCATTGGCAGTTTTTCCAGACATTAAGAGAGGAATTACCTTACTGCACTTAAATAGCTTCTTAAAACAAGTTATACTGAAAAGTCTCCAGAGCAGTGAAGTAGTTTGGACATCTCTATTATACCAGGGAAACAGGATATACAGAGAAACAGCATGTACACATTTTCTTCATGACTCTTTTTATGACTCGTGACTTAAAAATTTACTATCTAAAAAAAAAAAAATTTACTTTCTAGCAGACTGACTTTGAAAAAAACAATTGCATCTCTCTTGCTGCAATGAAACCATCATTTGTCACCCTGTGTGATGGCAAAAAGGGTGAGAAAGGAACGAGAAAAAGACTACTGTAATGCTTTATTTTCATTTATTGTTTTCCGTTTTTCATTTCCATGTGTCTGTATCCCAAGTGCTCCTGCTGGAGAGAGAAAGGCCCTTTTCTCTTTGGCAAAAGTGAACTCACAGAACAGTGTCATACATTGTACGATACTGTTCTCACAGTTGCACTAAGTCACATAAACATAAACATCTCTACTCTTAAGAAAGAGTTCTTTTAATATTTTACACACAGTTGCCGGTGTTGGAAAAGAAAATTTTTCTCCCACCCTCCTAGGTCCTTGACTGGTAAATTAACATAAGACAGACTAGCAAGAGAAAAACAAATTTAATTACATATGTACTGGAGTCCCATAAGAAAATGAGATACAAAGACATATCAGCCAGTTGAGTCTTATATCCATTCTGAGCTAAGGAATGGGATAGGGGCCTGGGCCTTCGAAGAAGAGGGTAATTCACAGGACAATAAGAACAGATGCTTGGTAATTGGATGTTTGCCCTGCCATACAGATAGGTCATTCAGATCAAAGTTATTTCTGGTAATAGCTCTCTCTCTCACTGGGAGCCAGGCCCCCTATGTAAATCATTTTATGTAGTTAAGGGGAGGTAAAAGTTTTTCTTAAAATGAGTGGGTCTTAATTGACTTGAGCTCAAAATAATCCACACACCGAAGTGGCATATATGGAGGGGTCACATATGGAGGAAACACATTCTGGTTCCCTTCACAAGTAAGCATTTGGACTTCACAGTTCTGCATACTCTCAAATAAAGAAGTGTATAGAATTTACATATACTTTATTTTTTTAAGGTTTTTTTTTATTTTATTTTAATTCCAATATAGTTACCATACAGTGTTATATTATTTTCAGGTGCACAATACAGTGATTCAACAATTCTATGTATTATTCAGTGCTCATCATGGTAAGCTTACTCTTTAATCCCCATCACCTACTTTACCCATCGCCCACCCACCTCTTTTCTGATAGCCATCAGTTTGTTCTCTGTAGTTGAGAGTCTGTTTTTTGGTTTGTCTCTCTATATATACCTCTTTTTTTTCTTTGTTTTGTTTCTTAAATTCCACATTGAGTGAAATCACAGGGTATTTTTATTTCCCTGACTTATTTCACTAAGCATAGTACCATGTAGCTCCATCTATGTTGTTGCAAATGGCAAGATTTCATTCTTTTTTATGCTGAATAACATGCCAGTGCACGTGTATATATACATATATATACCACGTCTTTATCCATTCAGCTATCAATAGACACTTGGACACACTGAATTTTACATATACTTTAAATGCCTCCTCACGCCAATGACCTAGAGAATGTCTTCTTTTAAAGTAAATAAGTTGAAATAAATAAAATTGAAATTAAAATGTTAGTATTTTAAAAATTTGAAATTGGTTGGCCCATAGCACTGCCACCACCTCCAACAACAAAGTAACATGTGATTTATTTTAATAACTTACTCAGTTTTACATTTTGGTTCTAAACAAGTTTTTATAGAATATCAAATCTTGAAAAGGGTTTCTTTCACAAATCATTATTATTTACTAAATACACAGTCATTTTTCTGCTTCAAGCTTCTAAACTCAACCACCCTCTTACTATATTATACACTCAGGGACATCTTCGATTGCCCTATGGGGAATTTTCCTTCAGTTACATATATCTCCATGATTTTATTTTTCTTAATTCAGTCGTGTATAATGAAAATGATATATTATGGTTTACATAAAACCTATATCTATATCATCTGTAGTAGCATCAAAAACCAGTTTTTTTTGATGCTAGCATCAGTTTTATTTTTCTTGTATGAACCTAGTATCTTACTCATTTTATTTTGCCTTTAGTTTTTCAATTGTATGCTTACTACTTAGTTGTTTTATGACAAAATTACTATTTCAATTTAATCCTGACAGATGTTTCTGTATAACTGAATACATATTGCATGTATCATTCATATTTCTTGATATGCCAACAATTCATGATAATGAATATTTAAATATATATTAAAGCCTACTTAAAATGTTATTTATGGTTATACACACACACTCCTGTGTAAGTAAAAAAAGATGACACTTCAATTGTGAATGCCAGTGATCATAAAATCTATATAACATTTGAAATATTCCATAACAAAATAATTCCTTTTTAAAATATAGATGATTAAAACCTAAGATCACGTGAAGACAAAAATTAAAATTTCCTACTGGTAACATTAAATCTGACAGAGTTCTCGTTCCTCCAAGTACCTAATATTGTAAAGAAAATTCATCACTGATGTGAGAGACAGGAAAGAAGGCAAAACAATCAGCGAGAATAAAAATAATTGTCATTTTAAAAGATTTATCTTTAAAATTACTTGTCTTTAAAAGAATCAAAATGTAACATTTTTGAGGGGTCAGAGAAAGTAGTTTGGAACTGGCATAATTTGTAAGAAAAAAGATAATAGACAATCAAGATATTATGATTCAAAAATAATGATTAAAAATATTTTTAAGTGCTTGCTAGCTTTGCAAAAGGCATTTTTTAGCTGACTACCCACTGTATTGAAATTGGCCCTGTAAATGTACTGTTCTTTATTTAATAAAAGTGTTTTAAAAAAGTCAATTCTGCTAATTGAGACATTTACTTTACTCAGAGACTAGCAATCCAGTTATCTGCAAGCTATATTAGGTATTGTTGTCCTTCAAACTTAATTGATATCCAAATGCAATGCAATGATTCTACTGGACTCATGTCAATGGGTGTTACATTTGTTTTGATGCTATTTAAAACGTACAAATATAACAATAGATACAAAGCACTTATAACTTTTTAACATAAAACAAATTATAAATACAAATGATTCTGAAAAATAATTAAATTCAATAACACATATTATTTAATATGAGGGTTTTTTCCAGAAACCAACTCACCGGCTTGTAATATGAAGTTTAAAAATGAAAATAGTAGCATCAAGTTCAGGTCTAGGTTTATTCTGATTCTTTATTTTGACTTTAATAAAATTAAGTCAAAAATGGCTATTAACATAAGTATATTGTGCAAAACATTGTCAAGAATTTGAAAATATCTGCTAACACAGAGTAACTCCAACTTAGATTTAGCTAAAACTCTTCTTGTGAGCAATTCTCAAAGGCTAATGTTAATGAAGATTTTAATTTTTTTTATTTTTTAAATATTTTATTTATTTATGATAGACATAGAGAGATAGAGGCAGAGACACAGGCAGAGGGAGAGGCAGGCTCCATGCAGGGAGCCTGACGTGGGACTCAATCCTGGGACTCCAGGATCGCGCCCTGGGCCAAAGGCAAGCGCTGAACCACTGAGCCACCCGGGGATACCCTAATGAAGATTTTTAAAAACTGTCTCACTCACCTGAAGATAGATTTAGTTTTATGGTTTTACTGAAATCTATGTTAAATGTGTATCTAACCCATATTAATAAAATAAAGGACATTTATTTATATTGACCAAAATACTTATTGCCAATTTTCACAGGTAAATATTCAAGAAATATGATTAACATATTACTTTTTCTAGCAATGTAAATATAGTACTGATGGTGACAGAATTGATTTCTTTGAATTCAATATATCTATCCGGGTTAAGAATACATCATTCACAAAATACGATGCTTTGACATATTGAACAATTTTAGCTGAAGGAATTTGAGAAACATCAGGTGTAGAAGAACTTTTTAAAGTCCCCCTTCTTCCCTGAAACAGATCACAGGACCCTCATGTGAGAAGTGCCCTTCCATATGCAAAGGAGAAAAAGCACCCATATCCTCAAGGATAGATGCTGAGAGGAATCCTACTAAACCTGGTCTTGCTATTTTGCTACTGACAGCACTGCAACTGCGAAAAGGATCTTTGACCCTATGCAAGATGTAAAAATGATGGTAATCAGCAGTTGGACGATTCAGATAAACTCAGCATTCATCCCAATAGTTATATTTTGCAAGCATATAAATGTTATTATTGGTAATCATTGAAATACAAATATTTTTAAATAAATTCTTGTACAGAATTCATTAATCTCTGAAAATATGTTTATGTATCCCAGCAGCCCAAAATATCCAATTAGAGAACGATTCCTATGAGTTATAGTACACAAGGACAGATGAGTCTCAGATGAGTTATATTGAGTTGTTGACAGTGGAGGTAGGGTAAGAATGAATGGATCTACAGCAAAAGACACTAGTTAAGAAATAAGATAATTTTAAGTTCAGGATAGGGAACAACAAGTATCACAGTAAAATCTCTGGAAAATCAACATTAGAATTTGGGGCATGTAGAGGACTGTAGACCACAAAAAAAGAGTAAACAAAATAGTGAGAGAGAGAGGGAAATTACCACTTAACCTAGGGTAGGCATTGCAGATTAGCGAATTTATCATTACTTGAGCATAGTGCTGAGGAAAAACAAGGATATGACTATTTTTTTGGAGCTTATTTCTCTACTAAACAGAAGTTATAAAATAATTTAAAGAATCAGCAGCTCTCAGCATTTGCTCTTTTTTCCTGATAGAATCAAATCTATTTATTCTCTGCATGCCTATAACAATACTTTATAATGATGGAAATCAGCTGAATTATGTAGATTTAATTAAGTATAAGTATAATTAAATAGAAAAAAGAATCCCTGAAATAGCTTTTAACATCCCAGTTAAAAAGGAAGACAGTATTCAGGTCAATGTTTTTGACTGAAGCTATATAAAGAAACTATTGAGCTTCAGAAGTTATTTGACCATCTGTCTTCCCTTAATCAGGTTCTAACACGATAAGTTGTAGGCACCAGGCATAGAAAATAGTGTATAAGGAAGTCTTTCAGAAAGAAAAAGAAAATGATCCTGAATTACAAAAGGCAGAAGTAATTTTAAGGCCTTGGGGTCACTTGTTTGAAAAAGATAGATTAAAGAAATGAATATACTTTTTCTCCTCATAATTTTTTTTTTCATTTTCTTTTTGGAAATTTCTCACTTTCCTCTAAATTGCAATATTAAAATTTAAATTAAAATTTTCTACACAATTTTTATCATAAATTTGGACAGAGCAATTGGGGTCACAAAATTAGTTGTGTTTCCACTACCCTACTCCAATGGAACTTTCTGTTTTACATGTCAGGCAAGAGTATACACTGAACTACTCCAGACTCAAAGAACTCATCTTTTTCTAACCTCTGAATAACAATGAAAAGGTTCTTAACAGGTGACTTTGAGTGGCTACTAATTAATGCTCTTGGCCATCGTTTGGCCCTACTGAGTGCCTCCTATGTTACTCTCCTATAAATTATGCAGGAAAATATCTGTAACCCAGTAATACTACTGCTAATATTAACACTTAATAATCTTGCAAGCACTACAAGCACTAGAAGAAGTCTATTCATTTAAAAGTCTATCAACTAGCTAAAGAGTTCATGTTACATCATAGAAGCCCAATCTTTCATTTAGAAAGAAATCCCAATAGGCCAACATCCAATAAAGAGATTGAGTCAAAAAAAAAAAAAAAAAAAAAAAAAGAGATTGAGTCAATAATTAATTACCTTCCAAAACAGAAAGCTCCAGACTCTGATGGGTTCACAAGTAAATTTCACCAATAATTAAAGGAAGAAGGTTTTTTTTTTTTTTTTTTTTTTTTTTTAAGGAAGAACTTATACCAATTATTTCTCTCTCTCAGAAGACAGGTGCTAAAGGAGTACTTCTTAACTTTTTCTATGGGGACAGCACTACCTTAATAACAAGATAAGACAATGACATTGTAAATAAAGAAAACTACAGACACAAGACCCCTCAAGGACACTAATACAAAAATCCTTACAAAAATAAATCCAACAATGTGTACAAAGAATTATACCCCACAACCAAGTGGGATTCATCCCAGGTATACAAGGCTGGTTCATAATTTGAAAAATAAATAAATATAACCATCATATCAAAAGGCAAAAAATTGCACAACTATATCAATTGATGCAAAAATTATTTGACAAAAATCCAATACCAATTCATGATAAAATTCTCAGTAACCTAGAAATAGAAAAGAACTTCCTTAATTTGATAAAGCATATCTATTAAAAAATATACAGCAATTATCATTCTAATGATGGAAAACTTGAAGCTTTCCTACAAATGCCATAAACTAGGCAAGTATGTCCCTTCTCTCCACTTCTTTTCAACATCGTACTTGGCAATCTTAGGTTATGCAATAAGACAAGAAAATGAAATAAAATATATTGAGAAAAAGTAAATAAAACTATCCTTGTTCTCAGATGTTATGACTGTCTTATGCAGAAAGTTGAAAAGTACAGAAAAAAAAAAACTTTAGAAACTAATGAGTAATTATATGACACTTACAGGACAAGGTAAATATATAAAAGTCAATCACTTTCCTATGTGGAATTATTTCCAGTAAGAAATAGTGGAATTTAAAATTAAAAACATAATACTATTTACATTAGCATCCCCCAAAATGAAATACTTTAGGATGAATCTAAAAAAGTACGTTTAAAATCTGTATGAGGAAAACTAAAGTCGTATGAGGGAAATCAAAAAAGAACTAAAGAAAAGGAGAGATCCTCAATGCTAATAGTTAGGAAGACTCAATATTGCCACATAAGCACTGTATGATTTCAACTATATGACATTCTGGAAAAGGTAAAACTATGCAGATGGTACAAAGATCAGTTATTACCAAGGGGGAGGGGCAAGGGAATTGAACTGTTAGAAAACAGAGGATTTTTAAAGCAGTGAAACTTTCATCTATGATACTACAATGGTAGATTCATGTCTATATATATTTTTCCAAATCCATATAAAGTATCTCAAGAGTGAATTCTGGACTTTAGGTGATAATAATATGTCAATTTAGGTTCATCAACTGTAACAATACACAATTCTGGTAGGAGATACTAAAATAAGAAAGGCTATGCATGTGAGGGACTGCTGAGGTTATAAGAAACCTCTATACTTTCTCCCTTTATATTAAACCTTTTATAATGAAATTATGCCAAGGAACATAAGCAAATAAATTAAACACAAGTGGTAAATTGTGTTTAGTATGGTAAAATATGGTGAAAAAAGTAAAATTTTACTTACATTTTTGTATCCCCACAATCACCACCATCCAAGCAACTCTTAAAATAATCCTATTCAATCTAATTCTCTCCAGAAACAGAAACAGTCCAGGAACAACTAACTTAAGCAACATTTAACTTAAGTAAGAGCACTGTGGTATTATTTATGACATATTATACTCCATAGTTCTAATTAATATTATTTTTATATAAATTTATTTTTTATTGGTGTTCAATTTGCCAACATATAGAATAACACCCAATGCTCATCCCATCAAGTGTCCCCCTCAGTGCCCATCACCCAGTCACCCCCACTCCCTGCCCACCTCCCTTTCTACCACCCTTAGTTCGTTTCCCAGAGTTAGGAGTCTCTTATGTTCTGTCTCCCTTTCTGATATTTCCCACTCATTTTTTCTCCTTTCCCCTTTATTCCCTTTCACTATTTTTTATATTCCCCATATGAATGAGACCATATAATGTTTGTCCTTCTCTGATTGACTTATTTCACTCAGCATAATACCCTCCAGTTCCATCCACGTCAAAGCAAATGGTGGGTTTTGTCGTTTCTAATGGCTGAGTAATATTCCATTGTATACATAGACCACATCTTCTTTACCCATTCATCTTTCGATGGACACCGAGGCTCCTTCCACAGTTTGGCTACTGTGGATATTGCTGCTATAAACATTGGGGTGAAGGTGTCTTGGCATTTCACTGCATCTGTATCTTTGGGGTAAATCCCCAGCAGTGCAATTGCTGGGTTATAGGGCAGATCTATTTTTAACTAGTTAATATTCTTATGAGAACAACTAGAAGTTAATATCCTTGACTCCACACTCTATTTCTGTCTACTGAACATCTACAGCTAGCACAACACATTCTCACTGAAACTACTCTTTTACTCTTTTACCTATTATCTTAGTTAAAAGCTCCCAAATCCTAAATGTTTACATTCAACTTTTCCTTCTTCATTTCTTCATCAAATATTCCAGATACATTCTTCAAGTATCTCTCAACACAGTCACTCTTCTGCCACACTGCTTCTCTTTTAAGGCCATTATCCTGCTATACATTACTGCCTCCAGTCTCTTCTTGATCTACACATTGTCCTTACACTGATCATTCTAAAGGTATATAGGTAGATATAGAGGTAGACAATATAGCTAACCTATGGTGACCTTTTATCTGTAAGAAAAATAAAATACTACATTTTTTTAAGGCCACAGACCTTCAGTAAAGTACTCCTGTATATATATTTTGCTAATTGTTCTCACAATTTTCTTACTCTGTAATTCAGTGAAAATAGTTATGCGTCTAGCTAATGCCATTCTCCTTTCTATTTCCATGATTATTTCTAGGTTTTCCTCTGTTCAAATTTCATTTTTCATATTTTCTTCCTAGTAAATATAATTTTACAAATTTCATTTCAAAATCATCTCCTCTTTATTGTCTTTCCTGACTCTGCAGTGAGACAGTCTTTCTTCAGCACTTCACTAGACTCCAGCAGAATTTCCTTTATGCTTCTAATATAGATATTATTAGGTAAAGTGTAATGCTCCACTATGAGAGCTCTGAGATCAGAAACCATGTTCCATCTGTAACCAGATGTATGGACTTGGGTGTATACCATTATTTCCCAGAAAAGAGGAATTCATTAGCTATATTGGTCCTTGCAAAGTACTCAATTACTCTAGTTCATCAAATGTAAAATGGCATTCATTGTAAGAGGCATATTATTATATATACTACTAAGAAAGGAAAAATTGATTGCAATTAATCTATGACATACCATTGAATAGAAGATATATCTCAATTTGAAGGATGATAAAATATGAAAACAAGTGAAAAATGAGTGTCTTAAAAGGAATAAAATACAATGCTTTATTTTAAACCCTAAATATTGTTCAGCGAAGATAAAATACCAGAAATGTTTTCAATCAGTTCAGTTTGCACAGGTAGAGAAGGCATTTGTGGCAAATTATGCAAACACTGAAAACAATATGAGTGGTTCTTCAAAAAACTAAAACCAAAATACCATATGATACAGTAATTCCACTACAAGGTATCTACCTAAAGAAAATAAAAACACTTATTTGGAGAGATATATGTACCCCTATGCCTATTGTAGTATTATTTACAATAGCCAAGATATGAAATAAGTCAAAGAAGACAAATACTGTATGGTTCCACTTATATGTGGAATCCAAAAAACAAAACAAAACAAACAAGCAAACAAAAATGCTCTTAAATACAGAGAAATGCTGATTGCCAGAGGAGAGATAGGTGGAAGGATATGTGAAATAAGTGAAGAGAAATAACAGGAACAAAATTTCAGTTATAAAATAAATGCCATGGAGATGAAAAGTATAGCACAGAGAATATAGTCAATAATATTGTAATGATGTTGTATGATGACAGATGGTGAGCAGTGAGTAATGTATAGAATTGTCAAATCACTGTGTTATACACCTGAAACTAATACAACACTGTATGTAAAGTATAATTCAATATAATTTTTTTAAAAAAGGAAAACTGGGAGACCATGAAGAGTAACATCATCTGCATTACTTAACTTGGAAGATTGTACTTTTAATGTGCACATTTTTATGGTTAAGTTAATTAGAAGATGAAGTGCTTTCAGGAAAATAAATTTCACACAATTGCAAAAAAGAAAAAATATGTTCTAAAAAGATGTTAAATAAAAGGTTGGGGAAGCAAATAACAAAGATGTGACATTTAATCTCAAGGGTACAATCTAAAAAATCTAAGTATTTGATGTAATTGCAAAACAAGCATTTTTTAAGTCACTTGAAACAAGTAACATTCTCTAATAAAGTATGGTAATCATGAATATATAACTATAAGATACAGTAAAGTAACAAAACAAAAACAGCTATCTTAATGGTGTGTGAATGATCCTTTAAGTACCCATAGTACTACAATGATTAAAAAATATATACACAAGAAATAATATCCGTATTAAACATCTTAAAAGCAGTAAAAATGGTATTCTCTGGAATACTGTGCTAAATGACTCAAGATTTGACATCAGAGATTCCAAAGCAGCTTTTGATATTTTTTTTATTTTTGTAAAAATCGATTGTAGAAAATAAGACATTTAAAAATTAAATTTATAAGTTATCATACCTGTCAATACTATGTGATGAGAATTGGATAAACAAATTTCACATAGATGATCTGACACATATATTTGGACATATAAATTAATAAATTAAGTATTTTAAGTATTTATCTCATTCAATTACATGTGTAAATCTTGAATGGAAAATTCAGGTATTCTTTTTATTTAGAAGCCATTTTTATTAACATATTTGATATAGGGACACCTGGGTGGCCCAGTGGTTGAGCATCTGCCTTCAGCTCAGGACATGATCCCAGGGTCCTGGGATAGAGTCCTGCATCAGGTTCCCTGCAGGGAGCCTGCTTCTCCCTCTGCCTATGTCCCTGCTTCTCTTTCTGTGTCTATCATGAATAAATAAAATGTTTAAAATATATGTATGTATATATATATATATATTTGATATACAGTAATTTTGAATTCACAGTGCTGAGGACATTTCCTAGTACAAAATATTTGTTTTAAAGTGTCTTGCCTAAGTATGCGTCCATGTGAATGAGTCAATAAAGCCTTCCTAATGAAAGGCTATGGCTTTAAAAATTTACAATAATGAAGATAAATAAAAGCAAACAAAAAATACTGGGAGGTCTGGCATAGTATCGTATTAAAAGCATGTTCTTGACTTTCTCAAATAAAAGAGTATTAAGATAAAGAAGATAGCATGCACACATGCACACACACACACACACACACACACTGCAATATTAGCCATAATAAAGAATGAGATCTTGCCCTTTGTGGCAACAATAGACCTAGTGCTAATCACGCTAAGTGAAAGAAGTGAGGCAGAGAGACAAATACTATATAAATTCACTTAAAGGTGGAATCTAAAAAACAAACAAACAAACAAATGAACAACAGAAACAGGCCAATAAATACAGAGAATAAACTGATGGTTGCCAGAGAGGAGGTGAGTAGGTGAGGATGAGTGAAACAGATGAAAAGAGAGAGGAAGGTACAGCCTTCTAGTTATGGAATGAATAAGTCATGAGGAGGAAAATTACAGAACAAGGAATAGTCAATGGTACCATAATAGATTGTATAGTGACAGATGCAGCTATACTTGGAATGAGCATAGCATAGCATATAGTTGTTGGATCACTATGTTGTACACCTGAAACTAATGTAACAGTGTATCTACTTCAATAAAAAACAAATTTCTTCTAAGTTTAGTCATATTGGAAATGTCTCATTGTGTCACACCTATAACTTAATATTTAATACATATACTAATATATTATAAATATACATATATGTAAAATGTATATATGCATATGTACATATAGGTATATATCCAAATTCATTTAATGAAAGTTGTCAACCAAGATGTATAAATAAAAAAACAGAGTTTACACAGAAATATGTAAAGTGGTATAAAATAATTAATAAACAACATAGAATATTTTTTCCACAAGTATCATAAGTTCTTTGTAATGTATTATTCGAAATGTGGCAGTAAATCAAAACAGTAGTTTGAAGGGATTTTTTTTAAGGAAAATAAAATTAAGTGATTTTATATTAACAAGGAAGTTGCCAAATCAAAGGAAGTTTCTTGATCAGGGAGAGAGGTGAGAGAGAGACAGCAGGGCACAGAGCATTGCATTAGAAAAACACTTCCCCAAAAACAATGATGGGGAAAATGAGAGAGACTGATAATAAAGTTTTTACAAGCAACAGAGCTCAAAGTCTGAAGTTTTATTTTATTTTTTTATTTTATTCATTTATTCATGAGAGACACAGAGAGGCAGAGACACAGGCAGAGGGAGAAGCAGGCTCCATGGAGGGAGCCCGACGTGGGACTCAATCCCGGGACTCTAGGATCATGCCCTGGGCTGAAGGCAGCACTAAACCACTGAGCCACCAGGGCTGCCCAAAGTCTGAAGTTTTAGAAGCCCACACTGGGCAGAGCCTGGTGAGCGTAGAAGTACTACTGTACTGAAGGAAGGCAGAGGCCTGGGAGCGGACTGCATGGTCCACGGATCTCCTGCATTACAATGGAAAAAACAATTCCACTTCTTAGAGAACATCTGGAAGATGTGCCAACTGCCTCCCTGGAGACAAAAGTGCTCTCAGGTGTCATCGAGCTGCCCCTCTCACTAGCATAGGAGCAGAGGCAGCTGCTGAAAGTAATTCACCTGAACACTGATTTTTTTGCTGTGCTTTACCATAAACTCAGTCCCTGCATGTTCATGTGACTGCCCTTCTGGGACAAACCTGCATGCGCCACAATGCAGGGGGAACCTCCTCCCAGAGGATCAGCATGGGTCCATGCCACACTGGGTCCCTGGAATTCAGAGTTTTGAAACCCAGTTGCACTCCCAAATGGACAGATGACTTGGATGCAGACCAGGTAAAGCCAAGGGTTTGAGGGAAGCCTGGGACAAATAAGGGGATATAATTCACTATTCTGTGAGGGCTTCCTGAACAGCGAAGGCTGCAAACTCCTCTCTCAAGGATGAGAGAGCCAGCTGACACCACTGTGCCCCTATAACACATGGATGGAACTCAGGGAGCATCTCAGTACTCACAGTGGAAGCTTGAGCCGCCTATACAAAGTCCAGACCTCCTGCACTCTGCCTTTTTGCTAGGTGCTTTCTACCAGTGACTTTTTACTAGGCAAATGTGCCTGAGAGTCAGGGCAGCCGTGCCCCCCTTCTCCAAAGGGCCAGCACAAACCCCTCACACCCACCAAATCTACTGATCATGGGGTGCTGAAAAGCTTCAGCTTTAGGGGAAATATGATTTACCTCTTTTAGAAAGCACAACAAAACACACTTAGCTAAAATTCACCACCTTCTGGCCAAGGTCCAAACACTCCCTACAGAGGGCAAGGGGAAACTACAGAAGACTGACACGAGGGAAAGAGCAGCCAAAACACAGCAGCAGAATGCACACAGCATTCACCAGAAACACTTCCTGAAGCGTCAGGCCCTGCTCAGCACATAACCTCTTCTCAATATAGCCATTAGCCTTAGGAGCAGGAAACATAACAGGCTTTCTTAACACAAAGATGACAGAGACCACCCAGACAAAATGTCAAGATGGAGGAATTCATCCCAAAAGAAAGAACAAGAAATGGTTACGACCAGGAATCTATTCAAAGCAGACATACGTAATATGCTTAAACAAAATTAAAATAAAATAATCATAAAGATACTAACTGGGCTTGAGAAATGCACAGAAGACACCAGGGAGTCCCTTACCAAAGAGATAAGACCTCAAAACTGGTCAGGCCCAAATTAAGAATGCTATAACTGAGATGCAAATCCTACTGATTGTAATGATTATAAGGATGGAAAAAACAGAGGAATGAAAAATTGATTAGAAGATAAAATTATGGGAAACAATAAAGTGGAAAAGAGGGAGGAAAGAAAAATACTGGATCATAAATGTTAACTTAGGGAATTCAGCCACTCCATAAAGTATAATATCATTCCTATCATAGGTGTCCTAAAAGAAGAGAGGGAAAAAGGGGCAAAAGATATATTTTGTCAAATTATAACTAAAAATTTCTCTAATCTGGGGAAAGAAACAGACATTCAAATCCAAAAGGGACGGAGAACTGCCATCAAAATCAACAAAGGTTGGCCAACACCAAGATACATTGTGGTAACATTTCAAAATACAAAGACAAGGGAAAAATCATGAAAGCAGTTAGGAAAGAGATATCCCTAACCTACAAGGAGAGAACAAAACAGGTTAGCAGCAGATCTCTTCACAGAAACCTGGCAGGCCAGAAGAAGATGGCAAGATACATTCAATATTGGGGAAAAAAAAAAAACCAAGAATACTCTACCCAGCAAGGCTGACATTCAGAATAGAAGGAGAGATAAAGAGTTTTCCAAACAAAAACTAAAGGAAAAAGGCTAGAAAGGAACAGAGAAACTCTTCAGGAACAATAATATAATGGCATTAAATTAACAATATTCACTCTGAATGTAAGTGGACTAAGTGCTCCATTCAAAAGACATGGGGTGTCAAAATGGACTTAAAAAAAAAAAAAAACAAGGCCCATCTATATACTGCCTACAAGAGACTCATTTTAGACCTAAAGACACCTCCAGATTGAGAGTGAGGGGATGGAGAACGATTTATCATGCTAATGGACATCAAAAGAAAGCCAGAGTAGCCATGCATGTACTCCAGACAAATTAGATTTTATACCAGAGACTGTAACAAGAAAGGAGAAAGGACACTATATCATTATAAAGAGGTCTATCCAAAAAATCTTACTATTGCAAATATTTACACCCCCAACCCAGGAGCAGCCAAATATATAAAACAATTAATAACAAACAGAAAGGAACTCATTTATGACAATACAATAATAGTAGGTGAATTTATTTTTTTTAAGATTTTACTAATTTATTTGACAGAGAGAGTGAGAGGAGCAGAGGGAGAGGAAGAAGCAGCCTCCGTGCTAAACAGGAAGCCCAATACAAGATTCGATCCCAGGATCTGGGATCATGACCTGAGCCAAAGGCAAATGCTTAACCAACTGAGCCACCCAGGTGTCCCTAGTAGGGGACTTTAATATCCCACCTACAGCAATGGACATATCATCGGAACAACAAAAAAAAAAAAATCAATGAGGAAACAAAGGTTTTGAATAATGTTGGCCCAGATGAACTTAACAGATATATTCAGAACATCTCATCCTAAAGCAGCAAAATACAAAAAATAAAAATAAAAAAAAAATAAAGCAGCAAAATACAAATTCTTTTTGAGTACAAATGGAACATTCTCCAGAACAGATCACATACTAGGTCACAAATCAGCCCTCAATGAGTACAAAAAAGATCGAGATCACACTATGCATATTTTCAGACCATAACACTATGAAACTTAAAGTTACCCACAAGAAAAAAATTGGAAAGACCACAAATACATGGAGGTTAAAGAATATTCTACGAAAGAATGATTAGTTAAAGAAAATTAACTCAGGAAATTAAAGGAGAAAAAAAATACATGGAAGCAAATGAAAATGAAAACACAAGACTGCAAAATCAACGGGATGCAACAAAAGCAGTCCTAAGAGGGAAGCATATAGCATTACAGGCTTTCCTCAAGAAGCAAGAAAAATCTCAAACACAAAATCTAATCTTACATTGAAAGGAGCTAGAAAATTAACAGCAAATAAAATCCAAAACCAGCAGAAAAAGGGAAATAATAAAGACAGTAGAAATGAATGATATAGGGGTGCCTGGGTGGCTTGGTTGCTTAAGGGTCTGCCTTCAGCTCAGGTCATGATCTCTAGGCCGTGAGACTGAGCCCCAAGTCAGATCCCCTGCTCAGTGGGGAGTCTGCTTTTCTCTCTTTCTCTCTCTCTCTCTCTCTCTTCCCCCCGCTGCTTATTCTTTCTCTCTCTCAAATAAATAAAGAAACTCTTGGGATACTTGGGGGGCTCAGAGGTTGAGCATTTGCCTTTGGCACAGAGAGTGATCCTGGAGTCCTGTGAATCCCGTATCAGGCTCCTTGCATGGAGCCTGCTTCTCCCTCTATGTCTCTGCATCTCTGTATCTCTCTCTCTCTCTCTGTGAATAAATAAATAAAATCTTTTAAAAAAAGAAAAGAAAATCTTAAAAAAAAAGAAGTGAATGATATAAAAACAAACAAGCAAAAAACAGATCAATGAAAGTAGGAGCTGGTTCTTTGAAAAAATTAATAAAATAGATAAAAAACCTAGCAAGACTTATGAAAAAGAGAAAAGACCCAAATAAACAAAATCATGAGTGAAAAAGGAAAGATTAACAATCACCAAAACAAACAATTATAAGAGAATATTATGAAAAGTCTATATGACAACAAATTGCATACATACACACCCTGGAATATTACTCAACCCTCATAAAGAATGAAATCTTACCATTTGCAATGATGCGGATGGAGCTAGAGTGTATTACGCTAAGCAAAATAAGTCAGTCAGAGAAAGACAAATACAATATAATTTCACTCATTTGTGGAATTTAGGAAACACAATAGATGAACATAAGAGAAGGGGGGAAAAGAGAGAGAAGCAAACCACAAAACTTAACAACAGAGAACAAACTAAGGGTTGGCAGAGATGCGGGCAGGTGGATGGACTAAACAGGTGATGGGTATTAAGTAGGGCACTTGTGATGAGCACTAGGATTACATGTAAGTGACAAATCACTAAATTCTACTCTTGAAACTAATATTACACTACATGTGAACTAAGAAATTAAATAACTTGAAATTAAAACTGTTTTAGTAGAGCATGAGGCTTCTTTCTTTCTCTTTCCTTTCTTTCTTTCTTTCTTTCTTTCTTTCTTTCTTTCTTTCTTTCTTTCTTTCTTTCTTCTTTCTTCTCTTCCTTCCTTCCTTCCTTCCTTCCTTCCTTCCTTCCTTCCTTCCTTCCTTCCTTCCTTCCTTCCTTCCTTCCTTCTTTCTTTTGTTTTCATCAAAGACAGGAAAGATGGATAAGGACAAGATGTACATAGACATTATTGTTAGTAAAGAGAGATTATTCCTGCCCAAGTCACAGGATAATGGAAACCCAAGCCTTAGCACAGACGGCAGTCAGTGTGATGACAAAGAAAATACAATTTGATATTAAATGTAGGTATTTTTTTCCTACAAATAAAACATTTTAAAAGTAGTAGACCTTTCTAAAATTAGGAGGTCACCCTTTAAAATGTATGAATATAATTGACAATTAAATGATCCATGCAATTGATAAATTTTATTGTCATTTTTTACTCTCTGTTAAATAAATCCCAAAGTAGTTTTAAAATAAGAGCAAAATAAAATAAAGTGAAATAAAAAGAGCAGATATTTCTATAAAAGTCAGAAATGCCATTGTCTACATGTATCCTCCGAGACTGAGTCTAGTTAAATTTTGTGATCCTCATGATCATTTAATTATTCATTTATAAAGCACCCACAAAAAATATGCTGTATAGTTTCACATAAATCACAATTTAATGGGAGTGGGGTGGATAGGAAAATAATCACTTATAACCAACTATAGATGCTATGAAATGTCTACATAGTAGGAGATTGTGTGGAAAATAAAATGTTGAAAATAGGAGTGCATTGTCTCTACCTTCAGGGATGCTGCAGAGAAGAAAGAAAGATGACCTGGTCCAAACCCTTTGCAAACAGGCGAATTACAGCCCTCTGGTAATCACACATGTGTGGTACTTGGTACTGGGAGGATTCTTAGATTTGAAAAGCTTTTCCAAGATGTGCCTAGTCTCATCAGGACTGTTGTGGAGAATAAACATGGTACTTTAAGATCAACTACTTGAGAAATGTAATATAAACTATGCAATTACCAGGGTACAACTTGTAGATGTTTCATGAATAAAACAGTTCCCTTTGTGTAATTGGTGACCTACGTGCATCACTTAGGGATCACAGATGTTAAAATCAAACCAGAAAACATCGTAATACAGCAAGAAACAATCTGGAGGGCAATGTGGGGCATCCTGTACTTCTCCATGCTTTTTCACCTGTGTTTCACCTTTACTGTTACTTTTGAAAATTTGAAATTATTAGTATGCTCTGGTATTGGCTAAGAGTTCCAATTTTTGTGAGATTTAACTATCTCAGGTTGTGAGTTATCTGAGGTTGGTAATCTGGTTTGAAGGAGAGGATTATAATACTTGTTTTAAAGCTGCTGAGTGAAGCAATTACTCTGTATTTACATAGATTGTATATTCTGGGGTATTGTAATGGAAGGATTAATGGAGATTACAGAACTTAATACTCCAAGTCTTTCCACTTCTTGACACTTTCACTGTAGTATAAATAGCATGCGTGCCTAAGAGGAAAGCAAACCTTATGTGGAATAGGTACATATCAGTTATCTGGGAAAAAGAGATGAGACTACATTGTCACTTCTCATTTCCTGTGCCATTTTTATTAGTTTACTGGGTTATTAGGTGGGCCAATAAAGGGTACTCAACAAATAAATGAGATATATGGATTTATATTTTAGGGGAATATATTTTGTTCTTGATGTAGAGAACAAACTGGAGAAGGACATAAGCAGAGGCCAGGAGAACAGGTGGCAGGGTTGGGGGTGGAGGACTGTTGTTATTGAGGGGGGACACTAATACAGGATTTACATATTGATAGCAGTGAGAGGTGCTGAGAGATCTGAGAGATCGTGGCAGATTAGCAAACTGTTCTATGTCAGGATTATAAATAAGAGTGAGGTTCAGGATGAATGTATTTGTCTTCCATAAGTAATATCTGTAGACAAGAGGGAAAGGAGTTTTTTTTTTTTTTTTAAGATCTTATTTATTTATTCATGAAAGACACAGAGAGAGAGGCAGAGACACAGGCACAGGGAGAAGCAGGCTCCATGCAGGGAGCCCAATGTGGGACTCGATCCCTGGTCTCCAGGATCACACCTTGAGCTAAAGGTTGCGCTAAACGGCGGAGCCACCCAGGCTGCCCTTGAAAGGAGTTTTAAGAAGAGTTCTAGAATACCACAATTTGTTTTGTTTTGTTTTTTTCACTTTCTCCCCCCCCCCCTTTTCCCTATAATCCACTGGTATAGAGAATGGGGAGAGGGTGTTAGGATACCTGTCCTGTGGAGCTAGTCTAGGAGAACGCCTCCGAAATGTTAATATGCACATGACCTGTGCCCATCAAACATCTCTTTGGCTGAAAAGAAGGTATTCTCAATAGCCGAACTCTTCTGTGAGGTCATCTAAAGCTGTATCAATCACTTAATCTCTTGGCAAGTGCCTAAAATTGCAAGCTTGTGGGAGAGACTGATGCATAAGGGAATAGGACACATTCTCCTGCAGAGCCAGGGGGAAGTCATATCAAGACTACAATTTCAAGGAGGCGCCTGGGGGGCTCAGTTGGTGAAACAACTGCCTTAGGCTCAGGTCATGACCCCAGGGTCCTGGATCCAGCCTCAGGTCTGCCTCTCTGCTGGGCCCCTCTCACTCTCCCTCTGCTGAGCTCTCCCTCTCCCTCTCTCTCTCTCTCTCTAATAGACAAATAAAATATATATATTGTATTATATATATTTTTTATTTATATTTATTTATTTATTTATTTATTTATTTATTTATTTATTTATTTTTTAAGAATTCCAATACAGAGAATTTTAGTATAAATAAGAGGTGAGGGAAAACAGGGAGAGCCCACCAGGGCTTCCATAACTGCATACTCTTTAAAAACCGGCATTACTGGCAAAGAGTAGACCACCCCGGCAGCCCAGGGGACCGATGCAGGGATGCAGAGCTGGGCTCCTGGGGCTCCTCTCCCCCCAGGACTGACCTAGGTCAGGGACAGGGAAGGAGGCCCCGCTGATGCAGGGGCAAAGTGGGTCAATGTTCTTGGCAGTGACTGAGGACAGGCCGAGGCCCGTGGCCACTGTCCCAACAGGCCTGGGGGCCCATTGGGGGGTGCTGTGTGCACCCTCTGAGTACGTGCATGGAGGTGGGGCACCCCAGCAGCTCCTGGCTGGGCTCAGTCTTGCTAATAAATGATCAGTGAGGTCAACCGGTAGGATCAAGGTCAGGGGGCAGGACCGGGGTCAGGGATCAGGGCCAGGCTCGGGACCGGGGAACCCTGCGGAGGGAGCTGGTGTCTGCGACTGCGGGGAGCTGGCTGGGCCCGGGCGGAGCTGGGCTGCTCAGAGCTGGTAAAGAGGATGCAAAGGGCCAGGATGGCCTCCTTGAAAATGACAGCTGACGTCCCTATGGAGAAATACCGGACCGAGAAGCCACCTGACTCTCAGGGGCCTAAGTAAGAGGTAATTCCCTTCAGGGATTATGAAGAAGAGATGGAGAAAATTCAGGGAAATGAGAAAGGACTAGAAGAAAACTCAAATTCATGGACAATATGTCCATGCTAAAGGGAAGGAAATCCTAACCAATGTAGATGTAAGATCAAACACTTTGCTTATATTGGACAGGAAAAAATGAAGTAACCAAAATTATGAAAAATAATAAATACATAAGATATCCAACCTCTGTTAGTAAATACCCAAAGACAGTAAGGCATTGTCAGCAACATTTTCAAAGTTTACAATTCAATTTAAAGGTAATTATGGATAATATTATGAAAACATGTTTTTTTTTAAATAAAACATTTTTGACGTATTATTTGACCTGACTTTTATACTAGATTACAAACTCAAGAATGAAATAATGAAATACAATGGATAAAAAAATGATACCTTTTCTAAATAATTGAATTTACCTTTTCTAAATAATTGAATTGCATGAACAAAGAAAAATCTAAAGAATTGTTTTGCATGGTAGTATAAGGTTTAATTGAATTACCAAAAAATGAATATATAGTAGAAACACTTTATAATGGCAAGCCAACAGATTTATATTAGGAAAAACTAATTGGATGGTCTATTGATTAAACCAACTGAAGTCAAATTCTCTTAAATTCCTTCCTATGCAGAGAGAAATTAGAGCACTCTAATTATAGAAAGAATTTTCTAATATAGAGAGTGATTTAAAAACGAGAGGTATACTTCTCAATTTTATCTAATTGTAAAAAAGCAAACCAATAGCAATGCAGAAAAAAATAAAAGATAAAGCCACGGCAAAAAAAAAAAAAAAAAGCAAAAAAACAAAAATGTGTGAAGAAGTAAATATAAAGGTACTAGCATATTAATTATTAAACATACATGTAAATGTGTGAAATTTCATCATTATTAATTTTCTGATTTTATAATTGCATTGTACTTAAAAATCTGGAGCAAAGTAGATGCTCAGTAGATTATAGTGATGATGACAATGGTGATCATTATAATTGCTCTATGATATTTTCTTAAAAGCAACTTCATATATACACATGCATATACAAATGTACATAAATACACATTCATATAACATAAAATAAAATAGTCAATTAAGGCAAAAAATATGTGTAATGAGTGAGAGGGCATGATTTTGTTTATATTTATTAAAGCTTTAGAGAAAAGATTATGTGGTAGAAAACTGATGGAGGAAAAGTCAGCAATTTTCCAGGATAATGAATGTAGCACACCAGAGAACAAGAAAAATGAGTATAAATGAAGAATTCATTTCAGGGATTTGAGTATTAATGTATGTTTTGTGCTTTTTAGGCTTGTTTCATTGAATGGATTCACAAAATAATAGATTTTCTTATAAACCACGTAGAAAAAATTGAGGAAGTATTTTTCCCCAATCAGTTTATAAACAAGTGACATCATTACAAAGGCAAAGAAAAATAATATCAAATTGTATGTGTGTGTGTGCGTGTTCGTGTGTGTGTGTGGCAACTATTAGAGATATATTTAATCCTCTCAACAAACCAAGAAGCAGCCATTAGTATCCTGATCTCACAGATGAGGGAACTGAAGCTCGGAGTTTAATAGCTTCAAATATATAGACTGATGAATGGAACATCTAGAATGTGTACTCAGGAATGCTTCACTCCAAAACTTTTTTGTGATATATGGCCCATTCTACCCTCAATTTTCACACAAATGTATGTTCCAAGGCATTTGTTGTCACAGATTATATGGCCTTGATATAATTTCCTGGCTTAGCTACCCACTGGGCAGACATATTCCTTAATAAAGGAATTGTCTACTGGTTAAAATGTGCTTTTTAAGAAGTTTTCAGAAGTGCTCATATAAGAGTTTCATCTTAGAAATTTAAGATTTGCTATGAATCTGAAAACGTCTTATTTTAACTGAGCATGACCCTAATGATTTAGCAGCTTTTTTCCTCTTTCAGGCTGTCATTTGTCCCTTGAACCTTGCTATTGAAGTCATGTTCTTTTCTATAACTCCTTATACAGCAGTTATTCACATCCTTTTATTATCTATCTATCATCTATCTATTTCTGTATCTATATGTGTATTTACATGTGTTTGGTTATGAATACATATGCATGTGTTCCTCATTAGTCTTTCCCTATATATTGTTTGATTATAACTTTCTGAAGCTGCAACATTAAGAGGTCAATAGGGCATTCCATAATTTTAATATTCTTTTTTTGTGGAAGCCCGTACTTCCCACTCACATTTACCCATTTTGCACCGCTTTGATCTCTGGATTTATATGTCTGTTTCTGCTTTGTTGGTTAGTGTCCTTAGATCAGACACAAAAGAATTTATTACTCAGAGTATCAGCATTTTAACCAGTTTATAAATCTCAGTCCCCACAGATATATCCAAAATATCAAATATATCCAAATTACACATGTACACATAGTGGCTGTGTTACAGGGAAGAAACCCTGAGCTTAAGACACCTGAATTCTTTATAATGGGCAGCAAACGTGCCTATACTTTTCACCAAATGTAAATATTATTTTAATTAAACTGAACAGTAAATGCAGCTGCACTTCACTTCAGAGGGTGGAATCTTTATCTTACTACCCTATAAGCAAACCTGCCCTTTGCTCTAGAATAATTGTTTTCTAAGACTATACACCAAAATAAAATAAAATAAATCTTCATAACAGTATACCAAAAGAAAGAACAGTCACTGCTTTTTGTTCTATATAAGACATGTGTAAGACATGTAGAAATCTAAGAGATATGGAAAATTGTCTCCCAATAATCTGCATGTTACTGTTTTGAGCAAGGCCTGCTCTTTTCTCAATGTAACATATATAACAAGTTACATTGACATATATATTTGATATATTGATATATAATACATATATTATCATTGATAATATATAATTGATAATTGTATCATCATTGATAATTGATGATATATATTATCATTGATATATATCATATATAATATTATAATATATATAATCTTATTACTCTTCACGCATTGGTTAAAATATTTACAAAGATATTTATATTTATATTTTATTTTATATTTATTTCCAGAGTTAGGAATTAACTCACAAAAGCCGTGTCTGAAATTAGCAATGTTCTATACATAAATTGGGTACTGAGAAATATTTTCCCCTGACAGATGTTAGAAATCGTATCTTATAGGTATTAGTATTCAATAAAAGCAATCAAATTACTATTTTAAGCAATTTAAAATCTTTATAGTACCACAATCTAGAGACTATTTTTTTTTAATTTTTTATTTATTTATGATAGTCACAGAGAGAGAGAGAGAGAGAGAGGCGCAGAGACACAGGCAGAGGGAGAAGCAGGCTCCATGCACCGGGAGCCTGACGTGGGATTCGATCCCGGGTCTCCAGGATCGCGCCCTGGGCCAAAGGCAGGCGCCAAACCGCTGCGCCACCCAGGGATCCCGAGACTATTTTTTTTTCTAAGAAGTATAGTATATGGATTAAATTTGTTTGAATACTGTGGACTTAATTCTATTCATTGGTCACATATTACACTGCCAAAACTGAATTTGGGCTTTTCCAAATTCACACTATTGATCATAAAAGGAGGCGGTAGGAGAACTGCTTATTTGGTAAAGCCTTTGCGTATCCATGGAGTTGCTGGTGTTCCTTGTATAATCTGTGGCTATGAGGAAACCTGCATGAGGAAAACTGCTGCATACAACATTGCCAAGTTATAAAATCACTAAGAATAATTTCCCCCTGACCAAGAATAGAAAAATGTTGTAGACAAAGCGAGATTAGGTTTTACTAAAGGCATAACTCTAATATGGTTAATATTATTGGGAAATAATTTAGTTTTCTGTCTCTTAATTACCATGCTATGTAATTATAGAAATTAAACTTAAGCCTGTGCAACTAAAATGTTCCAGGATTACATGATTGTTCCTCTGAAAGACTGCATATTTTCTGCAATGTTGAATAATAACTGTTAGCATCAATTTTTAAGAGTAAATTGTACTATTTTGTGACAGGTTTTTAAGTTTTTGCCAACTTATCAATTTATCTTAATAGATGAGTCTGTTTAAAGGTAAAATTACATGGGAAGCCTGGGGGGCTCAGCGGTTGAGCGTCTGCCTTCAGCCCAGGGCGTGATCCCAGAGTCCCGGGATCGAGTCCCACATCGGGCTCCCTGTATGGAGCCTGCTTCTCCATCTGCCTGTGTCTCTGCCTCTCTCTCTCTGTCTCTCATAAATAAATAAATAAATAAATAAATAAATAAATAAATAAATAAATAAATAAATAAAATCTTTAAAAAAAGGGTAAAATTACATAAAAGTCAATCTCAATAACAATTTTGTATTAATTTCCTTATAAAAGCACCAAAAACACATTAACATTTTTCTTATTTTATATTATGCCAATTCCATTTGTTTTTTATGTATGAATTCCCTATTGTTTTCAGGAAACACTATGCAGCTTAGAGATCTCCTAAGCGTCTAGAGATTCCTGGTGCACCTAAGAAATGGATTAAAGTCCCATTATAGTGCTTTATGACAATTTTTATAAGACTCAATGTACCATATTCATATTAAAATCATACTAAAAGTAGCATAATACATGAAATTATTGTTAAAGTAGTGTGAAAAATTTAATATAGATAATTGTAACATCTCGAGAAAACTGTTAAAATGCCAGTGTGTTCCTTTTTTTAGATGTGTGACTTTGAGGTAGGTATTTAAAAGCTTTGGGTCTTGGGACACCTGGGTGGCTCTGTAGTTGAGCATCTGCCTTCAGCTCAGGTTGGGATCCTGGGATGAGTCCTGCATTAGACTCCCCATAGGAATCCTTCTTCTCCCTCTGCCTATGTCTCTACCTCTGTGTGTCTGTCATGAGTAAATAAATAAAATCTTAAAAAAATAAGTAATAGCTTTGGGTCTCCATTTCTGACCTTAAAGAAAGGGACTAAAAGATATTATAGGGTTGTTTTAAATATTAAATAGAATGCATGCATATTAAAACATGTCACATAGTGCCTGTAAAATGTAGATGCTCAGTAATCAATGGATAATACAATGTTTCTTTTGCATTTCAAAAATTGCAGATAACAGAAAAATTAAGGTAGGAGAGGATGAGATCACAAATATGTGTGTGTGTGTGTGTGTGTGTGTGTGATCTTAAAAGGAATTAATTTTTTTTTGAAGTTTAAGAGCAATCTAATTCTGGAAAAAAAAAGTCTGTACATACAATAGCTGAGGGACCTTGTCTTCGATACCTTTTTCTAATTGGAGCATATTCTGCACATTTTGGACTTAATGTTGAAAGCAAATAATGCACTTGAGTGCACTGACATAAAAGATACTGGTTTTTAATTCTATATTTGATGGATAATATTTATTACCCTCTTACATTTTAACCTACCTAAACAAGAGTTATTTAAGGGAAACAATCATCATGTATGGATAATATACTGGGGTATCTGCTATGGAACATTTAATAGTATCATTGCCCCACAGTCTTAGTATGTGAGAGGCAAACACAACATCAAGGCCAACAAGAATGTAGAATTTTGCAAATCTTGTAAATGAATTTGATCGCTTATATGTTTTAAGTGTTTAATATGTTTATGTTTGAATTACATGAGCCTTTCATGTTCATTTGTAAGGCAAATATATTTCTTCTATTTTATTTTTTCTGTGAACCATTGTTGTGAAACAATTATTGTACACTCACCAGAAAGGAAAAATTCAGGAGAAACAAACAAACAAAAAAAATCATGACCCTATATTTTTTTGTAATTAAGCATTGTTTACTCACCATATTTACCACAGTTAGCAAGAGTTTAAATGTTTAGCAAGGGGGAAAAGTCATTATACAAATAGTCCTGGTTCAAATCTTAATGATTATGTCATTCAAAGTCCATTAAATATACCACGGGCTAATTAATTGCCTATAAAATTAAATGTTGAATTGCAGCTTGTATTTAATTGCGTGAAAAAAATTCAGACCCAAAACAATTTTTAGTAAAGTAGTTTTTGACAATGACCCATGTCATAATTAAAATTAAGATTAATTAGAGCTTGACAGTGTTAGTTATATCTCTAATAATTTATTTCATCAGAATTTAATACATATCAATATTCAATTAGTGTGAAGATAAACCTACTGAGAAGAAAAATATTTATCAACCTACCACATTCTAACATGACCTTGTTTTCACCTGTCCATAAGCTGACACATCAAAAGGTCTATAGGAAAATGAGGAACAAAGAGGCAAATGATCAGTTTCAGGCTCTACATTTTAAGAACTGGAACTAGCAAGGAAATCTGAGGACGGGTTCTGATTCTCATTAGCTTAGTGGTTTTGGGCAAATAACTAAACTGCTTAAGCATTAGTTACTTTGGTGAAATGAACATACTAGTTTTCAATTCTAAGCATATGAGAAGGATGAAAGAGCTAATGTTTGCAAAGCATTTAGAACATTAGGAATCATAATAAATGCGAGTTCTAAAACTCATAAATACAACTTTCCAGGCTCCTTTTAAATTATATCAGCCTCATTTTCCATTGACAAAAGGCACAAATAGAGCACTACTTCTAAAACTTTAATGAGGATCTCATTAGATATGCAGATTCTGATGCATTTTGACTGGGTTGGAACCTGAGTTTTGTTTTTTTTTTTGTTTTGTTTTGTTTTTTGTTTTTTTTTAACCAACTTCCTGGTGATGTTGATGCTCTGGCCCTAGGACCACATTTTGAGCAGTAAGGGATTCAAGTTTCCCCTGTTTTAAAAATTGCAATAATCACATGAAGCCCCAGAGATCATAGGCAAACACCATTATCTCCTCCAAATCATCCATCTGAAGGATGCTTAGAGACTATGGAAGGTGAAAAGAGTTGTAGAAAACAAAAGGTTCACATGTGCTTTTTCCTTCATTCCAGATGAGTCCTTTTAGGATTGCTGTGGGGATGATAATCTAAGAGCTGCTCTATGTGGATGGATGGTAGTGTGTCATTTGGCAAAGATTTTCATTACACTTCCCCCCATGCTGTGTAGGCATGTCAAGATAAGGAAAAGAAAACCACTCTGAACTGACAAAGTCTGGCTTATTTAATAGAAAATGTTTTAGGGGCACCTGGGTGGCTCAATTTGTTAAGTGACTGCCTTAGGCTCAGGTCATGATCCTACGTCCTAGGATAGAGGCCCCATCGGGCTCCTTGCTCAGTGGGGAGGCTGCTTCTCCCTCCCCTGCTGCTAATGCTTTGCTCTTTCTCTCACTTGCTCGCTCTCTCTCTCAAATAAATAAATAAAATCTTTAAAAAAGTGTTTTAGATTGTATTTTAGCCTTTCAAAACTCTTTTTGTTGTTGTTGTATTTACAACAACCTCATAAAAAAAAATCATACCTATGACCGGGAGCTGTCAATTGTCTCTTCATAGACAATATCATTCTACATAGAACAATAAAATACATTTCCTAGCATACAAATTCAATTATGTTTATTTACTTTGCATATGAATAGACATAATTTGACTATAGGTAGAAAAAAATTAACATTTGCCTCTTCCAGGAAAGGTATTAACAACATTTGGTTTAAACTGTTATTTTTTAAAAATCTTTCCTGGGGTGTTTGTGTAATCCGATTCCTAAAACCTTGGAGTTAGGTGTAGCCTAAGGAGTTACCTTTTCCATTCATTTCCCTTCTCCAAAGCAGTAGCACAAGTACATACACAGAACAAAACATGGAGGAGCTCAGGGGTTGGGCTGTTGCTTCACTTTCATCCAATATGTTCAGAGCTTTCCTTTTCATTTACAACTTCAGAAGAAAAACTAAAGAAAAAAAAAAGGCAGAAAAACAGAGAAACATTTCATAAGCTTTTACTGTCAATCACAGAATTCTCCCTTTACACTACAGAGAACTCTCCATTACCACTATCTTTGGCGAGCTGTCCCACTAACATATAAGCTGTAGGTCCACTGACAGGTTATTCAGAGACAAGATAGTACCGAGCAACCAATATTTGTTGACTGAATAAATTTTCCTTCAGGGATGAGATGCTCACTACATCATAGGGAAGCCCGATAACATGGTAATAAACAAAAATTTAGATACACTTATTTACAGAAATTCTTATACTGAAGTAAATTCATTTACTTGTAATTTCATCTCAATGGTTTTAGAATTTATAAAATATTTTTTTCCCAAATGAAAGGCAGTTAAAAACTTATCATATCTTACCAGTTTTCTCATGGTCTATATAGTCACAGTTTTTCTTCATCATATGGCTTAGTTTGAAGATACAATTCTCCGTAGCACCCCAACTTTGTATGAGCCTGTGCCAAGTGTAAGCAGTTCTTACTATACATATAGTCAGGCTATTTCTTTCTTTCTTTCTTTCTTTCTTTCTTTCTTTCTTTCTTTCTTTCTTTCTTTCTTTCTTTCTTCTTTCTTTCTTTCTTCATTTCTTTCTTTCTTTCTTGACAGAGAGACAGTGAGAGAACAAGCACAAGTAGGGGGAGTGGCAGAGGGAGATGGAGATGCAGGCTCCCCTCAATCCCAGGACTCTGGGATCATGACCTGAGCTGAAGGCAGATGCTTAATGACTGAGCCACCCAGATGCCCTATTTCATCTTTTTTGTGTTACCTACTTAGCTTCTATCCAAAATTATGGAGAATTTTTAGACTAAATGGAATCTCTTACCTTGAACTTCATATAAAACCGTGTTTTTATGCTTAGTTTTTTTTGCTTAGTTTCAGGCCAATGAAAAGTTTGTTAATATTGCATTTATAATGGATTATATGACTTTCCCCTATAAGTTTTATCAATATATGCTATAAGCATGAATTTTATTGTTTCATTCAAATCATTGACACAAGTTTTGAGCTCTTTAAGTACAAGAGCATATAGCCTATATCTGAAATTTATTCTAATATTTATGTATTCTATTAATTATAGAATTCCATTATAAAAAAAACTGAATGTGCCAAATGTAGTATAATACTATAAGAACCCTAAAATGATTAGTCTGTCATTTCTTAAGTTTCATTAATTTTTTCACACTCAAAGAACCTCTACTTTGCTATACTTTTGTTGTAGCGCTGATTGATTATACTGAATTATACACAGGTTCTATGTAGATGTATCTAGTGTTCAACTGCAAAACAGCTGGCAGGACAAGACTGTGGTCCCTAACTCTAAAACCAAGAAATTTATGCTTTACTAAGCTGACTTAATATACACAAGTGTAGCTCCATTAGTATTACGGTATAACCAACTATAATAAATAACTAGAAACAATGCTTAACACAGGTCCAGAGATAGCTATAAGATTAATAATCTCATATTAATCATCATCATGATCATCATCCTGATCAGGACTATGATGGTTATGAGTTGGTCATTTAGTTATGACTATCATCTTTCATCTTAATTCATAATGGTGTAACTATCTATTCTATAAAAGACAAGGAGAAGCTGACCTCCATTGTCTTTTCTACCAGAGAATGTCTAATGACCTACATGCATTGCAGGGACATAATTGTAGGAGAATAATTCAATATTTGACATTTCCCACAGCATATTTCCTAGCCGTCTTGTCTTCCTCCCCACACACACGGTCTTATCATAAAAAATTCCTTCATTTTATTTCCATAACTAGTGTAGAACATCAGTGAAACCCCGATGTCCATATTGTTAATACTGTACTTTCTTCTCAAAGGGACCATTTTGTTTTATGCTCATAATTTTGACATTGGCATCAGTGGTTATGAATGCCGTATCTATATTGTTCAATACGTAAAAACAATAGAGAGATTAAAAATCAGTGAAAAGTTGAACATATTTATGTCCAAACTTAAATATTTATGTCAATTTCCAACAACTTCAACTTTTATACCAGTACATATTTTCCGTGTATCTCCTATCCATGGATTTCTTTGCTTATTTTCTAACCTCAATGACCAATTTATTTCCATTTTTCTAAACTTAGCCCTGTTTATCATTCTCAAATATGAATGAGAGATCGTTCCCCACTATGTATAATACAATTACAATAAATAAAATAATTACAATAATAATATTTTCATAAATGCTGTGGCATAATTCATAGCCAAGAATAGAACCTATAAATGTTTCATCTAATAAAGACATACCATAAAAAAGGAGCAAGCAAAAAGTATATAATAAAGATGACAGAACAAAAGATTTTATAAAAAGAATTAAATTCAGATATAATATGCACCAAAAACGATTATATCTAGAGTTAAAATATAAATTTTAAAAAGTAGATAAATAAAATACAAGTTATTACCAAATAATATTTATTAAAGCTTTTTTGAAGAATGTCATCAAGGAAATATTATATAACAGATATTAAAAAGTCATAAAAATAAGATAATTAAAACCATTTTATTTAACCTGCAGCTTAAGAATGATTATATTGAAATATTGAAGCTTTTCATTTATCTTTCACTAAAAGAAATACATATATTACCTACATCTTTCTTTAACAGTCACTGCTTTCTGTTTTATATAACACAATCCTCTTTCCTAAACATGGCACACAGATTTAAATATATTAAATAATTATAATTTTAAATAATGTTTCATATGTTCTTTTGTAATTTGCTTAGTTTTGCTCAACAACATGTGCCAAGAGAGATTTATCCTGCTTGTTCACATAGTTTACTGTGTGAAAATCCATTGAAGGATTATGGGAAAGTCAATATATGCATCAACATATTGATAGACATTTAGGATGCTGCCAATCTTTTAACTTTTAAACATGTGCTACTTTCCCCATTGATATTAAGGATAATAAAAATTACTATGCTGTGATGAGTGCAAGGTGTTGTATGGAAGTGCTAAATCACTATATTGTACACCTGAAACTAATATTACACTGTATGTTAACTAACTGGAATTACATAAAATCTTAAAAAAAAAAACAAAAAACATACCTATGAATAACTCCATGTCCCCAAATTTAGTAACATAGATGAAATGGATCAATTCCTTGAAAGACACTGTCTGCCAAACTCACACAAGAATAAAATGTAACCTTACACCAAAGAGACACCACTATCCACCTATGGCCAAAATCTAAAACACTGACAACACTAACTGCTTATGGAGATGTGGAGTAACACGATCTCCCACTCATTGCTGGTGGGAATGCAAAATGGTACAGTCGCTTTGGATGACAATTTGACATTTTCTTACAAAATTAAACATACTCTGATCATCTGATCCACGAGTTGCACAATTTGTTGTTTACCCAAATGAGGTGAAAAGTGTTTCCACAAAAGTACCTGCACAAGGGTATTTATAGCTTCAGAGCAGCTTTTAAAACTTGGAAGCAACCAAGATGTCCTTTAGTAAATGAATGAATAAATAAACCCTGGTACATCTAGATCATAGAATATTATTCAGCACTAAAATGAAATGAGTTATCAAGCCATGGAAAGATGTGAAAGTGGAACACCTGGGTGGCTTAGTGGTTGAATGTCTGCCTTCAGTCCAGGGTGTGATCCTGGAGTCTGGGGATCGAGCCCTACATCGGGCTCCCTGCATGGAGCCTGCTTCTCCTCCCTCTGCCTGTGTCTCTGCCTCTCTCTCTCTCTTCATGTCTCTCATGAATAAATAAATAAACCTTTAAAATAAAAGATATGAAGGAATCTTAAATACATATTACAAATAAAGGAAATCAAAGTTAAGAGACTAAATATGTTTCATGAATCCAACTATATGACATTTTGGAAAAGGCAAACCTATGGAGAGAGTAAAAAGATCAGTGGTTGTCAGGGGTTGGTGGAAGAAGGGTTGAATTGGCAGAGCACAGAGGATTTTTTAGGCAGTGAAACTATTATCGATGATATTATAATTATAATGGTTGATAAGTGTATCATACATTTTCCAAAATGCATAGAATGAATGTATAATACCAAGATTGAGCCCCCATGTAAACTATGGCCTTTTAGTGATGTGTCCCATATAGGCTCATAGGTTGTAAAATCATACTCTGTTGGAAGATATTCAAAGTTGGTGCACCCCGATGTTTATAGCAGCAATGGCCACGATAGCCAAACTGTGGAAGGAGCCTCGGTGTCCAACGAAAGATGAATGGATAAAGAAGATGTGGTTTATGTATACAATGGATTATTACTCAGCTATTAGAAATGACAAATACCCACCATTTGCTTCAACTTGGATGGAACTGGAGGGTATTATGCTGAGTGAAGTAAGTCAGTCGGAGAAGGGCAAACATTATATGTTCTCATTCATGTGGGGAATATAAATAATAGTGAAAGGGAATATAAGGGAAGGGAGAAGAAATGTGTGGGAAATATCAGAAAGGGAGACAGAACATAAAGACTGCTAACTCTGGGAAACGAACTAGGGTGTAGAAGGGGAGGAGGGCGGGGGGTGGGAGTGAATGGGTGACGGGCACTGGGGGTTATTCTGTATGTTAGTAAATTGAACACCAATAAATAAATAAATAAATAAATAAATAAATAAATAAATAAATAAACAAAGTTGGTAGGCTGTGTGTGGATCTGGGGAGGAGGTATGTGGGAACTCTCTTTATTTTACACTTAATTTTTCTGTGAACCTAATACAGCTCTAACAAGTAAAGTCTTTAAAAAAAAAAAACTACCTTCCAGTAGATCTTACAAGATTAAAGAGATGAAAATATAGAGCCATCTGAATTTTTGGGCTATAAACAATGCTCAATACACATCGTTTACCTTAAAAAGTGTTACTTTGAACAGCTTTCTACAACATGACTACTTGTATAATTACACTAGTGACAGTAGAAATACATATATACCAGTGGAGTTGTTTGGTAGTACTCTGTGCACATACTCTACAGCTCCAGCTTTACTAATTATCATCAAATTATTTTTCAAAATATCTGTACCCTTCCATGGTAGAGAGATCTGCTGCTTGTATCATTGCAAACACTGAGTTTTATGAGAAATTAAATATTTCCAATGTGTACAGTAAAGAAACAAATATTCTAAGTCTCAAATAGTTAAAATGAGCAAACTGGAAGGAATATTAATAGATAATTCAAATATCAATTGACGATACAGAGAAAAATGTTCAATATAACTAGTAATAAAGAAAACGTTCATAAAAATGTTAGGTATTAATTCTTATCAAAATGACTGGCATAAACAAGCAAATAAGCAAAACAAATAATCTGAAACTCTGAAATTTTACTTCTAGATATATTCACAGAAAAATGCTTCTAAATATATACAACAGTATATGAGGAAGAATGTTTATTACCGTCCCTTTTGTTAGAGTGAAATATTAGAAACAATTTAAATGTCCATTTAAAAATTGTTCACGTATAAGATAGTCAAATAGTGATATTTATATGGTGGACAGACAGCAGTGAAAATACTGAACTAGAATTGCGTGAACCCATACACATATATCCTGAAAAAAAAATCCTGAGAGACTCATTATATAACAATACAGGTACAATAAAATATCATACATATAATATTACAAAACTTGCAAAACTCTAGTATATAATGCTTGTAGTTGTAACATACTAAGATTACAGTAAAAGATTGTGAGAACTTTCATCACCAAATTTTTGTTAATGATTCCTTTTTGAGAATGAGGTAGAAGAGTAGGATTATATAGGTCTGCATAGGAGGCCTCAATTTAGATTTCATTTTTTAAAGAACACTACCACTACCCAAAATAGTAAACATTTTGTAAAGCAATATGGCAGTCATGAAAATGCACCTGTCATCTCCTGCTGCCTCAGCTGCTGCAATCTGAAATCCATCAGTGAGCTTGTGCCAATGTGCCACTTCCTATAGGCTGCCCCCACCAATGACTGAGCATGATAAGAAATAGTAAGGCAGATTTATATGTTCCACTTATGTTTTAGCCGCCTTTGACTCCAGGAATGCCCGTCAGACTTGTCAAAACTTAGAATGGCATTGTAATCTATGGCATGTCTCCCTCCCTCCCTCCCTTCCTTCTCTCCCTTTCCCTCGCACTGCATTCAAACTACATGGTCCAATGGCACTCTTAACATCCTCTTACTTGCTCCACATTTCCTCAACATTGTTTTCTCCAAAAATTTCTATGGCTCTAATCCCATCTTGACTTTCTTCTCAAAGCATCTTGATTAACATAAGCAAATTATGTCAAACAGTTCAAATTAATCTCCATGCTGGGTACACTGGTAAAACACATCCACTATATGAAATATTTATAATTTTATAGATTAATTCAAGTACTTATATTATGGATAATTTATATTTTCTTCCTTATAATTTTCTGTATTTTCCAAACTTTTAAAATTATGCAATTATTGCTTTGTGATCTGGAAAATATATAAAAAAAAGTCTTCACCTATCAAAACGAACCAAGATAAAAATGAAACACAGCCCTATCTTCACCATATTGTTATTTTGCTAAAATTTTAAAATGTGACACGGATATTTAAGATTTTGTCCTGAAATTTAACACTGGGATGCTCTTTCCACATACATACTACATATCTGTTGACAGTGGACATCTATTCCATGAATTAGAAATTTGAGGCTGAGGGTGCCTGGCTGGCTCTATCAGTTAAGCATCTGACTCTTGATTTTGACTCAGGTTATGGTCTCAGATTCTTGAAATCAAGCCTGATGTCAGGCTCCATGATCAGCGAGAGGTCTGCTGGAGATTTTCTCTCTCCCTCTGCTCTTCCCCCTCTAAACTAAAAAAACCTTATAAAAAAGAAAAAAAAATTGAGGCAGAATCACCACTGTTAGCTGATATTTAAAAAATACTTTCAAATATGTGTACATGTGTGCATATAGCTCTCTCCTCCTCAGTAAGAAAAGGAATATGGACATATTGTCCCTCTTCCTGTATAGACATAAACCTTCCCTTTAGTAATTTCTTGAGCAAGCTTTACTTACTGTTCATTTTAGCCACAATTTCCCCCAGTTTCCTTCTTTCATGGGAAGGCTTGAAGGTAGGCTCCTGGGTAGACTTGCAAGGTTTGTCAAAAATAAATCTTTAGCCTTTATCCCACAATTCTTACACTACAATTCACAAACCTGTGTCACCTGTAACGGGTTCCAATGATAAGCTTTCACGCTGAAATATCTCCGTAAGACATCTAGCACATATTCATTGCCCTCTCTAAATATTTACTTTTGCCATTCCTTTTGGAATGTCCTTTGCGGGTGTCTATATCAATTTGAATTTATAAAAGTCTTCAAAATAGATTTCATTTTTAGCTTTGAAATAGTTGTTTTCAATCATGTTATTATTGTACGTTTCTTTAAAGAATTAAAAGATAACTTTCTTGAACTTTATTTGCTGCTTCACAACATTCTGCTAATTATTTGATATACCTAAGTAGTAAACACTTTGAAAGAAGAGACTGTATGTTTAAAGTAATTTTTAAGCCCTATATAGTGTAGAGCTAGAATTCTCAGATGCATGAATGTTTAATTAATGAGCCACAACACTATTACTCTGGAGAGAGCGCAGGAAGAAACATTCACCAGTGATTTAAAATGCCTTTGGGAATATAAATTAGCATAAGATTTTTTTGAAAAGCACTCTGTCAATATATATCAAAAATTTAGTTAAAGATGCATTCTTAAAAAAAAAAAAAAAAAAAGATGCATTCTTTTTATGAGAGGCATATCATTCCCAGACATTTATTTAAAAAGTAGTAATGTGTATGTGGGCAAGGATTTTGCTATATGGATGTACTATGAAGCATTGTTTAGAATTTGGAAATTATGAAATGATAAATTCGAAAGCAGGAATTCATTAAGAACAATATTATAAACATACAATAAAATACTACACTGTCATTAAAATAGAATTTTAGAAAATTTGTAAACATGTTTAAATTTGCTAATGATATTTTGAGTAGAAAAAAACAAGTTAGATATCGTTTTGTCTGCATATGTGACTTTTTTTTGATAAAAACTTTTAATAAAGATATGTGCATAAGATCTTACGCAGTGTACTTTAAAATAGTGCCAATAGTTATTAGAAATTATTGTAATTAGATGTTTTATTGTATTTGCTCACTTCTAGTTTGTATTTTTTGCAATAAATGTGTCTAATTCCTCTAATTAAATAATTATATATTAGGCTTTTAAAATACTTCAAAGAATACTTACATACATAGGAAATGTTTATAGCGTAACATTAAATTAAAGTGTCTAAATTGTATTTTGATCCCAACCTTATGTACTACATTAGCAAAGTATGAATTTTTTTCTTTCTGATTGAGTAACTAATGAGTAACTTCTGTGTGTATTTCTGTGCACTTTCAACTTTTCCTTTGTTAAATTTTCTGATGTACGCTTATCTATCTTTTTTACTTTTAAAAATATGAAATATTTAAAGGAAAATTCAGTCCATCTCTAGCTGGTATTCTAAGTTATTTTTCAAAAGAGTTTATGTGTCAGAAGGAAAGGTAAGCTACAATCATTTTATGGTCATTAAACATACTAGTGATGCATTCATTGATGTTTTTCCCTTATGCAGTGTAGCGCAGAGAGCAGCCATTATTATTTTATAATAACACTGTATGTTTTGGCCCCAGATATGTTAAAGAAGAAGGAAGGTTCTCGATGATAAAGACTTTAACACTCACTAAGAGATGACTGGTTTTGTCTACAATGACAAGTTTTGTGGTTTAAGACTATTTGATTGATGAGCAACAAATATAGCTCAGATTTTTCAATTTCCTTTATTTGGGCATGTTGATTTATAGCCCTAGAAGGAGGGTATTGTCCAAATATGCAAACTACTTTTCATTTATAGTTGTTTCAACTTATATTCCTTTCTTTGCTTAGGATTGTCTCTACTGAGGACTCTTTAATATTGCTGACACCAGAAAAAGCCTGTGATCAGAAACAAAACTTTTTCCCTCATAGAGTGTGAATATAATGCATTTAGCTTAAGTAGTTTGTTGGAAAGAATCACCTAGCTCAAAACACATAGCTTTGGTTTCTCCCACTCAATTAGTGATCTACTAAGAGTTATATTGGTGCCCTTGAAATGTAACTACATAATCTGGGAAACAGTACAGAGATGCTTACTTGTTCTAGGAAATTCAACCAGCAAGTTTGCTTTTTCAACAAAGCTTGTATGTAAACGCAAGGATGAAAGCTTTGTTCTGTTCCCACAGTGCCTCCATAACTATAGGTTCTTTCCATATACTGAAACACATCAATAATATTTAAAGCATGTTTTTAAACTTGGCACTATTGACTTTTGAGGCCAGATAATTCTTTGCTGTGAGTCAGGGTAGGGTGCTGTCCTGTACCTTGCGGGATGTTCAGCCGCATTTGGACCTCTACTCACAAGATGCCAGAAGCATAATTCAGTTGTGACAACCAAAGAAAGTCTTCAGACATTGCCAGTGTGCCCTGGGGCTAAAATAATTCTCAGTTGAGATCCAAGGAAATTATAAAAACAAGCAACCATTTCAAGAAAGATGGATAGACCTGAATGTGTACCTTGATCCTGTAATAGCACTTACTTAAACTTACACTTTCTGATTCAGTTTCCTCACCTATAAAATCTGGATAGTAATTTTTATAGCTACATCACAGTCTACAATTCATCTGCAACTCTCAGTGTGGATAATTTCATTCCTCATTCAGAGTAGGAATTCATTTCAGGAGAAATGTGAGACTAGAGTGATGGGTAGTCTCCTCCAGCTTCACCATCTAACAACTAGGTGAAAATTTGCATATTAGTGTTAAAGTGTGTTTGCCTTCAAAGATTCCAAAACAAATATTTCTTGAACCAATGAAATCTGTGTAGTTAATCCCATGTTTAATATTTCCTTCAGTTGAAATGAAGCTAAAAATACATGTAAACAACATTGCACTAAATTAAGTCAAAAATAGGAGGAAAAGAGTTACTTTTAACTCAACTCCATGGTAAAGAGTTGAGGTTTGTCCTACTGAAAACAGAATCCCAATTCACAATCAACCACCTCGCCAAATGTGATTATTCTTTTTCTTAAAGAAAATTAAAATACAAGTGAAAATATATTTAAACACATAGTGCAACTGAAGTTTATCTTTCCACACCCAAGGGACTTTGAAACATTGTATATTAAAAAAAAAAAAAAAAAGACTTCTAGTCTAAGGAATTTCTCATACTTTGGTTATATTTGAGCACTCTAGGTCCGTAAAGAAAAAGATTTCTCTTTGGCACATAAGCAACAAGTTAGCACTTATTTAAAGGAATACTTGTTTCCATATTGTATAAACAGTTCATAGTTTTTTAAAATAATATTATTCAGACATATTTCAACAAAATATAGATATTATTAATGAACTGATACAATGGTAAGTTATTACAGTAGAAAAAAAATAGATGAGTCATCCTCAAAGAATGATAAACAGGAATTGGAACAGTAAAAAAACAGCTCTTTTTTTCTATGGATGAAACCTAAGAGTTTGATTCAAAGCAAGGCAAAGAGGTAGCTACCGTAGCATGTACAGAAGAGAAAAAACACACCAGAAGTTAAAGGACAAATATCTTTGTCATCACATCAGGGACACAGAGAAAGACTAGAAAATTTGTTGTGAGCAATAATCTTTATATAAAATTAAAGATTTGGGGAATTAGAAGGCAGCATAGAGGTTGTTTTCTTAACATAGAATGCCTTTTTGCCTCTTTCCCATAGATGTTATAGTCTTTTTTTTTTTTTTAGATCTTGCATGCCATTATTTTTAATAGAATATTTTATCACAGCAGAGGAAATATTCTCTATTTAATGTATCACTTACCCTGATTTATATGCCACTAGTTGGGGATTGTCTATTTTATAACACATAGAGGTTGGATCCTTAATATAAAGGAAGCATAGTTCCTCGGGTGATATATAACCCCTACATGTAAACTGGTTAGTAATGCTTGGTGTGTGACTATCTCTGCAAGATCTGAGCTTAGAAAGCTTGGAGATGGGTTTACTGACAGGAAATCCAGTGATAGTAAAAAAATAATTGGCTGATAAGTCACGCAGGACAAATGTCTCTGAAATCCCTTAACAGTGATGTTGGTTATGACACTGCACCTCTAGTTTTATTAGAAAGAGAGAAGGTATTTAAACAAACTGGGTTAGAAACATTTACTAAAAAAAAAAAAAAAAAAAAAAAAAAAAAAAGAAAGAAGAAGAGAAAGAAAGAAAGAAAGAAAGAAAGAAAGAAAGAAAGAAAGAAAGAAAGAAAGAAAGAAAGAAAGAAAGGTTGATTTACTAGATGAGTGAGAAGTGTACACCTGTGAACCCGGGGCTGGTGGTTGAATAAGACCCAAGACAACTTCAACCAATCATTGCTGCGGACACACCTGGGACATTTTAAATCATCCGACACAACTCTACCTTTGAAATGATATGTTCAGGTAGAGCTGAACCTGAACTCAGCCTGATTTCATGAGAAGTTCCTGTCTGTCTAGCTTTATCACAGTTACAACACCACTGCTCTTTGACCTCACAAAACTCTTTAAACCATTAGTTACTCTTTTCTGGTTGGTCCTGAACTGTTTCTTGTCTTTCCAACTTAGGTTTTACCATCCCATGCTATCAACTCTTGTATTGATTTTATTGCCTTTTCAGTACAACCAGGGAAAATTCTAACCCGAGATAAATCTTTCCATCTCCTCTGAACCTAGCACTATCCAGAGAGAAATCTACCCACACTCACAGATGGGTGCTTCTATATATTCATGGTCTCCAACATAAATTGGATGCTGGCAATCCTATTATGTTTAATTTTTTCTCCCCTTTACATAGTAGATATTTCAAAATTTTCCATTCTTATCAAAACATTTTTCACACCCTATACATCCAGTTTTATTTTTAGCTGATGTGTTTGCATAATGTTCATAGAAAAGAGTTGAGCAATGAGATGAAAATTTGAACAACTTCCACCTACAAATCTACAGATGGAGTCAGCCCTACTTTACTGCTCCCCTACTAATGCATAGAAAAAATGCTCTTTCTACCTATTATTCATTCCTAATCCATCCCTCCCCATCACAGCCTTGGCTCTCATTCCATTTTGCAACCTTTTGGAGCTCACTCTATTTGGTACTTCCTCTTTTTCTTACACATTCTTTCTTTTCTGCATTAAAATTGAAAGGAAAATATGCACTAATAATCAGAGCAATCTTCTCCCCCACATCATGCTCAGGAACAAAATTCATTCTGTTTTATAACCAGCATCAGTAGCCCATGGGACACAGAATGAATACCCTCCTAGATGCAAAAAGTTAAAACAAGTGGGGAAATAAATACACAAGTATTTACTTATTATGGGCAAGTAAAGAAAAGAAAGACTTGAGGAAAAACATCTGGGGATGAGGCTGAGGGTCAGATTTTGGTGCACACATGTTGCACCAGACTACAGCTTCATGATTTTAGATTAATTTGGGAAAAGTTGTTTTAGTTATGAGACTGCAATGACATTTCAGGTAGACACCATGGAGGAAATACTGAATTTGGAATTTCAATTTTTGAAAAATAAAATCTACTGGACATTTAATTAAGAAAACAAGATTTCAGTGACATTTTTTATTTTTTTTATTTTTTTTAATTTATTTATGATAGTCACTCAGAGAGAGAGAGAGAGAGAGGCAGAGACACAGGCAGAGGGAGAAGCAGGCTCCATGCACCAGGAGCCCGACGTGGGATTTGATCCTGGGTGTCCAGGATCACGCCCTGGGCCAAAGGCAGGCGCCAAACCGCTGAGCCACCCAGGGATCCCAACATTTTTTATTTTATAGAAATTAGGGGATTAAAAATATCTTTTCCATTTGCAAAATAGGTACCTTTTTAAAATTAAAAGTGTATAGCAATGAAATCAATGTCAGATCTGCCAAAGTTATTTTAATAGTGCTATTCTACACTCCCAGTGTAGACCGAATACCCAGAAATAATGCTATTTAATGTGGTGCTTTAATCAGGAAAGTCTTATGATTAGGGAAAGGAATACTACTAGAAGAAATATTTATGACTTTATTTCATTACCTCCTATATTTGTTTGTGGATGCAATAACCTCTCATCTGAGAATACTAATTGAAATTTTGTAGAAGTTCTCTTCTGTTCCCCATTTTATCTTTTTTACTTCATTTACATAAGATTAAGTGAAAGAGATAATACCTTACCAATGTTTCTGCTTCCACCCTGCCCTTTATAACCATTCAAGACTTGTTTTAAGACTAATGAGAAGACGTTTCCTAACCAATCTTAGATAAGATTCTAGTATTTTCTCTGGGTAATTATTTTCAAGGTCACAACACAAACTCCATGCTTATAGGAATATTATAAAGGAAAAAAAAAAGCAGCAGCCTATCAGTACATACCAATTGTTTTCTAAAGTCAATAGTGGCATTTAGATTTTATGTTTGAATTGTTCTGGTTCTGACTTCTCTCTGCCATTATTTTCATGATTAGAAGGTATATGCATTTATGTACATATGTATACATATATACATAGTCTTTCTAAAAAGCTGAGCCAAAACAAATAATTGTAGCACTGCTCTTATTTGAGTTTATGTAGTATTAAATATTCAGTAGACTTATTTTCAAATTTCATTGTAATTCAACTAACAGTGACTGAATATTTCTATTAATCATATATTGATAATGTAACAAGAAGGATAAAGCTGAATTATTGGACGTCTCTTTTCTGGGAGATAGAAATACCAAAGAGAGATGTGCAAATAACCAAGCAATGTAGGTAAAATGACATACCACAAACTAGGTATATGCATAAAATTCCAGAAGACGACAAATTAATTATGTGATGTAATTAGAGAAAGTAGATTGCCATCAAAGTGTAAAGTATCTAAAAAAGAAAAGAGATAGAAGAATAAATTATCAAGAACTTACTTCATGAACAGGAATCAAAATAAGTTGTTCCTTTTGTCTTGGAAAGTTAAAAAACATATATCACAACAAAATTCCCAAGATTTTTTTAAATTCACAAGGGAATAGTTAGGGCAGTAGGACTTCCACAGCATCTAGAATAAGCCCATAAGGCTCTATCATTCACATAAATATCATTCATCATCTACACTATGATGGAACAGCCTTCTTGAACACATATAAAGAAATACAAAGTCTTACTGAAATCATCCTAAGAGGAAAGCAAGTCATTATGGAGGTATTTTATGTAGCATTGCATCATATGACTAAGGAGAATAATTTGCTAAAAACCATGGCTAAATGTGTGTGTGCATAAGGGCACAGCACATCATTCTGTGTTGGAAGGGAAGGCTGAGAGATAAGGCTTTGTTTTTGCTCCTTAGCACAGGGAATTTGAGAACTTGATTTAGATTGTTAAAGGGAAAGTATCTTCATGGAAATACAATTGTGTTGAAGAATAATAATTAAGAATAAATACATAATGTGCCAAAATTATCCCCTCAGGAGTTCACAACTTCATTCAACATGCAACATGTCATTATGAGATTTGAGTGACTTCTTGACTCTGGCAAAGTGTACCTTCTTTGACTTAAACTGGAATATGCTTCTTAACTACCCTTCCACCAACGTAATCGTAACCCTTTTGGTTAAAAAAAAAAAGCATATTTTAAACTGAAAATAAGCCTTAAAGTAAAGCTTAGGAAGTGAATTGATTAATTACATATTAACACCAAGTTTATATCTATAACAGAAGCAAGGAAAGTAGAAAGTGCAATTGTTACAGGAAAAAAAAAATGCAACTGAAAACTTACCTGAGATCTTGTTCAAACCAGTAATATCACTCTTAAGAAATACAAACCTATAAACTTCTATTCACACTTATTTTTATAAATCGAGCTTACCTCAGCCAGATGGCAAGTGATGTCTCACAGAGTATCAGAGATGGACACAAAACAGTCAAGTTTTTTCCCCTCCTAAGATTTTCTTTATTTATTTGTGAGATAGAGACAGAGAGACAGAGAGAGGGTGTATGTGCATGAGCAGGGGGTAGGGGCAGAGGGAGAGAGAGAAGCAGACTCCCCACTGAACAGGAGTTGAATGCTGAGCTCAGTACTGGGACCCTCAGAGCATGACCTGAGTTGAAGTCACATGCTTAAGTGACTGAGCCACCCAAGCACCCCTAAAAGAGGCAAGGTTTGTGTGCCTTCTGCAGTTAGCAGTCTTTACCTTATTTACCCACTCTATTCCTTTGCCTGCCTCCCTTTGCATCACAGCACAATTCAGTAAACTAATGCCAAATGGGTAAAAATATAAAATCTGATATATTCAATAACGTACACAATAGAGTTTTGTGAGTTGGGACTATTAACTATTCCCACTTTTGTAAATGAACTATTGGAGGAATCTCTAGGATAGAACTAACCTTTTTTTATATGCCTTTCCATCCTTGATTAAAATATTTATTCTTTAGGAATCAAGGTAAGAGAGACTATATATTAATAAATTACTATATAGATGAAAAAAATTCCTTCTTTCCTTTCCAAGAATATGCTTCCTACCTCCTACACCAATAGAGAACACTAATTGTAATTCCTCTTTCTCTTGTCTCTTTAGGTTACATGAAAATGATTGATTATTCTACTTTGTTCCCCTGTTCCAAATTAAAGCTCAGCTTGAAAGGATTAATTAAATATATCAACCACATTATCTCCATGTAATAGACATTTGTCATTCTTTTTGGCTGCATGTCATGACTGGATACTGTTTAACGTATTTGAAAATTCCCCCAAAGAAAAATATAAAAATCTGCCTTCCTTGCAGAATACGTGGATTTGGTCTAGGTTCCAAAAATCAGAATCAATGTGTGAAATTTTAATCTGAAAATTGGTCATGTGGAGAAGTAAAGCAACACATAGAATTCATTATCATGTCATGAGTGGCTTCAGCAATGTTCCATTTTCAGGGGCAATTTGGCAGTAGTTCTACCAATGGTGCCAGTGGCAGCATGCACAAAGCTGTAGTGTCTGTGCCTGAGACTGGCCGGGGGCAGTATGTTGCCATTGGAACAGTCTTGGGGAATCATTTTCTTGATGTTGCTGACTATTGGTCATTAAAGGTTGATACTCAAGCATTTCTTAAGATTCTGTGAGTTTCTAATAGCAATTGATAAATTCAGATCCTCTTGAAACTATTTAAAGGATATTTTTATTCTTTACAAAAAAAGCTCTCATATACTTTAATACAAAATTTAAAGCATATAAAATAATTCACTGCTTCAGGTTATTTGAAATAAGTGATAGAGAACTTGTATTTATGAGAACAAAGAAGAGACACAATTTGAAAGCAGAGCATCCCTGCCCAACAGATATAAGGTATGAATGAATATTTTCCTGTTATTCTGCTAAAGAAAATAATATTTTTTCTCATAATTCTAAACTTTATGGCACTTACATTTTATACTCTGAAATTTATTATAGCTCATGTATGCAAAAAAAAAAAAGTGATCTCCATTGGAAATGTGGCTAACATACAATTGTAGGTTGTGGCTTATTGTCAAAAGATGTCACCTGGCTCTATACCAGCACATCTTTAATCTTTAAGAGAAATATCTGAGGATGCTAATGAGTCTCTTTAATATTTAGCTTACTGAGTTTTTAATTACTTTCCAAGTAGGCTGTGAGCTTTTATTTATATGGTTGTTTTGTTTGTTTTTATTTGTTTTTCATTTTTTGTTTCTTTGACTTCTAAAAATATAAGGATATGGTCAGCTTATTTTGTAAGGACCTTGGAAAGGAAACAATAGAGGGACAACACCCTGAGTCATTGTTAACTGCATTTTTAGGAAGTGTCGTTTTAAGGCAGGAAAGTTAACAGAATAAGATTTCTGCTATGAAAGATCTCAGCTCACACTAACATAATGGTTTTAAAGAAAAATGCTGATCCCAGGTAGAGGATGCATATAACAGAGAGCACTGACATTGTGGGCTTGAGTTAGAAGAGAAATGCAATACAAAGCAGGAATCCAAGGGATTAACAAGCCAATTTTCATACTTCTTGAGGACCAGCAATTAGAATCTCTAAAATGGGAAGCAGACATCCTAGAGCAGACTGTGTGGGGAGTGAGGTGGGACACAACAGGAGGATCTTGACCAGGAATTCAGTGTGTGGACTACGAGCACTCAGTCTACCATGGTCGACACCAATTCTGGTAGGATAACTGAAGATGGAGATTAGAAGCTAGTATGCTTATCTTTACAAAAGTTTCCTATATTCGTGTGTACATTGTTTATAGTTATTTATCTGTGAAATGATAATACCTCCTCTCTGTTTTAAACATGACAGTGTGCCTCAATTAAACAAGTAGAACAAGTATCTCTCATCTGAGGCTGAATCCCTTCTGTGAAAGAGAAGATATGTAAAATCTCAGTACATTATTATCCTTTCTGTATCCAAGTAGTTTTACTGGAATATGGAATACAAAGTCAATTTGATAATTGTAAAATTTAAAAGCATAGGAAAGACATAATATCAAATGTCCTATCATAAAGAATTTCAATAAAAAAATAAATAAAAAATAAAAAAAAATTAAAGAATTTCATTTCAGGGACTCCAGGGTGGCTCAATGGTTGGGCATATGCCTTTGGCTCAGGGCTTGATCCCAGGCTCCTGGGATGGGGCTCTCAGTGGGGAGCCTGCTTCTCTCTGCTTCTGTCTCTGCTTCTCTCTCTGTGACTCTCATGAATAAATAAATAAAATCTTTTTTAAAAAATCTTAAAAATAAAGAATTCTGTTTCATATGCAATCATTACATTACTGCTGTGGGCTGAATTTTGTACCCTCAAAATCTCTTTGTTGCAGTCCTAACCTCCAACACTTCAGAATGTGACTTATTTAGAGATAGAGACTTTAAAGAGGTGATGAAGTTAAAATTAAGCTTTTCAAGTAGGTTTTAATCCAGTCTGACTGGTGTCCTTATAAAAAAAGGAAATTTAGACATACAGAGAGATATCAGGAAAGCCCACAGAAAGGAAAGGTCATGTTAGGAAACAGTGGGAAGGCAGTCATCTACAAACTAAGGAGAGAGGCCTCAGAGGAAATCTGCTGATAGCTTGATCTTAGAGTTCTAGCTTCCAAAACTGTAAGAAAAACAAATTTTAGCAGTTTAGGCCACTCAGTCTGTGATATTTTGTTATGGTAGCCCTAGCAAACCACTATTGGGTATATGCCGGTAACGCACATTAATCCAATTAAAAAATAGTATACTACATTCAATGAATCGGACTCATTTCAGCCCATCATTATCATATATATATATATATATATATATATATATATATATATATATAGCAAAAAGCCACATAAGAAAATATCTAAAATATAAATATACTTTGGTTATGCCCATGTTGAAATGTCTACCATCTAGTTTTCTAAGGACACATTAACTATACAGTCTCCGTGAATGACTACTCACAGTGACGTGTCTTTGCAAGATTTCTCAGTGTGTTTGTATATTGATAATTAACTTTAAATAGAATATTGCATATAGTATCACAATCTCTAACACCATAGAGTATGTTCTAAACTATGAAGTATCCTTTATAACTGAACAGGCTTTGGACCGTGTACTAATGTACTGAATGTTAAAACATAGCTCCATTTTATGCTTACTGAAGGCTTTCTCTTATAGTTTCCATTTACTGACATTATTTACCAACTCCTATCTCAGAGAGTACCTATAGAGGCAGTACCTATAGAGAAAGTGATGGCAAACTAATAAGTAGGACTATATCTTTGCCTACTTCATAGGAAAGAAGGAGGTTAGCAGTCCTAGATATAGTAGATCTATTGAAAAATTTTGGTGGCCATGCTCATCAATTTTGAGAAAAATGGTTTAGTGAAGACTGATATGGTGACAACTTTTCCTAGTCCAAACCCTACCCAGACATTAAACATGCAAGTTCTACTTCCAGGAAATTCCCTACTCTATTGTATTCTGAATTGCAAAATGTTTGTGAGCCTTAATTTAGCCCAGAGCCTAACATATAGTCAGTCTTAGGTGTGTGTGTATGTATGTATAGGTATATGTATGTATATATGTACATTTATAATATATGATAAAATGTTTTGAAAATTGTGCAGCATCATCAGAATGATTGCTTAAATATTCAAGTATTATAATATGAGCAACTCAATTGTATATAGCTTAGTTTAGGTCTGGATATTGAATAAAACTATGATCAAGTGAATCAAATGGTTCATTATGGGCTTAATCATGCTGCAAAAGTGAATTGTAAAACTGAATTCTCATTTGGATATATTACCCAAATTTATTACTGACAAATTGCTTACCATAACTTAATTCACTGACAGCAATATATTATTTCATTTTCACATTAAAATGTGAGGTGAAAATACTGAATCTGTAATTCTAATTGTATTACCAGGTACCTATACTAAATTGAGAATTAATCGTGCATTTTAAACATTAGAAGTTACTCCATACAAACTTTTACATACCATTTGAATGGTAGGCTCATGTAAGTAGCCTATTTATGAATTTTTGTGAATTTCTAATGCAATACAGGGAGTCCCCCATACTGTTCAATACTTTAGCCCTCTAACTCGGGGATGGTGAGGAAAGATGCTTAACCACTATGATAGTGACAGTTTCAGTTGGAATTTGGTCTCCCCCTGGATATCCTGATTATACTTGTCAAAATCTTTGAAGCCATTCTTCCTGTACTTCGACACATTTTTAAAGCAAATTCTGAAATTCAACCAAATGTTTCACGTTTGTTTGACTCTTCAGAGTTTTCCAGAAAATTAGGAAAGAAAAATACAAAAAAAAAGTGTCTATGGATTATATGATTTGATGGTTATGACAATGTGTTTTATTTAATATTTCTTGAATGCTGAAACTTAAAGCTTAATACGACTGTTCATTTACTCAAGAAATATCTTTTCTTGGATAACAAATGTGTTTTATACAGAGATTTCTGTGACCCTGTCTCTAATTATATTGAACCTCTAATATAAAATGGATATATAGTCATTTGATTCCAAAATAATTACTGAGTACCTATTTAGAACCAAATACTCTTCTATGTTTTATGGTATTATTGAATGTAGCAAAAGCTACCAAATAAACTTTCTGACCTTGGTAGGGGCCTCCTTGGTAAATAAGATGTACACATATGCCATTAGGATTCCAGGCAGTAGCTAATTAGGTAACAAATTCAGTAATAGAGACTCTAGATATAAGCTCTGGGTCTTGAGTAGTGAGCAAATACTTTTTGTTCGATTAATTAATGAATGCTGTCAGGTTTCCTATACCTCAAAGTTGGCTTAAATACTCAAACTCATTATTGGAAATTCTTGTAAATATGGAAAGGAAGTTAGGGTCAGTAAAGAAGAGTTTGAATATAAATTGTTTAGTGACTTCTCAACTAACAAGATTTCATACACAAGGTAATTAAGTTCCTAGGCTTGTTCCTCCTAAAAAAGAAAAAGAAAATGAAGAGGAGGGTGGAGAAGCAAAATCAGAAGAGAAGGAATTTGTATCATTTTCCAGCTACTCATTGGGTGAAGATAGGATCCAAACTGTTCCTTAATGATCTAGATTCTACAAACTCTCTTTCTTCTTATTAGATCACTATTCTCCTTGATCGATGTGTAGTAGCCACTAAATACATTCAGGTATTTGCTTCTATCATTTTTCTATTCATTCCCATTTTGAGGGGGGGCACAGAAGGAGAGGGAAGAGAAATAATCTTGAGTAGGCTTCATGCCCAGTGTAGAGCCCAACACGGAGCTCAAACTCACAACCCTGAGATCATGATGGGAGCTGAAATCAAGGGTCAGAAGTTTAAGCAACTGGGCCATCCAGGTCCCCCTCTATTCTTTCACATTCTTGATTGTATTTTATCTTTTGACATCTTCCGCACTGGTTCTTTGAATAGTGATACCATGTATGCCACATTCTCCCAGAGGCTCTCAGGGTCATTATTATTTAAAGCAACTCTTCATCTGTGCATTGTGGTACACTGTCTTTGTATTATTTATTATATTTTATAAATTATTCTGTTTGTTTCTTTACCTTTATTTAGATTCTATTCCACCGTGCCAAAAATGAGGTAGGAGCAATATATATCTTACTAATCACTGACTACCCAGTGTCGTGGATATGTACTGCTTATAAAGCAAGTGCTTAAGAAAGCAGTTTTTAAATAATGGAAATTGTGGATAAATTAATGATATAAATTTTCTGAAGTGTATCTGTTATTTATTTTTACACTCCTATTGATCCAATCCTTCTATTTTCTTGATAGTTCTTTGAGATTTCCAAATTTCTATTTATCTGGAATTCTTTATTTGCTCTCTGTACTTTCATTCTAAGATTCATTTTGATTCTTTTGCTCATCTTGGTCTCACTTCACTATAAAATTTAAACTATGGTTGTACTTTAACAGCCTTTATTATTAGTTCATGTTCTGATAACACAACAGGCCTTTCCGAGTTACCTGAATAACAACCAATACTGCTTTCTTTCCTGTTAGTAGAATTAGAATTTGTTAGGACACCTGGATGGCTCAGCAGTTGAGCGTCTGCTTTTGGCTCAGGGAGTGATTCTAGGGTTCCGGGATCGAGTCTTGCATAGGCCTCTCCTCAAGGAACTTGCTTCTCCCTCTGCCTGTGTCTCTGCCTCTCTCTCTCTGTGTCTCTCATGAATAAATAAATAAAATCTTAAAAAAAAAACAAAAGAATTAGAGTTTGTTCATTAATATTATTAAAAATCTAATAGTCAAATTTCATAGTTCCATTCTTCTTAGCAATGTCTGACAATGAAATGTCCCAGTTTTCACAAGAGATACATAAAAAGAAATACTCTGTCTTCTACAGGACTCTTTTTTTGGTGCATATTACAGCATATGTTATTGCTTTATTTATTTATTTATTTATTTATTTATTTATTTATTTAGGGAGAGAGAGAGAGAGAGCACGCAAGTGAGCATGGGTGAGGAGAAGATCAGAGGAACAAGCAGACTTCCTGCTTAGCAGGGAGCAGGATGTAAGGCTGGATCCCATGACCCTGAGATCATGACCTCAGCTGAAGGCAGATGCTTATCTGACTGAGTCACCCAGGTGCCCCATCACTGCTTACTCTATAATGTTCTACCTATAATTATAATATCAACCCATTGGAGGAAGAAAGGCCTCAAGAGCGGCCAACAGCCAAACTGGGAAATTGGAGCTCTTATGTACTATGCTATGAAACCCCTCTCCTTTTCTGTTACTTATAGCTTAAAGCCTTTTAAGAGAGGCAGATGATAGACAACAACACAACAAAATAATACTCTCTCATGTTAAAATATATTTGCTTCCTCATTACTTATACTTAAACATACCATAATGAATATTCTTCAGTCGTCTCTCCTTGATATCTTCAGAGGCTTTTGTTGGGCAATAGATCTTTTTATACTAATTATAAATGTCTTCTGATAGCAAAGTGTGTTTGCCCATTTATGTATTTTTTCTAATTCCTCAATTTGGTTTCTTCACCTTAGTTATACTTACTGCTTTCTGTTTGCTGGTTTTAAATGTAGATACACAAGTTTGTTTGCTTGCTTTAAATGTAGATACACAAGTTTTTAATTAGCTGATTTCTAAGTTTCTCCTATGGCTTAAACATAGCAGGGTTCGTACATTTCATCTTAATGACCCCTAAGAAGTTTCTTTGCTTACTTCTCCATTTATGAAAATATTCTAAATGGCTGACTTTCCCAGAAATCTAACCATATGATAGAAATTTTGTATTTAATACTCAATATAAGACGCAGATGGAGACGACCAGGGACTAAGAAATAATATGGTTTAATTCAAAGATTTTTAAAATCTCTTTGGTCAATATTCTAGGTATCTCAAGGTGTTCAGGTTCGTATTAATATCCCTCTTATGGTAATCCTTGTAAACCCCCACTACTCAGACTTCCATTTTGGTCCTCATATGATTTGGATCCATTTGTATAATGTACTTACTTGTCATAGAAAATAGTCTTTGTTCATAAGCAAATGATAAATATATGTACACCAAGCCCATGCATTGTGTTTTTAGTTACTAAATGAATTAGAAAGTTCCTTTAGATTCCTCCTTTTTAACAAATTTTTATTATTAAATAGCTGTTCTGCATTTGTACGGCAGTAAAATCTTTGGTCCCTATTTTAGTATCTCACATTTCATTGTTAATTACCATCCTCATTGTTTGACCTAATAATTGACGTGTTACATTACTTCTGAAGTTATGCTAAAATATTTATTGCACATAGAAGATAAAAACATTTCCATTTTTAGCAACCACTTTAAGCAGAGAAGGAAAGGGTCTCTTTGCTAATAGGCACATTGCTTTAAGGCACGAACAAAGTGATGAATTTAGAAGAGCACAGTAAACTCGTATAAACTCCAGCTGTATAACCTAGTGTTGTCTCTTGTGGTCATAGCTCCGAACACCACCTAAAATATGAACACATACACCCATAGAGGTAAATCTCTCTGGAGTTGTCTAATAAGCCTTAAATTATCTTCCACGGCTAATTCTTTTAGCTAAATTTCCAAATTTCAGTAGAATTTGTTCACGGAGCCCTAGCTGTGCAAAGACATAAAAGTTTTTCTCTATTGCTTCTCAACATGTTACAATCTTCTACCATAACTTCAGAATTTTTTTTTTTAATTTGTCCCCTTATGTTGTCAATTTTTGATTCAGGTGTACTTCTATTATTAGAGGCACATACATTTTCAATTGTTAGGTCTTCCTGAAATATATTTTCCTTGTATCACTCTATGTCCCTCTTTATCTCTTTTCTGATAAAAATTATTTTTTTGGAAGCCTTATTTATCTGGGTTTTTAAAAAAGATTTTATTTATTTATTCATGAGAAACACAGACTGAGAAAGAAGCAGAGACACAGGCAGCGGGAGAAGCAGGATCCATTGCAGGACTGCAAGGCGGAACTCGATCCCAGGACTCCAGGATCACATCCTGGGCCCAAGGCAGACGCCAAACCGCTGAGTCACCCAGGGATCCCTAATTTATCTGTATTTTACAAGTCATTCCAGACTTATGTTTTCTGTTTGCATTCTATATATTTTTCTGCTCCTTTATTTTTGTTTTTTTAATTTAATTTTAATTTTGTATTTAAATTCAATTTGCCAACATATAGTATAACACCCAGTGCTCATCCCATCAAGTGCCCATCACCCAGTTATCCCCATCCCCCCGCCCTCCCCTTCTGCAACCCTTTATTTCCGGAGTTAGGAGTCTTTCATGGTTTGTTTCCCTAATTTTTCCCCTCAGTTCCCCTCCTTTCCCTTATAATCCCTTTCACTATTTCTTATATTCCATGTATGAGTGAAACCATATGATGATTGTCCTTCTCCGATTGACTTACTTCACTCAGCATCATACCCTCCAGTTCCATCCCTGTCAAAGCAAATGGTGGGTATTTGTCCTTTCGGATGGCTGATAGTAGACAGTAATATTCCACTGTCTTGTATTTAAATTGTGTTTTAGTAATTCCAGTCAATCTGTGCTGTAGTATGAATGTTCGATTTTACCTTGGACATTTTGAATGTTATGTTTTTTTTAATTTTTAATTTTATTTATGATAGTCACACAGTGAGAGAGAGAGAGAGGCAGAGACACAGGCAGAGGGAGAAGCAGGCTCCATGCACCGGGAGCCCGACGTGGGATTCAATCCCGGGTCTCCAGGATCGCGCCCTGGGCCAAAGGCAGGCGCCAAACCGCTGCGCCACCCAGGGATCCCTGTTATGTTGCTTTTTAATTGGAGTATTTAGATAATTACTATTTTATGTAATTACGGATATGGTTGAATTTAGGTCTACTAAATTCAATTACTTATCATTTGTTTTCTGATCTCCCTTATTTTGTTTCTGAGTTCCATCTCTTCTAACAACTTCTGGATTATTTGAATAATGTTAAATTGCATATGGTTTATGGCCTATAGTTGCTCTAGGCATTACAATATACACATCAAACCTTTCCCGGTCAGCTTCTTATGCTACTGCTAATAAATATGGAAGGCTTGCAACCATGAAGATTCTTCTCTCCTCTCTATGACCTTTATGTATAGTTACGTTATTTGTTACATATGCATACATTGCAAACCTCACCTCAGATAATATATATGTTCACCTGTGTATATCACTTAAATAGAAAAATACCAGCTGTTTAGTATTTCTCATGCTATGGTCCTAATTCTTATAGATCCATGTTTCTCTCTGAGATAATCTCCTTGTAAGCCAAAGAACTTCCTTTAGAAGTACTGGTAGGGTAGGTCTTCTGTTTGTGATTTTTTTTTAGTTTTTTTCATTATTTGAAAATGTCTTTATTTTGCCTTCATTCCTGAAAGTTATTTTCCAGCATATCACATTTTAGGTTGAAAGGGTTTTTTTTTCCATCATAACTTTAAAGATTTTATGTCACTATCATTGGTCTCCATATATTTGATGAGTGATCTGAAGTGATTTGAATTGTCCTGTATTTATTTAATGTGTCATTTACAATAGCTGAATTGAAGCCTTGTTCTCTTAAGTTTTGATATTTAGTAGTTTCACTCTGCTATATGTGTGTGTATGTATGTGTATTCCTTGTTTTTGTTTTTAAAGTTCCTCCTGTAAAAAATTAAATAAATAAATAAATAAATAAATAAATAAATAAATAAATAAATAAAAAAGTTCCTCCTGTTTGGAGTTCACTGAATTTCCTGAATCTCTAAGAGTATGTTTTCCACCAAATATGATAAATTTTGACCATATTGCTTCTTTTTTGTTTTTGTTCTAATAGCTTTTTCTTCTCTTTCTGGACCTTCAGCAGCATTAGTGTTAATTCTTTTGATGTTACCACTAGGTCTCTAAGGCATTATTCACTTTTTTTTTTCAAACTGTTCTCTTTTCGTTCTTCAGACTGAATAGTCTATTGATCTATTTTCAATTTCAGTAATTCTTTTTACTTTCATCTCCATTCTGTTATTCAGTCCAACAAGTGATTTAAAAAAAAAAAAACTTTCTTATTTTTATTTTTTCTTCTAACATTTCCATTTTCTTCTTATTATAATTTCTGTTTCTATAATGAGAACTTCTTAATTTAATGAAGCATATTTATAAGAGTGGCTTCAAAATTTTGTCTGATAATTACACTATCTAGATTTACTTAGATCATGATCGGATTGCCTTTTCCTTAAGAGTTGGTCAAATATTTGTAGCTCTTTTTGTGTTTGTGTTGTTTTGAAGGTTATGTTGGGCACAGTCTTTCCTCAGGAAAATGTTAGCTGTTTTTTGTTTTATTTTGTTTTATTTGGGGAGGGGAGGCAATCAACTGTGTTAGTTTCAAGACATAAGCTTTGGCAGTATAATTATTAGTCCATTTTGCAAAGCCTCTGCTCCTTTGGATTTCTCCCTTGCATGTACCATTCAGAGATTAATCTGAGACCTGGGCCATGGCTAAATAATGGTGCAGTTCTCAAAACTTTGCTATGTTGCTTGCCTTTTTGTTGTTGTTTTGTGTATGAGCCCATAAGTGTACTCAACATTTGTTCTTATTCATATGTAGAATTAAGGTGCCCACCTTCTCTGTTTAATCTCCAGGAGTCTCTCCACAGTCTTCAGCTTAAACAGACCTCATTTACTGTTTTTTATCTTCAAAAAGATGAGGTTTCTGAGTATTGTGGGTTGAGCTGTGTCTCCTCACAAAAATATATTAAAGTCCTAACCCCAGGTACTTGTTAATTGACCTTATTTGGAAATAGGTCCCTGCAGATGTAATAAATATCTAAGTTACATGATTTCTTATTGGAGTCAAGTGGGCCCTTTATCTAATGTGACTGGAATATTTTCTTTTTCATCTTTATAAGAGAAGACACTCAGAGACACACACAGAGATAAGAATGTCATATCTCTGAAGACAGAGATGCATAGGAAGGAGATGGCCATGTGATGATGGAGGCAGAGATTGGAATGATCTATCGACAAGCCATCAAACACCAAGGATCACCTACAGATATCAGAGACTAGAAGAGGCAATTAACTGATTAATTAAAAAAAAATTAAAGATTCTTCTCTACAGGTTTCAGAGGAAATGTGAACCTACAAACACCTTGATTTTGGACATCTGTCTTCAAAGTTGTGAGACAAATTTTAATTGTTTTAAGCCACCCAATTTGTGGTACTTTTTTATGGCATCCTGAGGAAACTCATACCTTATGCTTTCCTCTCTTCCAATACTGTTCAGTAGCTGCCTACATTTTGGGCAGGTCTAAGAAAGGAAAGGGGAAACAAATAACCTGGTAAGTTTAGAAACCTCTTTCAGTGGACCACATTTCCATCTTTTGAAACCCCTTTACGGTCTTCCTGTTTTGCTTAGTTTTTAGAGTCCTGAGATAGTTCATTAGGATGCAACAGGCTTATACCAAATATAGATCAAGGACTCATCTTTAACTTTTAATTTCTAGAATTAAATCCATTATTCTATGCTGTTTATTTTAGATTTTATTCCAAAATCATAGCTATTTCTATCATATGTTTTAATCTAAAATTTGATAGGATTACCTCCTTTATCTTTCTCCAGTTCATTTAAAAAAATATGGAAAAGGGCAAGAACAGAGATTTGTAAAATGTCATTAAAAATAAATCCTCCTCCTCGCTAGATGTCAATCTTAATTAAACTTTAGTGTCAAAGCCATGAGCAAATGAATTGATAAATTTGTGCCTCTGCTCACCCACATCAAGAACCTCATAAAAGATTTTATTGAGGAATTTTTCTAAATACAACACACAACATATGTGTGAGTTCATGTGCTCTACCAATAATTTTATGACACACAAACATAAGAAAATAATGTTACTGTGGTATAACTTGTACTTATTGCAGTGTATTTCTGTATTTTTGATACAATGTATTCCAATGAAATATGAAGCATTGTTGTTTCTATGGTTAAGTATATTTGAGACATTCTGGGCTATAAAATGATTTTTAAAATATGATTTTTACAAACTGCAGGCACTCTGTGAACCTTTTTTATGTTAAAATAAATAATACATATGCAAGAAAAATATAGCTCAGGATGAATATTATAAAATTTTTGGACCAAGGAATTGTTTTATGAGAATATTTATTATTATTTAGAGAAAATCCGTGTTCTTTGAAATATGTTTCAGAATTACTCTTATAGCTAATCCATGTTAGCTCCTAATGATACCTGTTTCCTATTCTCTTTTTTATCAGCTTTAATTTTTTTCCTTGATGTTCATACACTAAAACATAAGGATAAATATTTTATTTTGGCAATATAGTACATGATGTCAGGTATTATGTCATTTACCAACTACTTTTTTTATTTTTATTTATTTTTTTAATTGTAGAGAATTTGGCAAAAGCCAATCATGTGGTACCACAGCAGTTTATAACTGCAACAATTGAGAATGATGGTTCCTCTAGTACATGTTATAGTCCTTATCCCCTACGTGCCTACGTGCCACGTGTATGGATTGGAAAACATTACCTCTTTGGAAACAATTCTAATGTCTCACGACTTCTTCAAAAACGCCTGGCTTTCTTTCACTCTTATTTACATTGTAGTTATACTTCCTACATGAGACATAGTTTTATTATTATAACATTTTCCCCAACTAACCAATTTTTCTTTTTGTTTTCCTTAGAATCTTGTTGTTCAAACTGTTTTCCTTTTATTGTCCTTTCTCTTATTCTTCTTATAGACGTCACTTTCTAGAGTTATATCATTTATTCCTACTAACATTTTTATACATTATCTTTTCAAATCAGAGATAATCAATTAGTTTCATGTACAAGTATAATAATTCCATTAAATACTAACTCACTAATTTATTTTTGTATTGTCAGAATTGTATCTTTACTGATTAACATGGCCCTGAAGTGCTCTTTTGAAATCACTAATCAATGAAATACACTCTTATTCATTTACTTTTTAAATGTAAATATTTTGTGAGTTGAATCTTTTTTTATGCGGATAACTTTATTTATTTATTTTATTTAAATTCAATGAACCAACATAAAGTACAACATTAGTTTCAGATGTAGAGTTCAGTAATTCACCAGTTGTGTGTAACACCCAGTGCTCATCACATATAGTGCCCTCCTTAATGCCCATTACCCAGTTACCCTACCCCTTCACCCTTCTCCCCCCAGCAACCTGTACTTTGTTTCCTATAGTTAAGAGTCTCTCATTATTTATCTCCTCTGATTTCTTCCCATTCACTTCTCCCTCCCTTAGCCTATGATCCTGTTTCTCATATTCCACATATTAGTGAAACTATATGATGATTGCCTTTCTCTGATTGACTTATTTTGCTCAGCATACTACCCCCCCATTTCTACCCACATAGATGTAAATGGTAAGATTATATCCTTTCTTATGGCAGAGTAATATTCTATTATATATATATATATGTGAATATTATATATACACACACACATATATATATTCCTCTGTTGATGGACATCTGTGCTCTTTCCACAGTTTGGCTATTGTGGACACTGCTGCTATAGACATTGGGCTGCAGGTGCCCTTTCAGATCAGTATATTTGTATCTTTGAGATAAATACCTAATAGTGCAATTGTTGGGTTGTAGGGTAGTTCTGTTGTTAACTTTTTGAGGAACTTCAATACTGCTTTGTATGGAACCAGAAAAGACCCCAAATAGACAGTGGAATGTTGAAAAAGAAAACCAAAGCTGATGGCATCACCATTCTGGACTTCAAGCTATATTACAAATCTGTAGTCATCAAGACAGTGTGGTACTGGCACAAAAAAACAGACACATTGATCAATGGAACAGAATAGAGAACCCAGAAATGGACCCTCAACTCTAAGGTCAACCAATCTTTGACAATGCAGGAAAGAATATCCAATGCAAAAAATAGTTTCTTCAAGAAATGATGTTGGAAAAATGGGACAGCCACATGTAGAAGAATGAAACTGAACCATCTTCTTACACCATACACAAGACAACCTCAAAATGATGAAAGACCTAAATGTGAGGCAGGAATCCATCAAAATCCTGGAGAAGAATACAGGCAGCAACCTCGATCTTGGCTTCAGCAACTTCTTGCTAGACAGTCTCCAAAGGCAAGGGAAACACAGGTAAAAATGATCTGTGGGAACTTCATCAAGATAAAAAGCTTTTGCACAGTAAAGGAAACAGTCAACAAAACTAAAAGGCAACTTACATAATGGGAGAAGATATTTGCAAATGTCTTATAAGATAAAGGGCTAGTATTCAAGATCTATAAAGAGCTTATCAAATTCAATACCCAAAAAACAAATTATCCAGTGAGTTACATTTCTAAAAACTAGGGTATTGTTTTAAATGTTTGGTGCATGGATTGCCTAAATAAAAATATTTTTATTAATTACTAAAAAATCCAGATTGACCCTAGGCCTACTGAATCAAATTCCCTAAGGGACAGAATCTTATGTTTGAATTTTTAACAAGCATTTTGGTGTTATATATTGACAACCACTAGAAAGGGATTACTCTTTGGTGGGCTGGTTGGTTTGTCTTCTCTTTTATTAAGACCAGTAAAATTAAATCATGCCTTCTTTTTATTTATTTCTTTTGAAAAATAATTCAAGTTATTTATTTCAGTCGTATTTACTACCCTACAATGTCTGTGAAATTGCTCTAAAATAGGGTTCAATTTCATTTATTTAAATGTTATTTTCCTTTGTCAATTAACCATGCATTCTGTACTCATATACTGTGTTTCATTTCTTAGATCCCAAAAGCATTTTTTAAAATTCTTATGACCCTCACATTGTATCAAACATTTGTTTACTTATGTATTATCTTCCATATTATCCTATCACATTATGCTAAAAATTCCTTAGGATGGGAACTATGTCTTTAGAAGCTCATTTTAGAATGCTGGCAGCAAGTGGCACAATATTTTTACATAGAAGATGTTCAATATATTTGATGAATTGAGCTGAATTGGCCTTCTTTCCTGATAATTCCTTCTCATTATTACAAGAAGCTTGCTTCACCAGTGTTTTAATGTCTCATTTGCATTCATTCATCTTACTGACTCTTCTGATCTTATAGATGTATATATGTATATATTTTTCCCCTGACTTTCCAGATGCATGCTTTCCTTTGCCAGAATATTCTCTATCATTTTTGTATTTGAACTGTGTGAAGTTGTTGCATAATGCACAACTATTATTGTATTCACTATTAAAAAGGCATGCCTGATAATGTTGTCAACAGTGTTTCAAAAAAATTCTCTATGCAATATCAATTCAGAAAATACTGTACTGAATAAAGTTGAAATTATTTTTTTACTAAAAAACTTCCCAGGTCCTTCACTATATCAGTCAATAAATGACTACAGTGCTAATTCTTCCAGATTTATCTAACCCAGGAAAAATAAATGAAATAAAATAAAGGGAAATAAAGTGAATAAAAGGAGAATTTGTATCTATCTGTAGATATAGATAGACATATAAATATAGATAGACAGATCCCAGAACAGTATTATTTTAAATACACATTGGTAGTATACAGTAGTACTTAGAAAATAGGTACTTAGCAAATTAATAAATTGATTTTGAAGGATGTATTAGAATAACAAAAACAAATCCAATATCTTTAAAATATTTCCTTGGATAACACAAGTTCTTAATCAAAAAAAACAAAAACAAACATAAAAATCAGAAAACAAACAAAAGCTTCCTAGGAGATTCAGGGGCTCTACATTATAGTCATAACTCCTGCAAAATTCATTCAACTGATATTTATAGATAATTATTTTAAGCCTCCACTCAAAATGTTTTCAGTGGAAATGAAAAAGAAATTCATTTTTTGTCAATTCTTCCTAAGCTAGAGTCAAAAAAATTACACTTATCAATCATGATGATTTCACACCATAGGATAAACCATTGCAACTAATTACATTAACCAGGACCAAAACTAATATGAATTAATCTTTTTTCTCCTCATCTTCAGAACTAGAAATAATATATTTTTTGAATTGTATATGCCTGAACTTCTAACACAATGCTAAATCAATATTGAATATGCAATAGATGCTTGTTTGATTCTTCTCAAGTATGCTAAAACACACACACACACACACACACACACACAGAGAGAACTGCCTTGCATTTAATTTTCATATGGAGTTTACAAACTCCCTAGTTAACCATATGCACAGTTTTATGATTTCACATTTATAGAAAACAAGTTATTTTTAGAACTTAAGAAAACATTTAATTTCAGTCACTAGACATATGCCATCATTTATGTTAAATTATTCTGTGGTCTTCAGTTAGTCACTGGGCGGAGGTTTCTCATGTTCCTTCCCACTGAAAGATCCAGTTAGTTTTAAACCATTCATTATTTCCCTCTCTCTTTTTTCTTTTCTTTCTTTTTCTTCTTCCTTTTATTTTCTCTACGCGCTTGCAAAACACTTAACACCAAATAGAAAAATAAATGAATAAAAACACCAGTGAGAAAAACTACACTTAAAAAAAAAGAAAAAAAAAAAGGCCTGAGGGATATTAGTGCCTTAGCCCCGGGAAGCTATAGCAATTCTGATTGGTCCACATTATTCTCCTTTCTTACCCATCTGCATCTCCCCTTTCATGGAGAAAGCCCAGTTCTGCTATAAGCCATTCACTATAACTTGTTATTGCCTGTTGGCATTGTTAGTGCACAATTAACTGGGACTCAAATTAAGGGCTGATGATGTAATTAATCAAAATGTTACAAATATTAGGCCCTCTGCTTAGGAAGATTGTTAAAAATAAACCTGATTCCTTGGAGAAACGGTAGCATTTGGCAGCCAATTCCAAGACTTAAGAATGTTCTCTAATGTTATACAAAAATGGTACAGTTCCCAGCAAATTTGATCTCAAAATTGTTCTGGGCCCTCTTCCTTACTTCTTTTTTTATTTTTTTAAGATTTTTATTTATTCATGAGAGACCGTGAGAGAGAGAGAAGCAGGCGCCATGCAGGGATCCTGACGTGGTACTCGATCCTGTGACCCTGGGATCACACTCTGGGCGGAAGGTAGGTGCTAAACCGCTGAGCCACCCAGGGATCCCCCTCTTCCTTACTATTAAGAGTTTGACTAAAAGACAGATTTTGGTTATAATTTTTGCCATATATTTCAGTTTTAGGTAAAAAAAAAAAGTATATTGTAACATGTCAACTAAAGTTTAGAAGGTACATTTTACACTAGGTGCTTTCAATTTAGGATTTCCATGAAATGTCTTTCATAAAATCCTATAGACCTTCTACAAAAACCAAACAGCATTATACCTACTTAATATCCCTTAGAATCTGGTAAAACTTGAAACTTACTCTTGAATCAAATCCTTCCATACAATGTTATAACAACAAAAAAAGTACACATTTTTTATGAGATGAATAATATGAAAAATGCAAATAAAACCAACCCTTTCAATGGATGAACTTAAGTTGCTCTTTGAAATAATTAATTTTTTTCTCATTCTAAATCCATAGATAAAATATGATAAAAAAGGTTTCCATATACTATTACTCATATTACTTTTCATTTTTTATTGTATTAGATATTTGTAGTCCCCATTTTGGACAACTCAATATGATGCTTTGCTCAATAAATCAATTCGATATCTTTCTCCACGTAGACCAACTAACAGTCAACACAATATTTTTAAAAAATACAGAAGTTACAGAATTATTCATTTAAATAGTAAAAATAGTTGAAGTATTAATGCATGTAGATAAAAATTCTTCAATTCGTGTAAGTCTACTGAGTTTCACTTTTACTCTCCCAACTGTTTTCTTCTATTTTTTCTCTTAATTTTGAACACATCTATATTTCTCCTCACTCATGCCAGTTCTTCAATTACCTTTCATGCTGTGCCCTTAAGTAACAGGACTAAACACACAAGAATAACAAAATTATCATATTTGTTTAGTAATAGCTGCAATTAATGGTGCATAGATTATTGAGAGAGCCTGCATAAATAACAGATCCAAAAGAAAAAAAATATTTATATGGAGTAATCATTATGTTTTCTCCTCTGGAAAAGGGTGAGAGTTAAGTAATTGAACAAAAGAATAATAAGCATCCGTATAAAGCATGAGGGAAATATGCAGTCTGCTTCCTTGAACGGAGAAGAAATGAGTCTGGCATGACTCTTTTTTTTCATTAGAAAAGTTTCTTCTCTTTGGGTTGGACCCATAATACCAAGCCTATAAATTCATTTGAAAAATCACAAATAATAAAGTAGCCATGGTACTGAAAATATGAAGTATATAAAATATATGTGGCTGTAGATTTGTCTGAAGGGAAGCTTGATGTGGTTGCTTTGACATTATGACTATGAATGACCAAGAATTAAATTTCAAGGTAAGAAAAAAAAAATACCAGACCTAAGTCAAGTTCTTCCTGAAATAAAATAAAATTATTTGGCTTTTCTCCCATCATATAAACAAAATATGGATCTGTTTTTTGTTTTGTTTTGTTTTGTTTTGTTTTTATCTCTTGAAATGGTAGAGTAAGTTGTCACACACAATGTGAGTTTTAAAGCTTGATAGAAGTATAGTAAATTTTTCCTGATTGGAGCAAAATGAGGCAGGATGAGAAGATAATTCTAGACTGACAAAAGTGGTAGGGTAGAGTCAAAATAATGAAAAAGAATGAGAAAAGCTTGATTGATAGATTTTCTATATGTTTCGTCATTCCTCCAGAGGTTGGCATCCTACTGGATTTCAAGAAACCTTTTAAAAATCCAAGTTCTTAAAATAACAACAGCAATATATATATATTTTTTATAAAGATTTATTTATTTATTCTTGAGAGACACAGAGAGAGGCAGAGACACAGGCAGAGGGAGAAATGGGCTCCATGCAGGGAGCCTGATGCGGGACTCGATCCTGGGACTCCAGGATCCTTAGCTAAAGGCAGATGCTCAATTGCTGAGCCACCCAGGGGTCCCAACAATATATTTCTTTGAAGGCAGGGAATAGCATGTTTAATATCAATCATGAAATATTATTTTTATGCATTTCAGAAAGTCCAATAAACAAATATTTGCTAATAACAACAGATTGGGATAGTGTAAGAATTTTAATTTTTAATTTTTCTAGTGCTTATGTCACTCACCAAATAACTGGTAGATACACTGCCAAAATAACTAATAACACAGGGATACTCATAAAGAACAATCCTAAAATATTTACTAAAAGTGGCACATTCTGGAAGAAAGGAATTGTTAACTGTCTATAGTACCCATGCTAAGGCAAGAACAGGAGTTCTAAACACAGCAGCCTGGTTCTCGTATCCAGGCATGTGGCTAATTTGCATGCATCTATAAACTGGAAAATAAGACAAAGCATGTGACATCAAAGGTAAAATTGTTAACCAAAATATTGATTTGGTTAAAAGCTGGAAATTTAAAATTTGAAGGTAAGATTGTCAGAGTGATGCACCTGGCATTCCATCACTGCTGATCCTCTAAGGGAGAAAAATCACAGAAGCAAAGCAGCCAAAATGCAAGCACTGAGAGGAGGAGAAGCAGCCAGAGGCATGAATTATCCTTGCACTGGACTGAAGAACCAGCCACTGAATAATTGAGAATTGACTTCAGGTTGAACATTGAATTTCCATCGTGCACAAGAACTCTGTAGCCCTTAGGTAAAGATTTGATTTACATAGATTAGATCAATAAATAAAAGATAAATATAGGGGATAAATAAAAATCCATCTTCAGCTAGAAATCATGCTCTTTAGGTTGTTTAGTTGAATTCTTTGTTGAAGACCAGCAGGCAAACTCTTCTGGTTTTCCAAATCAATTATCTAAGCTGCTCTCCTCCACAACACAAGAGGAAAATTAGCAAACAGTGAAAACAATGTGTTTATGCACTTAGAAACTATTTCTCAGGCTCATTCAAAATGCAGTTTTGGAAATCAGATGCAGCGTAACAGCAGTAGGGTTATAATTTTATGAAGCATATCTTTTATCAATTCCATATTTTTTTTGTCAAATTCAAATACTATATTTAGGGGTTTTTTATTGCAAGTTTAAAATTGCATGCTAATAATAATTTGTTTCTCCTCTAGTATTTATTTAAAAGTTATATTGCTAAAGTCAATTTTAAAAATTGTTCTCCTTGTAGCATCATTATTTTATTTTTAAAATATTGTTGATTTATCTTAGGATTTTTATTTTACAGTATCTGTAATGAAATTCATTATCGTGAAAGACAAAATCATTTCAACAAGTTCCCCTATTATGAAGCCCATTATGGCATCAATGATACACGATCAAAGTATTTTTATATACATTTTTTAAAAAGATTTATTTATTTACTTGAGAGAAAGAATGTAAGAGAGTATGAGCTGGAAGGTCAGAGGGAGAGGGGGAAGGAGGGAGAATCTGAAGCTGACTGCTCTGAGGGTGGAACTGGCAGGGCTCGGTCTCACGTCCCTGAGATCATGACCTGAACGAAAAACCAAGAGTTGGATGCTTAACTGACTATCCCACCTAGGTACCCCTGTTCTATACACATTTAAAATTAAATTAAATTAATAAAATTAAGAATAAGATAATTTATAGTAAATGAAAACTTTTAAATTGTGGGATCTTTTGAAGAATTTTGTTCCTTCTTTATTACTGTTATTAAGATTTTATTTATGTATTAAAGAGAGAGAGAGCACAAGCAAGGGGACCAGCAGAGGGAGAGGGAGAAACAGGCTCCCCACTGAGCAGAGAGCTTGACACAGGCTCCATCCCAGGACCCTGGGACCACGACCTGAGCTGAAGGCAGGTGCTTAACCGACTGAGCCACCCAGACTCCCCCTGTTGTTTCTTTAAACACTGTTGCTTCTTTAAATCAAGTCTTAGTGCACAAATGCTTTGAATGACTACCTCAGTAATTACATGCAGAATTTATCAAATTATTTTTTAATGATGTCTGTTGGAGTTAAAAGTGCAACTATATGAGGAAGATCACTGGAACTGAAATGCAAAATACATCAAATGTGGGATTCTAGAATTGGGAATATTTTATATTCATCGGGACACCGTATTTCAAGAAAAACAACTCTCCTCTGTTATCTGTGCCTTAAATCTCAACTCTGTGCACATCCCAACTTGTAGGTCAATATTTCTAAAGAAAAATGACACAACTGTGCTGGCTAGTCTCACTTGAAATTCATAATCATGAATCTCTCATGAGCACTCAACACTGTCAGCAGTCCACGTATATATTTGTCTGGTGAGCTTTCTTTCACAGTCCCTGAGAAGGCTATTTTATACACCTATTCCTTACCAGACCATTACTCAATTACCCATGCGTTCTCTCAGCTGATGATTTTGCTTCATATTTCAGAGAGAGAGAGAAATGTCCTTAGCTCCTCATAATTAAGTGAGTTGACAACCTATATCTGTACTGAATAATTATTCCTTTGTTTTCTTCTCTGCTCCAAGTTTCAGTTTGTTTGATTTCTGGATTCCATCTCCCCTAGAACATTCAATAGCTTGGTTACTCAATTACATTGTTTCTGTTCTATATCACCAGTTTTTCCCTGTCTTCAGAGTCATTCCCATCAGCATATAATCTATTTTATTTTTAGAACTCTCTTGACCACAGTACTTTGAAAATTCTTTCATCTTCTTACCAGCAAAACATCCCAAACAGGAATCAGGTTGTGTACAATGTCTTTCTTATAGCCTCTAATCTTCCCACTTTATCTTCTCTGAATCAAAGACTCTGCTATTTGTCAGTCATCAGTGATATCCATGTTGTAATATCCAATGTTCATTTTGGTTTGTGCTTGACGTCACCTCTAAGCAGCAGATGACAAAGTTGGACACTCCCTGTTTTCTTGAGGTAATTTTGGATTGTGCTTTCTGTAATTACGTACTACTACGATTTATCTTATTAGCTCTCTTTCTAATTCCCCATTGTTTCCTCTTTGCATAAAATCAAATGTTGGTAAGTCTCAAGACTCTGCCCTGGAATTCCTTTTCATCCATATATCACGTTCAGAAACAGAGAGAAGGCCAGTGAACTAGGATAATAATATGCTTGTTGTCCTTGTCTGGTATGGACTTTCTTCAGATCTCAGTAAGGTTGACTCCTTTTGACCTCAGATTCTAGCGCAGTCTCCTCTCTTTAGGGGAAATTAACAGACTACTCTATGGAAGATACCCACTTCTTTCCCCCACCATCACTGCCCTTTGTTATGTCTACTTCTCTTACTCTCTCTTAGGACTTATTTCTATTGAAATGATCTTGACTGGGCTCCTGGATGGCTCAGTCAGTTAAGTATCTGCCTTCAGGTAATGATCAGGTCATGATCCCAGGGTCCTGGGATGGAGTCCAAGTCAGGCTTCCTGGTTCCCCTGCCTGTGTGTGCTCGCTCTCCCCCAACCCCCTCTGCTGTCAAAGAAATATATAAAATCTTTTTTTTTTTTTAATGATCTTGGTTGTTTACTTATCTACTTTTGTAGTCTTCTAAAATGTAAGCTTATCTATATGTTTCAGCTTAGAAAATAAAAACTAATATTGCTTAAATTCTTTAAAAATTTTGTGAAGGCTGTGATTGTAGTAAGCACTCTCTTCCTCACTCTTTCTTGAAATAATAACAATTTGAGAAGTTACTTCAACTTAATTTACCTAATGGTAAATATGGTGTATGGCACACGTTACATTGCAAGTGAGGAAGCTGCCCTGTGACAGGTAAGGTGTTTCACACATAGTAAAACTGAAAAATTAGAATGATTCTCATACTGAAAAGGATCTTGAAAGCACATTTGACATTAAACAATTAAGAATTATTATAGGTTTTGAACAGAACATCATGAAGCATACTGAGAATGATAAATTAAGCAAAAGTTGACAAACGAATTGGAAGGAAATCTGAGGACAGTCTCTGCACAGTAAGGGTACAAATAATTTGGCATATAGTACCTGGAAACTTACTAGATATTTGGCAGCTATTTAGGACACGGAGAGGCAGGCCAAATTTAAAATGGACATAAAATTTTTAGATCTACTGATAAATTAGATGTGGATGAGAATGGGGTCTAGGAGAGTAAGAGGTTTTAGTTTTGAGCTTAGGCAACCAGAGAAGAATCACAGCAGTGGCAGTCAGAGGGGAGAAGTGTGACATCCAGGAATAAAGATGTCTTCTGGGAAATAAGATAGATTCTGTTTTCAATGTCAATATTAATTTAAGATTTAACAATACATAGAAATTAAACTAACATCACATCTGAGATAAAATATAAACAGTGATGACATAAATAAAGGAGAATGAACCCTTTCTTCCTTTCTATAACCTCCAGGCAAATTCAAACTCTGTTTGGTTGCTCATCACCCTTATCTTCCTTTTAAACCACATTGTTTTTTCATTATAAGACACCAGATATGTACTAAGGCATTCTAAAAACTTACTTAATTCACTGAAAACACCACTGTCCCCATAATTGTATCACAGGAAGCTAGAGTACAGTAATGTGGTTGTGTCTGGGTTCTTTCTCATCACAAACAGATTTATAAGGTTTCAGGCCTATTACGCTCCAAACAACTTGGTTTTCATTTAAAACAGTATTTTAAAAACTCAGTGATCACTACCCTTTCACCTCCTGTTGCCACCAAAATCTGAAGCATCCCCTAAATCAGTGTTTCATAGGCATGGGTATCAAATCATCATGAAAACAAACAAACCAAAACAGGAAGATAATCTCGCTCTAGATATTTTTCTGTCTTAAATGGATAGGATTTTGTCTTACAAGGGTCTGTTTTTTAAAAAAAATGAAATAGCTGAAGTGCCTAGATGGTTCAGTTAAGTGCCTTCAGCTCAGGTCATGATCCCAGGTTCTTGGGATTGAGCCCCACTTAGAGCCCCACATCGGGCTCCTTGCTCAGTGGGGAGTCTGCTTCTCCCTCTTCCTCTGCTGCTCCCCCTGTTTATGCTCTCTCTCTGTCAAATAAATAATTTTTTTAAAAAAATAATAAAATTTAAACATGAAATAGTTATTAAATCCATCTCCACCCATATGTGGACACATACACACACACACAATATAACATGAAGAAACTTTTTATAATAGAGCTTCAAAATGACTATCTTTAAAAAAGGATTGAGGAATATAAAGTGTTACATTGAAGAGTATATTTACCCTAGAGATTCTGCTGGAAATTCAGTATACAGAGCAAAAGTTGTGTTTGGTTTGAATCTTACTTAAAAATCTCTCAGGGAATCCATGCTTGATAACAATACAGTTGTTGTTTCTCTTATTGTTATATCTAATCACTATTTCTTTGACAATGCCAGGTGATATTTGTCTCATATGTAGGTATTTGAAAATCCATTTCAAATTATTCAACACTTCATGCATGAAAAATACATTTTACAACCCATATAATAAACACACATCTCTGATCTGCACTGTATGCTGTGATGCATGGGTTACATGCCTTAGAGAAACAAGCTTTTTACACACATTGGATTAACACCATAATTACACTTAATTTGGAGAAATACTGACATTAAGGAGGGGAAAGGTAAGTATAAGAAGAGATAAGATAGGAGAACCAGAGATCCCATGTTACACTGGGTCATACATATATTCATCAAATTAAGAGTCATATAGAATCAATAACACTATACACGTTATTCTCTCTTTCCCTTTTTCTTTTCCAAGTGTACTGGACTGAATTCACATTATTTACTTACCTGCTTGTAATTCTGGTGTCCCTTTCCTCCAAAATCCTGCCAGGTGTATTACAACAATACATTTCAATATATTTCTTAAAAGACGAATCACAGATTAAGGGATGAAATGAGTGAAGAATGAAAACGATTGCATAGAGTTCTAATGGAATATTAGAGCCAGCAAAGAAGTGCAACAGCTATTCCAGGGAAGTTGTAAATTCCTCAGACTCAGGAGATGATGTGGGTGTTTATGGGACACTTACTGTAATGAACGTGATATGATATATTGAAAGAGATACAGCCAGTCCGTGTCCAAAAGAGAGGATGGTTATAGGGCCACTATAGGATTCCTGCCTTCCCTTCCTGTTTATGTTTGGTATTAGCTTATTAACCCTATGGTGCTCTTTATATTGATACATGAATTTTGCTGGATTCCTGACTTCTAGTAGTTTTCAGTCTACTCAAGGAATAAAATGCGTAAACAAATAGTGGCATTTAATAAGAATTGCTTGGAAGAGAAGGAGTTACAGATCACTTGCCCACCTGAGGTGCCTCTGGTTGTGAGATCTGACACTTGAAAATCCAAGACAGAGGATGATAATTTAATATCAAGGGTTGGCTAAAATTAGTAATAAGGATAGTTTTATAGACTCGATAGCTGATATTTCCCCAGATATCAAATTCTTCTAAGAAAGAGCTATCTTTGTTTATACAACAGAAGTTTTTGTGTATGAAAAGGCGGGCTTCCGGAGACTAGAACTTCACAGGAAACACCAAAACTGAAAGAGGGCTAGGGTTATTGTGCTTAAACAGACAAATAAAAATTGTTGGAATTTATATATTTTCTTCCCGTTTTTTTCTTTGTTTGTTTCTTGTGTGATTGATTTTCATCTAGTAATATAGAAAAATAGAAAAAACAGAGGGGCACATGGAGAAATATGAAGAGATTAGAAACCAAATTTTCTTTAAAAAAAAAAGCTAGTATGTGAAATATTCCATTTTAAGTTATTTGTATTGTTACAAGCTATACGTTTCAAAATGGTGTGTCCTACCGGCACAAAAGACCATAAGCAAATACTTTATTTTGTGTAAACAAGAAAAGGTCCTGGGATTGAAACAACAGTCACAAGATAATGAGATTTTCATATACTTAAATAGTCAAAGCAGAAACTCAGAACCAGAGATGACAAGAGAAGGTAAATAGCCTAAGAATTTACTTTGTATTTTCCACAGTGTATGGTATTGGATTTGAGTTTATCTTCTGTAGATATTAGGGGATAGAGTAATCCTAATTTGCATCTGGCATTGTTACTTTCCTCTTGACCTTTTAGAAAGATAGGGCCACACCTCTACCCCTGTGAAATGAACGAGGTAAGGTAAGCAGACACAACATTTGCCTTGACATCATTGTCCCTCTAGCTACCTTTCCTTGCATTTCATTTCTACACTTGGGAAGCAGCAAAACACAATGATTGCATTTACCTGATTACTGTCTACACGTTGTGTTAAGTCCCAGCCTACCTGCAGTAATGCTATAGGCATCCCTGAGGCACTTGCCTGGCTAGTATTACTCTTAGCAAACTGCCACTGACATTTCCTTCAGACTGAGGTTCTATTAGGTTTCAAAGGTGGACTGTCTAGTATTCTGCGTTCACTCTTTATTGGTTAATTTAAAGCTTAACAGTGGATCCTCTGCCTATTTTTCAATCAGTTTTTTTTTTGGGGGGGGAGTTGCACTGTATAAATTCCTTCTATATTTTGGATATGAACCCCTGATAATATATATCATTTGCAGAGATCTTCTCCCATTCAGTAGGTTATCTTTTTCTTTTGCTGATGGTTTCTTTGTTGTGCAAAACCTTTTTTTTTTTTAATTTTTATGTAGTTTATTTTTTCTTTTGTTTCTCTTGCTTTAGGAGACAAATTTCTTTAGCAAGAAAACCTTGCTAAGGCCAATATCAGAGAAATCACTGCCTGTGTTGTCTTCTAGGATTTTTGTGGTTTCCGATCTCACATTTAAATTTTTAATCCATTTTGAGTTTATTTTTGTGTATGATGGTAGATTGCTGATAGACACATGAAAAGATGCTCAATATCATTAATCATCAGGAATGCAAATCAAAACCACAATGAGATGTCACCTTACACATGATAAAATGGCTAAGATCAAAATGACAAGAAATAACAAGTGTTGATGAGGATGTGGAGAAAAAGGAACCCTCTACACTACTGTGGGGATGTAAATTGGCACAGCCACTGTGGAAAACAGTATAGCAGTTCCTTAAAAATTAAAAACTGAAATTATCATATGATCCAATAATTCCCTTATTGGATATTTACCCAAAGAAAATGAAAACACTAATTTGAAAAGATACATGTGTCCCTATGTTTATTGCAGCATTAGTTACAAAGCCAAGATATGGGGATATGGAGACAACCTCAGTGTTCAATAGACAAATGGTCAAAGAAAATATAGTGTATATATATATACATATATATATGTATATAAAATGTCATATCATGTATATGAATACTGCATTCATAAAAAGGATGAGATTATATCATTTGAGACAATGTGGATGTACCTAGAGGGTATTATGCTAGGTGAGATGAGTAGCCTGAGAAAGATAAATACCAATGTAATCTTAAAAGAAGAAAAAACAAGAAAGAGAAGGACAAAGAGGAAGTGAAGAAACAAATGAATAAACAAACAGAAAGCAGAATTAGACCCATAAATGCAGAGAACAAACTGATGGTTGCCAGAAGGAAGATGAGTGGGAAGTTGGGCACAATGGGGGGAGGAGGGAAGAGATAAAGGCTTGTAGTTATGGAACGATGAGTCACAGGAATCAAAGGCACAGCAAAAGAATATAGTCAATGATACTGTAATAGGGATGTAATGAGGCAGATGGCAGCTAGACTTGTGGTGAACATAGCACAATGTACAGACTTCTCAATTCACTAAGTTGTACACCTGAAACTAATGTAACACTGTGTCAGCGATACTTTAAAAAACAAAACTGCAGAATAAACAAATGTTTAAAAAATAAGAATAATTAAACATAAGAGCAGGAATTAGAGTGGAGAAGGGGAGTTGCCTATTACTCAACAGGTCAATTATCTTAGTTACTCTGGGTTTTCTGAAATGGGGAACTTCTTAGGTGGGGACAGCCTTATTCCTGGTCTTGTTGTTTTGCTGATACCTGTGTCATAGCAGGCAATATGTTTATTCAAGATCAATGTCTTTTGAAATGCATGCCTTGGCAATCAAAAGCTTAATGTCATGTACTTATACTACATTATGCTAATTCCTTAGTTTCTTTTATTATATTTTACCTGTTCTCGCAGCAAACAATATTGTGCTAATCACCAAATATAACAATTATGTTAGAATTAGACTTCTCTTTTCATGGCTCCCAAACCCTGCAGGATACCTCTGGAGACTCATGTCACTTGGCAAGCCTTATCTTACAGCTTTTGAAAAACTGACGAACTGGGCTAAGAATTAGATCATGAGTTAAATCATGTGAAATGGAAATTCTATAGAGCAAGTTTCACGTAACTATTCTGTTACTTTGGAGATCATATGGGAGTCCTTGCTAATAAAATCTGATCTCCCACAAACCTTCTTTTCTGATTTTCTCATTTAATATCATTTATCACCATTTGCTAACATCATCATGGTTTTCTCCAATTAAATATCAAATCTATAAGCAAACATAAATATCAAAAATGTGGACCTTTAAGAAATGAGTATTTTCTTATCTCATTCGTTATATTTTGCATCTTCACTTTATATACCGAGTCTAAAAGAAACAGAGTGTCAAGGACAAGGCTTCTGTGGAATAAATAACAATTATGTCTATCTCTGTTTTTAATTATACTTTTTTTCTATAAATAGAGTTTTGGAAAAGACTTTCCTCCTTAGTTAACTCTGTCTTCACTTTAACAGATTCTTGCAACCCTTCCAATTTGTTATTTGTTATGGGTGATTCAAATATAAGTACTGAAAGACTAAAGGTAGTACATGTTTTACTTAGAATGAATCTAGATTTCTAACAATTATAATGAAAATAAACCAACAATCTAAATATTATATATGCCTAGTTATTTGCCCTGTATTATAGTCAAAGTTCATCTGGTTTTTCAAACATTTTATTCTAGTTATAGCTTTCCAGTTTCGTGTTTATACAAATAAATTATGAAATATTGGTTATTAACATATTCATAGATTTTAAGAGATCTTTGGTTACTCTGTATAAGATCTTAAAAACAGTATCATTTATATTAAAGGTCTGCATTTCCATTACATGTTCTTATTTTTTTAGTACTTCACAATCGGAATGATAATTGGAATTGCTCAGCCACACCCTGAGCAAAAATTATTTTAGTTTTAGGAACACATTTATTTAAAAAAAAAAAAAAGAAAATTCTAACACCAAAAATTTTTATGTTGTTAATAAATCAGATTATATAATTATGAAAGGCATGCTTTTTTATCCTTATATTGCTAACTATATGTCCATATGAGGTGCAAAAGGAAATGTCATTTATTGCAGACAATGGCACAAAAGACCACTCTTGATTTTCTGTTCTTTCAGTGGTTTGTGACCCTGGGCAAGCCACAAAAAGATTCAGCTTCCCATGTAAAGAAAAGAAACTAGTGGCTGCCTTCCTAGCATGACTTATAACAATAAATGAGTGCAATGATACAAAACTATAAAAGATAGGCAGTCACTCATCTTAGGAGCATGACACTAGACTTTCCACTTTATACATCTCCTTTAGTGCTCTTCTTGAAGATGGATGTCTTTTGAAATATAACAACACTGAGGTGTCCTGTATACTCCTGTTTCCATTACTACCTTGTCAGCCTCTCTGGAAGCTGCATTGATTCTCTCATGTCTGTAACAAGTTGAAGTCCTCATGCTATGATTTTCCAAATGATTAGCAAAATACTTCATATCATTTCATAAAGATTCGAATATACTCCCAAATTATAGTCAAATCTGTGAGATAAAGTGTTTCATTTTGGGAAAGATCCCCTTAGTTTATATCCATTAAGTTTCCATTTCCAGGCAATCAGTCCAATATTATTTTTAATTGACAAATATTTACTGGGACTTAGTAGATATTTAGGCCCATGAGTCATTAAAGAGGATACACAGATATTTAAGAAGGTCCCTATGGCTTAACATCTTAGTTGGTAAAATGAGATTTAAATACATAAAGCCATTATATGACAGTGTAAATAACTTCTGAGCTATCATAGACATGATAAGGCCTGAGCTGTGCTCATAAATAAATAAAACCTGCATAAAGCATAAGGAAGAGGAGAGCATTCTAAACATTTAGAATAGCCAAGAGTGCTCAGGGTACACTGAGGAGAATAGAAGAGGAAGCTGTCTGACTGGAACCAGTACTAGAACAGATGGAAGCTGATGCCAAGACCTGAGCTCTAGTCACATGTGTGCTTTATATTTTTTCTAGATTTTAAACTGCATTACCTCAGAATAATGAAACTTTCTTATGGTAATTCTATGTTCTTTATTCTAAGGTTGCCCTGTATCAGAAATTTTATCACATAACCCTTCAGTCCAAAAGCCTTTTTTGGTTTCCTATTACATTTTTTGCTTAAGCTACTCCAAACATAATTCCTTCCTTAAAAATTAGATGACCTGGCAGGTTCTCAAATGGAAATTTACCAAACTGAGCTCATCCTTAATACCTTTCATGATCTGTTTCCTCTTCTTGCTTCTCCTATATAAAGAATTACATCACCAATTCCCTATGTCACCTGAGCCAGAAATCAAGAAATTTGTTAATTCAGCTTCCTATTTTGTTTGTTCAAATTTTGATCACTTTTCAAGTCTTCCTCATTCTATTTGCTAAATAGTTCCAGATTATCACTGTGTTTTTATTTGTATGCTTGCTTATTTAACCTGGTTCTACCTTTTTTTTTTTTTTTTTTTCTGGTCCTCATCAGCTATCAGTAGGATTTCATTTAACATTATTCAATTATTCCTTATTATTTTTACAATGAAACTAACCTTCAACATAGTATATAAATCCTTCAGGATCCCCTCCCAGCCCTCTTTTCAGACTACTCTCCCATAGCTCCCTTCCACTTAATTACTCCGATTCAGCTATTCAGAATTAATTACATGCACTGTAATGAGCCATACTCTTTACAGATCTGTAGATCTGCCCATTCAGCATCACATCCTAAAACTTAATTCTTCTCCCTTCCTCATCTTGAACCAACTCTGGTCTTTCAACTCTGCTTAAATATCTACCATCTCAAAACCTTTTGGGAACCTGAGTTAGGATTTTCTGTTTATTTAACAGATTACATGGTGGCCCTTATCATGGCACTTCCAACCTATGCCAAATTAAAATAATCAGCCAGTTATATGTTTCACCTGCATTCTACAAGCTTGCAGTCAAGGCCTCACCTTACTTTCTTTTTCTGGCAGAGACATGGTGTTTGTCTAGTATATAGTAAGTGCTGAATATTTCCTAAATTAAAAAAAAAAAAAAACACAAAAATCTTACTCAGTTTCCCTGAAATTTCCATAAGGGAAAAAAGGGGATGTAATGGGGAGTGGGTGCTCATCCAGGCTGAGAAAAAAGCCTCAGATTAACAGGCCATGATTCCATGCTATTGAACAAGCCCCTTTATAGGACATCACAGAAAGTCTCTGAAAATTAGAAACTATATATACTAATCCTATGAAAGACTGATCAAGAAGAGCATTTATGTGTATGTCAGAGGAGTTGAAGAAAAAGTTTACTAACTGCTTATGTTTATAAAGATACTTCATGCTTCAGACAGTACTTCAATTTCATGTTTGAACTTCAATTTTCTTCAAATTTCACATCTCAGTCAAATTCAGGAAATATTTTTTGAGCTCTATCATATGTCAGGTATTGTGTTATTCTATGCAATGCCCAACGTACCTATGAGGTTGTCAGATTCCAGACTCAATATTTTAGCTGCTGAGTTGCAAGGTCAAAGGAAGTTTAAGGAATGAACTTCAAGGAACAGATCTTAAGGTAGCGATTTGCAAATGCCAAAATGAAAATACAAAACATCAAAATCATTACCTTCAGGGAGGAATACCAGCATTTTTATGTCAGACTATACAAAGCGTGTGTAGTTAGATTTTTTAAAAGCAACTTCAGTCTTGTGTGCATACTCTGTAAAATAGAAGTTTAGGATTAAGAGAATAGTGTCAGAATAGGCAGGCAGCCTTATTTTGTGGAAGAGAAATCTGTCGAACATAAGCTAGATACACTTATAACAAAACAAAAGAAAAAGAAAAGAAAATGTTTTATAATGTTAACAACTCCTTTGTATTTTCATCATTTGCATGAATATCCCTATATAGTCTGATAGGGGCATAAATTGAAAGGGCAAGAAAGAAAGACATCTTTCCCCTCTTATAAAGGGTCAATTATCTTTAGGATATGTTTCTTTATAATACAAAATATTGCAGTTTTTTTACCTTAAAACCACATGGTATATCTCATCAGAAGATAATTAGAAAAACCCCTTGCAATAGATATATCTTTATAATGTGTAGCTATAAGCCTGAAGAATGCTGATTTCTTACCCATAGAACAAATAACTGCTGTTCTCTAACGTAGTCAAAATGAGGTAACTGATAGTCTCTCCATATTGATTGGCATTTCCTTGTGAGTCTAACGTGCATAAATACTCTGAAGCAATCATTAATCGATTTACGCATTTCAGAATCAGATAGTTTCCCCTTGAATTATTTATAGGAAAAACACAATTTAAACAATGGAAATTAAAGATGACAAAGGAATAGTATATTGCATATACAATAGGTAGTTATTCCATTTTGATATTGACCTGCCAGCAACCCAAACTGATTCTTCTTATACATGACACCATCAATGACAGCTTTAAATACAACCTCTATTCAAAGCAAAGGGCCAAAGGGATTTTTTTTTTTCTAAATGACTATTGTACAAAGTTGCATGAATAAGTTAAAGAGATAAGCTTATAAGAGAACAGTCATATGTTTGTCTATTTATTCATTAGATAATCAAATGGGAAATATGTCTGAGCACCAGAAATTCCCCAGTCTAAAATAGGCACTCAGAGAAGTCTAGTCACATAGAAATGGTGAATGATTTCCTCAAACTGTTAATTCCTTAGTAAATAGAAAAAGATGACAATAAACTTATTTTTAATTAAGATAATAATATCCTCATACTTTTTACTAATTTTAATTTTACCACATCCATAAAATTTATAATGTTCATAACAGGGCTATTGATCTTTCTCCTTCTTTAACTAAGACTGACTTTAAGAACTCAGCAGGGACATAGGTCCTAGGTACTCCAATTCATTCATTTTTCCAGACAATAATTAATGTATTTTGAACTCTAAAAATGAAAGGAAATTATATGCCTGCCAATAAATGAAATTATGTCGTTCCATGTGGTTCCTTTAATCCCTTTATTCTTTTAATTGTATTTCCTTCCACATGTTGACAAATTTGTAAAACTCAGTAATCTACAGATTGTTTCTCCAGTTACTATAGTGGCCAATTTTTTTTTTTTTTTTTTTTTTTTTTGGATTGAAGCTGACCTTTCAGTCACAGCATCCTCACAAATGAGTTTAAGGTTTGAGCCTACAATCACTTAACAGCATAAAAATTGCAAAAGAAAAAAAAAAACACCCCTAAATTGCACCCCCAAGCAACTAACTGCGTAATTAGCCACTGGAATGGCATGCCAAAAGTACAAATTAGCCACTCAATTGCACCTGCAACTGGTCACCTACAGGATCAATTAGACATGCATAGTTTTGCCTGGACAATAGATATCTGTCACAAAATAACCAACATATATTTTTAAACCAGGAAAAGGCAGTGCTTGACCTTTTAGAACTTCCCTGAAAAAACTCAGCTTTGGAATATTTTCTTATGCCTAGAAATTGTCAGCTCTCAGGCAACTTTCTCCAAAAAATGGAGAAAGCTACATTGCATTTTTAATGTAATGTATTATCTCTATGCTTTCTCTCCTTGTATTACTTGTTTAGTGAGGTGGACCACACAGAGTTGAAAAAGCTCAGAGAAATTATTACAACTCACTGTGTTCTACAGAATTACACAGGTTATTATTCTTCAATGTAAACCAGTTAGTAATTACCAATGCTTGCTCAGGTAACACTTAGGTTTACTAAACAATATGTTTTCTATTAAAAATTATATATTCTAGACACACAATTTTTTGTTTCAAGAAGATTGAAGGAAGACAGTGTTAATGAATCATGTACTTATTTATTAGACGTTAGTATTTTATTACTAAATTAATGTGCAGGACACACTTTTCTTGTTTCTGGGATGACACCACCTTGTTTTAAAGGCTTTAAAAAAAGTGATGAACCAGATTCAAAGGGAAAAAAAATCTAAAAAAAAATTGTGAAATAATTTCTGTGCTTTTCAAAAACTGCACTGTAAGACATAATGCTATCATGGGCAAGAAACCGGCCATACTTCATTCCTGTTTATGCTATCAAATCAACCAGTTTAAATTGTTTTGGGAAATTATCAAACATGAAAATAGGCAAAAGGATCCTTCATATCTTTATGTTATTCTCTAGGTATGTCCCTTTATTTGACTTGCTATTTTCTACTGATTGGGATATTTCACAGTTCTGTAAAGAAAGATGTTTAAAGAAGATGTCAACTTGTAAAGAGACAATTGCCATGCAAATAATTCTTGTCCAAATTCATTCAGTAAAGATGAAAATGATTTATAGAAAAAATAATTATCAAAATTTATAGTTTTATTACTTTGTAGGACACACACCAGTTTTTAACTAAATTAGAAATATTATTCAAATTTAATTTCTTTCAGTGACTAAATACTTTTCATCTGTCTCTTTGAACGAGCTTTACCACCTTATGGATCCTTCATTTATGAGCAAATTAAGTCTGACACAACTTCAATTTGCACTTTTTTAGAGCCCTTTTTTATATTTTAATAACTTTATTTTACAACAGTTTTTAAGTTACAAAAAAAAGTCTCAAAGGTAGGAAAGATAATCTCCATAGCCACCTCACTCACTTTAACCTCGTAAAAATCTTACATTAGTATGGTACATTTGTCACAACTAATGAGCTGTTTTTGAAATATTATTATTAACTAAAGTTCATACTTTATTCAGATTTGCTTAGTTTTTCCCTAATGCTCTTTTCCTTTTCCAGGATTTTCTACTAGATACATATTACATTTAATGATTATGTCTTCTTAGGGACCTCTAGACTGTGACAAGTGTCCTTGTTAATAATGACCTTGGCAATTTTGAGGAGTCTTAGTTAGATATCTCGTAGAATGTCCTTCAGTTGGTATTTGTCTGATGTTTTTCTCATTACATTGGGGTTATGGGTTATTGGGAGGAAGACTACTGAGGTAGAGTGACACTGCCATCATACCAAGGGTACATTTAATGAGCATAATTTACCAGTCTTGTTGACCTTAATCACCTGACAGAGGTAGTTATTGTCAAGTTTCTCCCCCTGAATAGCTAGTCCTCTCCCTTTTTCATATAGTACTTTTTGGAAGAATGTGCAACCCACATATAAAGAGTAGAGAGTTCTGCTCCACTTTTGCAGAGGCAATGTCAACCAAAATTACTGGAAATGCTGAATAGGAGATTTTTCTATTCTTCCCATTTGTTTATTTATTTAATGATTTATTTGTAATACTATGGATTCATAGATATTTATTTTATACCTTGTATTATAATCCATTGTTACATTATTTACTTCTTTGTTCAAATTGTTTCAGGTTTGTCATTGGGACTCCTCAGTTCCTTCTCGTGTCACTTTAACATACCTTGTGTGTGTGTCACTGTATGAGCATTTCCTTATTTTCTGGCACTACAAGATGCTCCAGATTCATTTTAGGTATCATCTTTCCCAACCCAAGAATCAGCCATTTCTTTCTATTAGAGAATGTTACTAGAAATCCAAATCTGGACACTGAATGGAGAGGGAGATTTTTGTTTGTTTGGTTTTGTTTTTTAATTTTTTGCAAATTATAGTTTCACAAACTTAAATGGATTTTATGGAGATCACAGATCATTTATAGGAGTCTGTTTTCCAGGCCTGTTCTTTGTGGGCTATTCAAACATAAAGAAGTTATCATTTTTGACAGAAGAGCAGACTGCCTAGTAGAACCATCAAAATTAAATGTAAGCAAGTCCTGATGAATCCCTTATGTTATCCATGGGTCTCATAATCAGCTAAAATGTAGCAATGGATAAATCTAACATAGATATAGAAATAAATATATCTATTCAACTTCCTTTGCTTCTCATTCTTTCATTCGTGTTTTGCTTTGAAACACTAAACAATGTAAGAAACGAGAGTTGACATCAGGTGGCCAATTTGAAGAAACACTTAAACAAAATCTTAGGTAACTAAATCTACACTCATTGAAGAGCACATTTCATGTAATGTTAGAGGTCTTTTGTCCCAAGTAGTATCCATTTACATCTACCAATTTGAGTATGCAACCATTGCCAATCCCTATTTTAGAAAATACTTTTTGATTATATTGGTCTGTATTTATCATTTGGGGTAGGGCTTCATAGAATAAGAATCAGATCTAATATTTACTAATATTATGAATGCTATCACACGATTTGTAAGTATACAGACATCCTGCCTCTATTATGACAGATCCAAATTCAATACCCAGTAGAATATAATTACATCTCAGGATGGATAGGCCATAAAAGTATTAGTGTAAGTCAAAGTTCAGATGTCGGGTCAAATTATAATGATAATTCTACATACAAGACATATTTTCAATTGCTGGCTTCTTTCTATTCATTGCTTATTATGATACATCCAGCTCAATTTTACTTTGAAAATACAGGAGATTTTCCTTTCTCACTGACTGGCCATGGGATATAATGAATGTCATACTGTTTTTCTTATATTTTCATCACTTATATAATTTTTCATCACGATATCATTTTCTAATGACTAGAATGGTGCCACTTGCACACTTTCTATACACTAAATACAGAATTTGAAAATTCTTGTCCTCAGGCAAATTCCTGGTTTTTAATTCACAAATTGGGAGCTTACAACCTCACTACTGCTTTAAACAATTTCTCACTCGTTTTGTTTTCAGAGGTATTCAATGTCAGGCAGTAGGTAAACAGTACAATACATTGTGCCATTATTTGCTATTAGTGGTAGTAAATTGTTTAACAATATTTTTAATTTTGTTTTAAATTTCATATGGCTCAGAGTCTACTGAAACCCCCTTCAAAAATAAATCTAGCTTCCAACCACTAGCTATTGCCTGTAAGTGCCCATAATGTATTCCTGGGACCTTTCAAGAGGCAAGAGCCTTACTGCATCTAATTGTTTCCCTCAGGGGAGAAACTTGATAAGAAGCATGTATATCTTCATCAGGGATCATACAGCCCAATTCTTTTTATAATGGATGGAATAAGATTAAGAGTGCCATCTTATGTAGACTTCTTCACATTGTATCCCTCCTGTTAGCGTCAGATATGTCCTCAGAAAAGTGACTGGTTGTAGCAGCTCAGTGCTGCACCTGGGATTTGTTCTTTTATAAAAACATGGCTAATTGGGTTAAATACTCTGTAAAAGGAAAAAGAGAACTGATATCTGGTTTCCCTAAATATCAACAGTCCAAATATCTCTCAAGTACTTTTTGGCATTTAAAAAATATATATTTCCTTTTTCTAGCTTTAAAGAACTTTAAGATTTTTGAAGCCTCAGAGTTTTAGTATAGGATATGAAACATCCTCCGTGTAGCCACTTAGACATGTGCAAGTTAGTAGAGACTCAAATAAAGATCTCTTCTTATAATGTTTTGAGGGATAGTCATGCCCACAATTTGAAAGTTGTTTCTGGTGCTTTAGGAGGTAAACATCCTTTTCAGTGCTTTGTCTCTTCCTATCCTTTCAGTCATAGGCTTTCAGTATTCCCAGATGCTTTTTACAGAGTAAACACACTAAGCTTATGCTTATTAATGTAGAAAGTTTTTCTGATTTACTTCTTAAGCACATCTATTGGTTTTCAGTAAATATTAATGAGCTTGCCATTTACAACTACTATACCCAAATATATTATATCCGTCATATTTAAGGTCATTTAATATTATATTTCTAGCATGCATACTCATACTTTATCCTGTCTCAAGGGAAAAATATAAATTGAGAGACTACAGATTTAGAACTACTAAAATAGGATTGTATAGTCAAAGCCTTACTATCACTTTATCTGGACAGCGGAGAGCAGTACAAAGCTAGCCCTATGCAAATAAATTTTTTTTCACATTAGGGTGCAGCCAGGACACAAATCCAACAAATGACTAAGATCCACATTTCTTTATTGCTTAATAACTCCATTTCTGTTCCCCTCTCTTTCCAGTTTTAAAGGATAGCGACTCAGGAGGGAAATAAAACAACGGTACAAGAATGGAACCTTCTTGTTTCTCTCAGAAAGTTGCCACCACATAGAATAGTATTTAACTCAGGCAACTAAACAACAGAAATTGTTTCCATATTTAAAAAAAAAAATGTTAGAGGAGAGTTTTTATTTACTTGATTTTTTTTTTTTTTTCAAATCTATTTGGGGATGCTAGTTTCAATGCTCAGGTCAGTGGAATTTCTATCTCACCAACTGGAAGGCAGCCAAACTAAACTGATCAGAAGACCATGTTTCAGACTAGTACCACATTATCTGGGATTTTCTCAGGGGCTTTAAAATCATTTATATTCTAAATTCTCGTGTTATTTCATTACTGGAGTTTTTAGTTTGAGCATGTAATGTCTCTTCAATAAAGTATAGCCTCGTGAAAGTCGAAAAACTGAATATCCTCAGTAGCTACTTTGCCAAGAGTTTAATTTCTTCTTTGAAGCACTAAATGCTGCTTTTAAGGGTTAGAAGAGATGAGACACTTCAGAATTCATTTAAATTCTTTATTCTCAACCACTCAAAACACATAAGATTAATAGATACTGTCATTTGATAGAAATAAAGTTACTGTGTGTGATTTAAAAGTACCGTCTGTAACTCTGAAACTGCATAAGGGATATAAGTAGGAGTCACAATGATACTGCTCCTTTGGGTTATTCTTTTGCTCTTTCTTCATTTTATTTTATCTCATTATTGGTCTTCGGCTAAATTTGTGATAGCAAGGATTTAAAAATTTCCATTTCATGGTATAATACCATATCTGGCAATTCCAGACTGTAAATAGACATGACCAAGAATTAAGAAGGCATAGAGAAAAAGAGCATGTGTTTTAACTGTCCTTACAAAAATTAGTTTGATTATAAATTAGCTCAAGTCTTTTTGGAAGCTTTATTAGTATAAGCTGAGATTATATGAAAAGTCAAAACGTTGGCAGTAAACCTGAGCAAATATGCTTCTGGTAAAGGATGGTGGTAGATTTGACAGATGCTCGCAAGTTTCCTCCCAAATTTCACAAATCTTGCTTATATTTCTTCTTTTGAAAGCTCAGCTAAATATATTTCTTCTTTTTGGAAACATGGCGTAGTAACATGAGCATGGATTTTGGAGACTGATAGGGTTTCCCCTGAATCCATCATTTACTATTTTCTTTAAAACTGTATGATGGTAACTGTTCTCTGAGTCTTAATTTTTTCTCAATAAAAATCGGAAGTTAACAGTTTCTTCAGAAAAAATGCTTTGATAATTAAATAATATATTAGAGGTATATGGCCATAGTGATGCTCAAAAAGGCTGGTTCCATTTCCCCTATCTCTTAAATTTGTACATTAATAATTAAACAAATATTATTTTAATTTCTGAAGGACATTTGGTCTAAAATAGCTTGACTTCAAATGGTGGCATTTACCAGGTTTTCTTCTATGAATTATGCAGTGAATATTTGCATGCTTTTTAAAAAATCATTTCTTTTCAATGTACATCTCAAAATATTAAAGAAACAATCTGTATTTAACAAAAAAATTTTTTTCCCATCTCCTGGATTATGATTGACTGTTACTCTGGGTTCCATAACAAACCACCATTTCACATTTAAGCTCCCACATTGATTCTGGGCTTGACATGCAACTAACTTTGGCCAAAGAAACATCATATGATGTATGCAGACCTGATAAGCACTTGCACATTGGTGCTCTTCTTGGAGCACACTTTCTTGGAACCCATCTGGAATAAAGTCAGAACACTATTTGGAGAGGCCCACGTGGGAAACAACCAAGGCTTACACCCTCAGATCTATCCCTAAGAGAGTGACTTTCACCAACATGTCTAGCTAAGAAAAAAGAGAATATCTTGGATTTTTCAGTCATCTCAGAAGCCAGAAAATGCCACATGAAGCAGAAGAATCAGTCAACCCAGAGAGTCAAGAGAAATAATGTTTTTTTTTAAATTGTGCAATCAAAGAACCCTAAAAACATTGTATGTATTTAATGATAGTTATTAAGACTATGATTTGGAAGAAATCAAGAGCAGCAAAAAGCCGAAGTAGTATTTGTGCTAAAAGGGAAAAGAGAGAGTAAATAATAAAATTAATAATAATAATTAATATGTAACAGAAAATTTAAAAAGTATATGTCAAAAGAGAGAAACTTCCCCACTTTGCACCTTAACGATGGAAGAAATAAAAGATAAGACCATAAATGTGAATATACATTTTGGGGTGCCTGGTTGGCTTAGTCAGCTGAATCTCTAACTCTTGATTTCAGCTCAGGTCATAGTCTCAGGGTCATGAGATCAAATCCTGGTCAGACTCCACACTAGGCATGGAACTTACTTGAGAGTCTGTCTCTCCCTCTGCTCCTCCTCAGCTCATCCTCTCTCTCTCTCATTCAGGATAAACACATAAATAAGTGTGAATATACTCTTTAAAAATATAAAAACTCATAGAATTTTTTAACTTGAATAATCATTTACTTATGAGGGTTTAGGAAAATAAAGAAGAATAAAATAACTTCCCTACCCTTAAGTTGTTCAGAGAATAGAATGCTCCAGGATTCTCATGCCACAGGTCATCTATTCCTAATTAAAAAAAAAAAAAAAAAAAAAAAGGAAAAAGAAGAGCAGTCATTCCTTTTCCTTCTAGTCCAGTCAAATAAATAAAGTGTCAAAAATTTGCAATATCAATCTTATCATAAGCCAAATAATTTTGTTCATCTTATTGTTCATTTTCTCCCATCCAGAAGACAATAAAGTATATAGCTGAAATAACCAAATATGGTGTTTTGAGATTGATGATAAAGCATTGACATGGTGTATTTTAAATCAATTATATTTCCTGCTTTATTTATCTATGTAGGATTTACATGCATTTCCCTAGGACCCATGAGCAGAGCCACAAATTCCAACTCATTAAAAATAATCATTTGTAGCCTATAAGCTCCATCCATATTAAAGCATCGCAGCTTCACATAGTCAATGTTCAACCCAAGATGAGATATGAGTGGGATTTCTTATAATCCTGTAGCTTAACATGTGCAAAAATCAATAAGGCTTTATTCAGCCACATCATATAATCTCTTTTCTACTTATTAGGTCAATATATAATCATAAATCACATGGGAGAGTTTAGTCATCTTGAATACAAACAAAACAAACAAAACAAAACAAACAAACAAACAAAAAAGAAATACACTGAGTATTTTGGTATTAAGTGGAGATAAAAATTTCATTTTTTTCCTGGAAAATTTTTCAAATGTTGTAAATATCATGCTTAATATCGACATTATTTTAATAAAAGGGAATTTGAATAAAATGTAATAGAAACAAATCAACCTCCTGCATACAACAAAATAATACATCTAAACATAAAATAAATCAAATTTCTTAGAAGCAGTAAAATTGCAAGATTACAACCAACTTCTAATATGTATATTATCCACACATATCAACAAATATACATATACACATACATGTAGTATTTCTTGATTGTTTAGAGATAGACCCTGCTACAAAGATTTATTTCTGTGCATTTAGAATAATACTTTGTTTTATGTGGGCTCCTCTCAAACAAATGGCAATAAAATCTTTACAGCACCCCATAGTGACATATTTTATTTATCTCTCTTGGTTTCTTTCCATTTTCCTTCTTAAGTGACATAAATCAACATAGAAACAATGAGGTCATTGACAAGACCTGAGAAGAACAGATTCAACTGAGAGCATTTAACTTGAAAAAAATTAAGGAATAAAAGAGATGAAGTAATATGTAACATTACCTTCCAATAGAGGATTACCTGTAACTCAATATCTTACATAGGAATTTTTCCTTACATCTTGGATTTTGAAAGCATATTTCAATATCTGTGTATATATATATTCTTCTTAGTAGACTCACAAAGTGGCTCTGACTAGAGTCTGGCAATCGTGGTAGCAAATACATTTCGGATTAGGACCTCTAGTGAGCTTGGACAAGTTATGATCCACCCTCAACTCCTTTACCTCTTCATATTTTATCAATTTTACTCTTTTGGCCTTGTAATGAACCCTCAGAAGGAATTAAGTAAGTCATATTTCCTTTCACAATTCACTTGAACTCACAGTCTTGCTTTACAATCCAATTCTCTTCATCACTACACACAGTTATTAACTTCTCCAAGTTGGTCAGTCTACTTTCATTCTTAAAAAAAATTATATTCAAATCTGAATATCCTTTTACCTCTACTGTCACGTCTTTAGTTCAGGTTCTATGAAAACAATGAGGTCATTGACAAGAAATCAGAAGAATAGGCTCAATTCTTATTTATTTTACCCTAAAATATTTAAGCAGTAAAATATAACTTGTGTGAGTCAAGCCTGCCACTTGGGCATTGGCAGTCCTCCTCATCAGGAATTAACTCTCCAGTGACGGCATATTGGTGTGATATCAGCAAAGCCTCACCCCAAATACAGTTGGTAGGTTACTGCAAATGTTGCAAAACTGGAAAGAGAGAAAGAAAAAAGTTATTGTCTTTTGAAGACAATGGGGATAAAAGAATCCTGTCTCAAATGCTGTTGCATTGGCCTCATGAACTTTTTGTATGACAAGTGATGAGAGAACCAAAAAGGATAAGGTGTGGAGAATTTATTGAGTTCTCAAAACAGGTTATTTTGTTTATGTTTGTTCATTAAAAATTTGACAGAATTTCACTATATGTGGGAAACAAATTTATGTGGGAGTCACTGATATTACCCAACCATAAAATTCTCTCATTGCCAAAAGAACCGCATTGTATGGGTGTATGACCATTGACTTGTATGGTCATATTGTATGACCACATTGACTTGGGTGACTTATTGTTAAAGGTCAGCTGAAAAGAAGGAATGGCAGGTACGGAGAAAAAGCATATCTGCAGTGAGTGATGGAGAATACAAGAGTAATAGAATATGTAGATACCAGAGAATACAAAACAGGGTACAGAGGCTGAGGTGACAAAGAGAACAAAGTTGAGTCCCTTTAATTTGGCTTCAGCATGGCCTTAGAATTTAGTGGAACATATTTGAGCATGATGATTAGACCCACCAACCACAATCTTTTTTCCATTCCTTAATACGTACAATTTACACCTTTTTATAACAGGAACCTGTTCTCTATAAGACAAGCAAATGGGGATCCCTGGGTGGCGCAGTGGTTTAGCTCCTGCCTTTGGCCCAGGGTGCGATCCTGGAGACCCAGGATCGAATCCCACATCGGGCTCCCGGTGCATGGAGCCTGCTTCTCCCTCTGCCTGTGTCTCTGCCTCTCTCTCTCTCTGTGTGACTATCATAAATAAATAAATAAAAATTAAAAAAAAAATAAGACAAGCAAATGATAAGCTCCATGTGCATTGTATAGAAAAGAATTGAATGAGGAACAAAAAAACAAAAAATAAAGTTACAATTATTAAAATATTCAATGTTGGTCTGTTCAAGATGAACCCAGCCATACGAAACTCAATTGAAACCATTGGAAATAATTCAAGGTTCTGAGATATGTCATAAAAATATTTGATAAATCAAAACATGAAATAAATTACTGTAGCCACGTTACCAATCATTCCCCCATGAGGCAAAAATGCATCAGTAAATCACCAAGAGTCTATTTCTTTAATGACCAAAAACAAATCATGTAGTTTCAGAAGGTAAATTTGGATAGTGGATTATTTTCCTTTTCTATTGTAACAAAAAGGACTCAAATATTAATGGCTTATATCAATAAAAGTGCATTACAACACTACATGTGAGCAGTTGTGGGTGATGGCTGACTCTTTTCTGTGTGTTTTATTCTGGTATCTAGGCTTGAAGGAATTGCCTCTAACTTGGACATGCCATTCTTTTGATAGAGGGAAAGAGCAAAAGAGGTGGCTAAAACATGCAATGACTCAAGACTTTGGTTCAGAACTAATATATGTTATTTCCTCTCACATTGCTTTGAACAAAGTAAGACAGCAAGACAATGATGTGAGAATTATACCCCCCACACAGAAAGCTAGTAAGGCCCATGGCAATGGTCAGGGATATATTAGCCATTTATAGTAGTAGCATGTGATTAAGTTATGAGTATAATAAAATCTACCATAGGAACATAGTCACAAACAATATTTCTGAAAAATAGGCTGATACCATTTGAGGGTTATAAGTATGTAATAAAAATCAGTATTTTAAATCCATGAGAATGAGAAAGATACGAGAAGTCTAAAGTTTGGCACAAATTCAGTCTTTCTGTATGGAGAAAAAAAAAAACCAAAGTTGATTTCTTAAACTCCTAAGAATTTGGAGATGAGTCTCAGAAATTCTAGAACATAATTTTTAAAGCATACTTAAAGAGCATTTAAAAACAAAAAGGCTAATCATCTGGATCCTGCATGGTTCATGAAGAACAAGTCATGCCAAAATTTGTTGATACAGTATATCAGAATGTAAAAAAGGCATCTGACAGATTTCCTCATGATATTTTTGGACTGGAATCCAAAGAAATAAACTAACATTCACCCCCTTCCCCATATTTCCATCTTGTCCATGAAAGTTTTATGAGGAAATGTGGCAGATTCCTTCTGAAATTCAGATTCACTATGTCAACAAAACTTAGCATAGGGAAATGAGGCGAAGCAAAGCAGATTTAAAAGATAGATGCAAGAATGATTTTGATGTTGAGTACCACAGTATTAAAGTCTTCCCTTCTAAATTTCTAAATCATCCTAGAAATTTGTGCTAAGGCTGCCAGTAGAGAAAACTGATTCCAGGCAGAAGGCAGCCATGATGACTTGGGGACACAGAGTCTGAAAAATCTTCAGAAAGAACTACAGTCTGGTTGTACTAATATTCTGCATTTAATAAGAGAGCAGGAGTAATCAACTGTTATGAAGTAAAGTGTTTGAGATAATTTAGCCGTTTGAGATGACTGTTATCATCCTTACTGACCGTAGCTACCTTGGAGATCAATTCCATTTACAACTACTTCCTCTCCAAGATCCCATGAAGTATATTTTTTTTTCACATGATTACAGGCCCATATTATCACTTCCAATGGATCTTTTTCTATTTCCATAACTTAACCCTACTATTTCACGAATTATGATTATTATTGTTTCTGTTTTTTTTATGTGATTATATTTCCCCTATCATTTATAACTGTCCCAATCCCAACTCTTTATGCTGAGCTTCTATTTATGTTTCCCATCTCCCTATAGTTGCCTGTAGTTACACTCAGCAGGATGACCATGTGACAAGTGGAGACATGGTAATTTAGAACAAACAAACAAATAAAGACCTTGTAGCATATTATTTACAACTTCTTTCTACAGTTTCCAGGTTTCTGAACTAATGAGACTGCCTTCATGTTCTACTATCACTGCAACAAGAATTAAAAAGTAAACAAACATTTATTTGATCGAGAATTCATCCCATAAACGTTTATTACTCCAATCCCACTGTGTTTATCCTGTCAGTTTCTATCGCCAGACTTCATGATGCAAATACCCAGCAGGGTGAGGACAGCATATATTAAAGAAATATATAATGATGCTCATATTAGGGAAATAGATGTATTAAAAAAGAAGTATGTTGGAATAGAAGTTCTAGAATGTCTGTTAAGAAAAAAAAAGAGCAACATTTAGGATGATCCTATAATGGTTAAGACATAATATATGTTAGGTATATAACTGACATAGTTATAGGCCCTTCACATGACTTAAAAATTCCGACTATAATCCTGTAAGTTAGATATTATTACTTTATTATTATTTTAAAGATGTTGATATTCAGGGTAAGTCTAAGCAACTAGCCTAATGTCACACAATTAAAAATATTAAGAAAAGGAATAAAACACAGACCAAACTACTTTGGAGTCAAAGATGTTTAACTTTAGGAATTCCATAAAAGGATAAATAGTGGAATAGTGGAGTGGTTTTTTTTCAAGTGAGGGGTGATCTTTTTATTCATTCTTTTTTTTTTTTTTTTTTTTTTTTTTTCACTTAAAAATCTTTCTTGGCCATTTCTCAAATCCCAGGGTCTTGGATTTGGGGATCTAGAAATGTTAAATCAACCTTGCATTCCTAGATAAAACTGACTCTATTATTGTATGTATGTATGTATGTATTGTTAGGTTCAATCCCTTAAAGTTGGGTTTAGAATTTTTGCATCTGTATTCATTAAAATATTGGAATGCAGGTTTTATTTTGCTTCCTCTTTTCTCCATTTTTTTGATATTTTGTTTGCAAATTCTGATATTACAATAGTGCTGGACTTGTACAATAAATGAGGAAGTATTTATTGAGAGAGATATTTAAAACTCACTATAATTGTTGATTTGTTGACTTTTCTTTGAGTACCATATGTAATTATCTATGTATTTTTTATGCATTTTCAAGTGATTGATCTGTTTGTCATTATGAAATGCTCTTTTACACTGGTAAGAGTGAGAAGCTCCTCTGAAGAGAGATGGGGCATACAAACTGTTTCACCTTTGACAGAGTACAAGATGAAGCCCCCGCTAAAAAGGTGAGATAAGAAGAAAATGGGGATCCCTGGGTGGCGCAGCGGTTTGGCGCCTGCCTTTGGCCCAGGGCGCGATCCTGGAGATCCGGAATCGAATCCCACATCAGGCTCCCGGTGCATGGAGCCTGCTTCTCTCTCTGCCTCTCTCTCTCGCTCTCTCTCTGTGACTATCATAAATGAATAAAAAATTAAAAAAAAAAAAGAAGAAAATGGCTGAATGTTTACCAAGTTCTCAAGGTTTTGCTCAAACACAAGGGTAGTTTGTACTCACCAGCTCTTTTCTACTGCTTTCTACCCGGTGTTCAGGACAAGATGGAGAGAAGAGCAGGACAAAATACAGATTCCTTCTCTGGCACAAAGAAACCAAATGCTGTCCTAGGATTGTTAGTTTAATATCTCAGCTTGACTGAGTGATAAGATGCCCAGATATTTGCTTAAACATTATTCTGGGTATGTCTGTGAGGGTGTTTCTGAATGAGATTAGCATTTGAATAGATATAGAGAGTAAAGGAGATTGTTCCCCCCAGGTGGGTAGACCTCATCCAGTCTATCCAATGTCTGAATAAAACAAAAAGGGTGAACAAAGGAGAATTTGCTTTGTCTCTATCTTCAAATTGGGACATAGGGCATCCCCTGCCTTTCGACTCAGATTTGAACTCTAACACCATTGACTCTTCCTGCTTCTCAGGTGTTTGGACTTGGACTGGAACTATAGCATCACATCTCTTGGATCTCCAGTTTGCTGACTGCTGATACTGGGACATCTCAGTTTCCATCTCTTGCATGAGTCAATTTCTTATAATAAATAAATAAATAAATAAATAAATAAATAAATAAATAAATAAATCTTATAATAAATATCTATATCTATTGAGGTATCATCTATCTATATATCTATCACATCAATTCAATTTCTCTTGAGACCTTGACTAATGTGCTCAATTCCTAAACATTACTTTTATAGAAAGTAAGAGCTACAAGCTTCTGGAGGAGTAGGAATCTACTGCCTCTGGGGATGGGGGACAGAAGTAAAAAGTATATGCTATGTAGGAGGGCCAGGAACCCCCAAAGTGTTCCTGACTAGGATGTCTGAATTACACAAGTCAGATTTTCACTGCTTTGGGTAAGTAGGTGGCTTTAAGGAAAAGGGTTAGGAGGGAGGGTAGGTGGAAAAACTAATGAAACTCTGCTCTAGAATCCCTGGTGCAAAGGCCTGTCTAAAACCTGGCCAGAAGGACATGGTCTGGAGCTTAGTGCCCTCTGACCCATGTCACCCCCATCAGGCCTCAGTCCCCCCTGTAACCAGCCAGGTTGATCTTCCTTGGTGGCAAGGACCTTGCCCTGGGCCCAGCCTTCCTCATGTGGCAGGGTGTCATTTACCACATGGTTCTGTGTCTTCTAGGCCCTGGGCCCCGTGCAGCATGCCTGACCTCCTTACTGGGGACTTATGGCATCAGGGCTTCCAGTCTCAGGCTCAAGGCTCTTACCTTATTAAAAATATATATTCTCACACACACACACACACACACACACACACACACAAAAGAACTGTGAAAGCTCCCTCCACATTTATCTTTATATCTTACTTTCAAAAAATAGAAACTAAATACAAAGGCTAAAACTATATACTTTTTGCAATAAGCTATATGAGAAAATCGTGGAGATGTTGAGATAATCAACAAATTTCTAGATAAACAGGAAAAGCATGAGCCACAGAACAGACTGAGGATATGACTTCTTAAAAAAACAACAAACACTACTCTTCAAAGACACCTAAGGAAATGAAAACAAAACACAAACAAAAAACAAAAACAAAAAAACAGCCACAGATTGAAAGGCAATATTTCTATAACACATATCCAACAAAGGACTTGAAACCAGAATATATAAAGTATTCTTGCAATAGTAACAAAAACAACTCAATAAAACAGGGGCAAAGGATTTGAATAGATACTCTTCAGAAAAGACACATGAATGACAAGCACATGAAAAGATGCTTAACATCTTTCATCATTAAGAAAAAATGCAAAATAATGGGATATTGCTACATGCTTAGTAGAATAGTTAAATAAGACTGACAATATAAATTTTGAGGAGTTACACAAGCTTTGATATGAACACAAAATTGTACAACTGCTTTGGAAAACTGTTGGGCAGTTTCTTAAAAAGTTAAATATGTAGGTTCCATACAATCCAGTCATTCTACTCGTAAGTATTTACCCAACAGAAATGGGAAAAAATATATATGGCAGACAATTATTTCAACTTTATTCATAATCTATTATAAATTTCTGATTTGGAAATAACTCAAATGCCCATTATCTGGCAAAATAAATTAACAAATTATAGTACGTCTACTTAATGGAATATAACATATCATAAAATGAACATGTAATTGTATGCATAAATCTCATAAATAAAAAAAGACAGAGAGAAAGAGCATTATACTATATGACTCTATATGGTAGTCTGGAAAAGGCAAAATTCAGAGGAAATCACAATAGTAAAGTTGTTGAAAACACAGAAATAATAGAGAGGATCAACTAACATAAAATCTGGTTCTTGCAATAGACTGATCAAACTGGAACCTCTGATCAATTGATTAGAAAAGAGAAAAAGCAGAAAAATGGGAGAGGGTGGAGAACGAATGAGTATCATCAACAAATTAAAGCTGGCAACACTGTAGACATTTCATACATTGAAAATGTCATCAGATATTATAAATAACTTCATGTCAGTACAATTTAAAATTATTTTACTAAGTTATTATAAACAAGGCAGTTTAAAATTTTTAAGTATTTTTATTTTACACATGTTAGCACCATCATTCTCCATATAGAATAGCCTCATCAGCCTAAAAAGTTTTTTCTTGCCTTTTTTGCATTCACCCCACCCTGCTCACCACATCCTACCCTAAATACCCACTGATCTGCTTTCTGTCAACAGCCCTGCACCTCGAGAATTTCTTATAAAGGATTTCTTACATGTCATACAGAAGTATCCATCTGTATTTTATTTATTTCAGTTAACATACTGTTTTTGAAATTTATCTATGATTTTGCACATTAATTTTTGATTTATATTTATTGTTGGAATGGAGTAGTAGTCCATGGTATGGATAGACTAAAATATATCTATTCACCAATTGGATTCTTCCAGTTTAAAGCTATCACAAAAAAGTTTCTGCAAACTTTTGTGTACGCGTATTTTTGGCGTATTGTTTTCTGTTCTATCTGCCCTCAATGCTAAGAATTCTCCTAGAACACAGTGAGTCTCATTATATATTTGTTAAATGAATGATTAAGTTCTTCAAGTAGCATAGTACACAGGAAAAGAGAAAATACTGCTCTCAAAGCAAGAGAGCTTGCTGACTTCAACAATGACACTTTGCATTCCCTTAGCTGAATCCCTTAAAATCTCAATTTAACCACTATTTGTCAAATGAGAAAAATAATGAGTCCCTACCTTGAAGGAATGATGTGCAGATTTAGAACATAACACTACCTATAAAAGTTGCTCTGCACTTTTAGGGAAAGGAAAACAATTTAAATACAACAAATTATTTTCATATTTTATATCAGCTTGCATCTGCTTTCAATTGTTGTGGTATGATTAAATCGGCTTTAACCAAAAGTCAAAAAAAAAAAAAAAAAAGAGAGAGAAAACCCTAGTGTTGTTCTAATGCCTCAGAATAATTCTAATGGGGGCCTCTGGGTGGCTCAGTCAGTTAAGCATCTGCCTTGGGCTCAGGTCATGATCCCAGAGCCCTGGGATCAAGCCCCAAATCATCAGGCTCCCTGCTTGGTGGGGAGTCCGCTTGTCCCTCTCTCCCTGCCCCTCCCCCTGCTTGTTCTCTGTCTCTCAGTCTCAAAAACTAAAAAGAGAGAGAATAATTCCAATTATTCCCCCAAAAGTACTACATCCTGAAGTAAAGTTAATGATTACACAGTAATATTATGTTTTACAATTGAAATATCACTATCAATCTTGAGGAATATATCAACAATTCATAAACCTCAGCTACTTCCTGTGACCTAGAGACCTCTGTGTATATAGAACAAAATGAATCCTGTAGGTCGCACTGCTTGTGCACTAGTGTGTGTACGAAATGATGCCTGAGAAGCACATTAGTTAGATATATGACATAACTATGTTTAATTGAATTCACGTGCTTCTCTGCAATAAAAGTGAAAATGTCAAAAAACGATTTATACACTAATTTACTTTTCTCATAGCTACAATGATAAATTAGAATTTCATTTTAGTACCGAATAACCCTCCTCTTAAAGCCTAAGAGATGGTAAATTGGAAGGGAGATGGAAAGAGAAAAATACCAGTTAAAAGCAATTTGGATTATAGCAAGTGGTACAGTTGGAGAACATTAGAGTGAGCATCTTAAAATCGTAATGGCTAAAATTTACAGAATGTAGACACAAGTGCACAAGTGAGAGCGGCGATAGATACAGCCAAACACTATTGTTGAAATATATAGAGTAAGTTCACAAATGTACTGAAATGATGGGAATTTCAACAGATTGCACATTTAAGTACAAAGCAAAATGAATGTAACACCTATATTCATAAAGAGTAATTAACCAAATAATTATTTTTAAACTTAAATTTAATCAGTATCTTTATTTACGCTAGAGGAATTCAGCACTTAAATTTCCTACATTAGTGATACTCAAAACTAGCTAGACATTAGAACCACCTGGAAAGTATCGGGGGAAAAAAAAAAGAAAAATACAAATTTCCAGATATCATTTGGGATATTAGGATAATTTGGTAAGAATGAGGAACAGTCTTCAAGACTTTTGTAACAACTCTCTTACCCTCAGGTGAGTCTAATTCAAAGCCAGAGGCAAGAACCACTACTTTGGGGGGAATGAGTCATTTGCTTCAGCTCTTAAATTATTCTTGTCTGGATATTAGACTGGTTTAGTAGCTGCATTTGTTTTGCCTAATTCTTAACTGTAAAATCATAACATTTCTCTGTTTTGACTGATATGCACTGTATTATGTTTGTCAAATTGTCTGTTTCACTATTTCTCGTAAAGTAACCTATACCACATACAAAAATGACTATGATCAGTGAAGGGGGTAGATTTGTTAGACTCAAATTTGAGTATGCGATCTAGACCAGCAGGTGCCCCATCTTTTGACTTTTAAGATAGTTTCACTACAAGGGATCTATGAGTTGGTGATATTACGATTTATAATATAAAATACGTATTTGGTCTTTGTCCCTGTTACAGGCATAGAGTTCCTAAAACTGTTGTAAAGTCTTAAGTAATAAGAACATCAAGAGCATCTTTTTTCCTGATGAAGTGACTCTGGGCGGGGGTCTTGGTGCAACCTCTGGATATGGACTGATCACCATAAAGACTAAGCCATGATGAGAAGCTTGGAATTTTAAGAGGCACCCGGGTGGCTCAGTCAGTTATGTGTCTGCCTTCGGCCTGGGATCCAGCCATATGTCCAGCTCTGCTCAGCAGGGAGCCTGCTCCTCCCTCTCCCACTGCCTGATGCTTCTCTGGCTTGTGTGTGCTTGCTTGCTTTCACTCTCTTTCATTAAATAAATAAAGAATAAATAAATAAATAAATAAATAAATAAATAAATAAATAAATAACAAATAACATCTTTAAAAAAGAAAGAAAGAAGCTTGGAAATTTTCAGCTCCACCTCCAACTTTCCAGAGAAGGGAAAGGAGTTGGAAATGGAGATCATAACTTACCATGCCTACATGAGGAGGCCTCCCTAACATCCCATAGGATAGGGTTCGGAGAGCTTCTAGGTTGGTGAACCCATCACATTATCATCAGGTTAATGCACCTGCAATTCCAGGTAGAAAGAAGCTTCAATGCTCAGGAGCCTCCCACACCTTTCCCTATGCATCTCTTCATCTGGCTGTTCACCTGTATCCTTTATCATATCCTTTAATATACTGTTAAATGTGTTTCCCTGAGTCCTGTGAGGACCTCTGACAAATTAATTGAATTTAAGTAGAGGGTTTTGGAAACTTAAGATTGATAGCCAGTTGGTCAGAAGTATAGGTGATGGGGCACCTGGGTGGCTCAGTCAGTTAAGCAGCAGATTTTGGCTCATATCATGATCTCAGGGTCCTGGGATCAAGCCCCGCATTGGGCTCTCCACTCACTGACGAGTCGGCTTCAGGATTCTCTTTCTCCTTCTGCCCCTCCTCCCACTTTCTCTGTCTCTAAAATAAATAAGTAAATCTTGAAGGAGAAGGAGAAGAAGGAGAAGAGGAAGAAGAAGAGATAATACAGGTGACCACACTGACTTGCCCTGGGCATCTGAAGTGAGGTAGAAGCAATCTGGTAAGACTGAGCCTTTAACCTGTGGGTCTTCGCTATCTCCCAAGTCAACAGTGTCAGAATTGAATCTAATTGTAGGGCACTCAGATGGTGTCTCAAAGAATTGCCTGGTTTGGAAAAAGCCTTCACATCTTGTATCAGAAGTGTTGTGAGTGTGGCAGTCATGTTACAGTAAAGGGGAAACACAGAACAAAAGATTTTTTTTCCTCCTTTTGAATCAGCAACAGAACAATAAAAAAACAACATTCTAGATCATTGTGAATAGCCCTCTGATTTTTTTTTCCATATTCATGATCCAACCTACATTTAGAGCTTTATATTTCTTATAGTTAGGTTATTATTGTTGCTTTTATCTGCAGTAGGCTCACCCTATACTATACAGAAAGCAAGTGAAACTATCAGAAGAGTAACATCTATTTCAGGCATTGCCTATATGTAGGTTCTCTGTTCAAACTCTGCCTTCAAATTGCTACTTTTGTTCCACCTAGTGGATGACTCTGTCAGATATATATTTTTTTCCGGCTTGCTAGATTTTAACCAACTATTCAAATGTTTGTTTCTCATGCTGAACTATTATGTATGTCTGGGTTTAAAAAAACTATTTTGAAGAAATGTAGCAGGAAAAATCATGTCTTGCTATTTGGCTAGATATCATAGGAGACTGGTTTTCAAACTTTATCAAGGAGCTGATTTTTTTTTTTTTTTTTGGTCAAACAAATGTTTTATAGAACATACATATGCATTTATAACAGATAAGCTGAGTTCCTCTAAAATTAGGGATTGGGCAAGGAGGGGGAGAAAATCAGCATTCAACATGTTTCCTACAGTTGAAAAATAGAAAAGTGGAAATATGTAGAAGTGAGAATCACAGAATTTGGGGGATAGATGGGGCCTTAGGTAAAACAGGCTTGACACTCTAGTGTGATTTATGTTTCGTGAGGAAGTCTCGTAAAACTTAAAGTGGTAAAGTTATGTAGTGCAGTGGTGACTCAGCCTATGAAAACATAGATCTCTGAGACATCAGTTAACTTGTCTGAAATCAAACAAATGTGAAGTGTTGAAACTGGATTAACTGTTGAAACTGTTTTTGATTCTCAAATCTGTTCACTTACACTTTGGTGCCGCTTAGTCTCTTAAGTACTATTCTTGGTTTGTAATTGACTAACTTAAGAAACACAGAAATATACTAAGGATTTCTTTGATCTATTAAATGATTTACATAAAAAAAAAAACTCTATCAAGACCAAAGAGTGATGACAAGAAATAATCAGTAGAATTTCTTAGAATGTTCCATGTTGCAATCTGGGCAAGTCACAATGAAGAAGCAAATAGTAATGATCCAATGTTAAAAGAACTATCCTGACAAATACATGGAGGTCAACATTTTTAGTATGCTATCATAAATCATTACATTCCCTTTTATGCTTAGAAAGTATCACTTTGCAGAATAAGACACTGCAAGTGGGTTAAAAAAAAAAGGAAAAAATTGATTTTCATCCTAAAGGTCACCTTAAAAATATGGAAATTTCCATTTTTATACCATCTGGATACAGACAGTACAATGCAGTAGTTAGATCTAGATCCCAGTTAATGACTCTGGTGACAGAGCCTTCCCTAAGGGAGTGCAGTTTAAATAGGGAAATGTCAATGCCCCATTCAGAGTGCACTAATTTGCTGGGAGATCTGATAGCATTTTAAGTGCTCAGCATTGGGACGACCTGCTGTGCATGCTGATTTTTTTTTTCCCCCAAAGGACCAAATCAATACTATAGCAAAAGGGAGGAAGACTATAAAAGAAAACCAAGAACTGTATAAACTGGTGAACTGAATACTTGAATAATATATGTTGAGTTTATTTTTTAAAGCCTATGAGTGTAAGCTATTAAAGGTGTTACGAAACCTGCATGGTATCTCCATGTAATCTGTGTTTGCTGACTACTCAGGCTATATTCTTATATCTCTAGGTCTTTGTGGCTGCAGCTATTGCCTCTGGATCAAACAAAAACACCCTGGTGGTTCACTGCTTCCTTTGTCCTCTGACTGCACATCTACCTGCTGAGATTTCTCCAGGTAGCATACAGTTTTCCAAAATCAAAATGAAGATGGGAACTCAGGTCAATGTTCACGCTGCACTGTTTTAATGCATAATATTCAAAACAATACAATGAACAGTTGCTTAGGCTTGAGAGGAAGGAATTCACAAAGTAGCATTGCTTCACTAATTCCTGCTGCTGTGCTGTTGAAGGACAAGAGCTTGCGCATGAGTAACCATTCATCTCTACACTGGAATTCAGCATGATTTCTACAGAGAGCTAGGTGTGCCCTAAGAGTCTATGTAGTTAGTACTGCATTAAACCGATGCATTGTGTGCCTGTGCCATATATGCCAGAGAGGAGAAAAGAAATGTATTGGAGCCACAGGGGGGTAAAGGAGAAGCACCCTTGAAGTAATACAGAAATGAAATGATAAAAAAGGCACGGTTTACAAACTCCTTCCCTGAAAGCATGCTGTCTTGGAGGAATCCTTTGGAATGACTAATATAAAATTGGGCAATGAGTCAAATCTGCAGGTTCTTAATGGGGGTGGGTGGGTGGGTATGACTCCCCAACCTCCCCAGTATATTTTGGCAAGGTTTAGAGGTATTTTTGGTTGTTACAACTTAATGAATGCTAATGTATCTGGTCATCAGAGACCAGGGATGCTGCTAAGCCTCATGTAATTCACAGGACAGCCCCCATTCAACAGGGTTATTTGGTTCAAAATGGCAGTAGTGCTGAGGTTGAGGAACCATGGTATCAATATTAGCCACTAAGTAAAGCCAAGATACAATTCTTTTAAAGAATAATCACATTCAAAATAGTTATTTCAGAAAGGTTAACATTGAAAAGTGTGACACAGGAATGTGATTTTCTACCAAATGAACCTTTTTTGTTTTGTTAAAGGTGCATGGATTATATACATTTCATACGTTTCTAATACTGAAATTACATTTTACAAATCTTAGGAAAAGGTAAAGAAGTTCCATTGACTTTAATTTTTATTTTTAATATGTCATTTCCATTTCCATAGGGTAAATTTTAGTCCATAGTTGAAACCTGCATCTCCCTCAATTCCCATGAGGGCAGTGAAGGCTGTGAACAGTTTCCTTTTAATATTACCTATAGTTAAAAAAAATTACCTATAGTTTGTGATTAAAATATAAATGGTTATTAATTTGATAAAGAATTTAGCTTTATCAAATAAAGACTACCACAGGGAAAAACAATGGCTCCCAGCTTCTCCTAACCATACCTCTTGTGACTCAGAGAAACTGAAGTCTGCATGGATTCTACATTTTAATGTCAATTGTCTCATTTGTGGCTTTTCACTTTTACTAAGCTCCCCTCAAAGGAAAGCAAATTTGGTTGCATGTCACTTTACTAACTGCAGCCGCTTCTAGATAATTGCCACCATTTGGGGTCATCATACGCTGCTCTCTACACTGCTTTGTTGTTGTCTTTGTTTCAATTCTTGGGATTAGCATCTGCTGTGATTATAAATGTCAAAATAGAAATATTTAAGACAAAAAATTCTCAACAAAAATGGGTCAAGACAACACTGACATTCTCAAGTGGATAATTAAGTTAATTTTCTGGATCATTCAAGCCCAAATTACAATTTGAATAAAACATTCAATTTAAACAACATTTATTTAGCACCTGCACTGTACAAATAATGTATAACATGCTGTGGAAGATAAAAAGATAAATCAAGACACAGTCTTTCCTGTACCAACTCTAGAGAAAGAATGCCACTTTTGAAATCCCTCTTTGTATTTAAGTCCATACTAATTAATCTCTCAATACTTTAATTTCAATATTTACAAAATAGGATACTGATAGATATCTATCTATCCATCTATACATATATTGTAGTACCTATGTTTTTTAGTGGTATTCTGATGGTGAGATGCTTAAAATAGTCCCTAGGATGGGAAGCCACCAAAAACATCTAACTATTTTTAAGCACAATTTTAATAAATAGAAAGAGACTTCCTGATTGACAGGTCATCATGAGTCAAAGTCCAAGATTGGAAGAATGTAGGATGTATTGAGAAATGGTAAATGGCTTGGTGAACCTATATTAACAGGATTGATTGGAATAAACAACTAATTCTATGATAAATTTTAGCCAGATTATGCAAAATACTGAGAAGTTTGAATGTCATACTAGTGCTTTCAGGTTTCTGAATGTGTGGGTTTGTGGAGCGGGCACACAAAGATTTTGAACAGGAACTTCATTTGAGTTTTGAAAAGCAACCTTAATGGCAATATGAAGTCTGAATTCAAGGATACAGAAAAATTTAGGAACTATAGCCATCACTCAGATAAGAGATACTAATGTGTGATCTAAAGTAATAGGATTAAGAATGGAAAGAGCAGAAAATGGAGAAATAGAAGAAAAATGAACAAAATGTGTTGTTTGTGAGAGAAGGGTTGGCAGGAGAGTCAGCCATCTGTATTGTTTAGTTTATTTTCATTGTCCTCTTGGCAATTTGCAGTTTTACTTTATCCAGGAATACCTGATGGTAATCTCCCAATTTATATAGATTTGCTCTGGCTATCAGAAAGTTTACATAAATTCTATCCTGATTGTGTAGAGAGATACAATTTGTTTATTTCTAACACTAGGAAAAAATATTTTTGAAAAATTATAGCCAGTGTGTCTGTCCCATCTTTGGACATACACGAGCCTTGTCCTATCAGTTCCTGTTTGTTAGGAGTTATAAGGAAACATAAATAATGTCACACCAAGTTGTAGATGCTATATGTAAAAAAGGTACTCAAATACTTACAAAATATAATTGAAATATTATGGAATCCTGTATCAGCTCCAAAGTTTTATGTATAAAATTTTAACTTATGATAGCTTTCTTTCTAACCCACTATAGATTTGAGCCTCTCAAGATGTGAGAAACAAGTTTTCTTCAGGCACAGTAATTTTACTGCACACCATTATTAATTTCTATTATCCTAAATAAGGAGAAATATGATCAAAACAATTTGGGGATCATTGAAGCCTAAAACAAAAGCAGGCAAGAATGTTCCACTCTTCAATGACAATTCAAGCACACCAGAAAATTTAATGTTACAAAGAATCAGTCATGGCCCATGAATATTATTGACTTTACTAGACTTACTGAGAAAATCTTTGAAAAAATTCCAAGTTAAATTCTGCAGCACCAGGGATCCCTGGGTGGCGCAGCAGTTTGGCGCCTGCCTTTGGCCCAGGGCGCGATCCTGAAGACCCAGGATCGAATCCCACGTCGGGCTCCCGGTGCATGGAGCCTGCTTCTCCCTCTGCCTGTGTCTCTGCCTCTCTCTCTCTCTCTGTGTGTGTGTGTGTGTGACTATCATAAATAAATAAAAATTTATAAAAAAAATTAAAAAAATAACTTCTAATTATATATATATATATAAAATAACTTCTAAATATATATTCTTAAGAGAAAAAAAACATAAGGCACTGATTTCTGTGCAAAGAACGTAAATATTGGTGTGAACAATTAAAGAATGGTTTCATATATGTTTGTATTTAAATAGAATATTTCTGGATGGATTCACAAAAAAAATATTAATAACAGAAAATATGTTTCAGAAAGAGAATCAAGTGTTGCCAGTGACAGAGAGCAGGGGCCTCAGTATTCGTGGTATAAGCTTATGTCCATTGGAATTCTGTATCATGTGCTTGACTTACTTATTCAAAACACATGTTAAATCATAATGTTCATGAAAACATAAAAAAATAATAAATGTTGACTTTCTGGCTTCCTTGTAAATGTAGATTGCTACAAATAACAAAAGGCTTTTAATTGTCACCAGATTCTTAAGGGAGTCGTCTGTCTCCTCTCTCTCTGCCTTGCTCCCTTCCTTTCCCTCCTCCTTCTTTTTCCCCCTCCTCCCACCCCTCTCTAAAAAATGTAAAAAAAAAAAAAAAACCAAAACAAAGCATTGCTTCCTGTTTTCTGCAAATTTGGTGAATTTATATGCTTATAGCTCTTTTTGTATCTGCACATTATTTATTGTTGTTATTTTTTGATTATTGTTATTGTTATTTTCTGAACCACAGCTCAGTGCCTGCCATATAGTAAGAAGACCCTATGAATGGTTTAAAATCCTAGTAACATCCCAGGGAAGAATCTTAGTATGCAAAAGAAAAAAACGCCTATCACTAAGTTCCCTTCATGGTGAGAAAACAAAACAAAACACTGAGACTTAATCAGATCACACGTATAATGTATTCTGAGATTTATCAAAGATGAGAGTTTGGTAACTTCACATAATTACTGTAATATCTACACCTATTCTTCCATCTATATAAATTTTTTAGAATACTTATAGTTGTACAGAGAAGTGAGGACCTGTAATGGGTAAATGATAATTCAATAAAAACTGAGTGGCGGTGTTATTTTAGATTTTGTAACACCAATAATTTTGTAAATAAAAATGCTACAATGTGAAATTCAAAATATGTTTACAGGTGTGAATGGAATGCTCATGGGTGAGACAAGCAGTAACAATTCTGTGGGTTTGTTTCAAAGTAAGCTCCTGAAAATACATCAAGTAATTTATTTAAAATGTATACTCTTAAAAAATAGAGAAAATTAGCAAAATGTATTCACAGCTTTTACTGTGCTAAGGTAAAATCAACTGCGTTTAACTCTGAATTTTCCCTGGAGCATCTGAAGAATTTAGCTGCAGCCCATAGAGGCTCTCCCAGTGCATGTGGAAAATAGATGCTCTCCTTCTAGATTTTTGTATCATTCTTTTTTTTTTTTTTAATTTATTCATGAGAGACACAGAGAGAGGCAGAGACACAGGCAGAGGGAGAAGCAGGCTCCTTGCTGGGAGGCCAACCACCTGAGCCAAAGGCAGGTGCTCAAACACTGAGGCACCCAGGTACCCCTGTATCATTCTTAATAAAACTTTGTCACATAAAATTCAGAGTTTTAATCTAACTTTGCAATGACATGATTACTGCTGAGATTTGGGTAATGATGTTTCTTCTCAGGCAAGCCTGAATCAAAAGCAGCCCAGTTGCTTCTAGGATGCTTCCTTGTTAGGGGTTTGATTATGTGTTTATAATTTATCCTTTTAAAATACCTTTTTATACCCATGAACATGTTTTGTTTTTCTGACATGTGTCCTCCTTTAAGTCTTCCATCCCAAAGTAAAATATGACTTCCCACCAAAACTCTCACTTGAGAATGTCTGTGCTCTTAAGCTAGTTCTCTAAACCTGACGATTACAATCGTGAAAACCACTGATATTTCATCTCAGTATAATAAATGCTCTTAAAGTCCTCTTCTGACAAAAATGAGAGGTTTTTATGTTTTGTTTTAAACTATATTCAAAAATAGTAAAGCTTGTTTAACATGATTAACTGACTTCAAATAAAATAACTTCAGTCACTTGGCAAACAAGGTAAATTAAAAATTGCATTTGAAAATAATCTATTTTTCAATTCTCTTGTAAATGCCTCATAATATGTTTGTTGAAAGTTGGACATGTAATAAGAGACAGTAGGTAGTATGGTAACTATTATTTTATGGTTTTGGAAACAAGCAAACTTTACTTTTGGTATGACTTCAGTGTAGGATTTTACTAATCTAGTCATTGATTGGGCTAGGTTTGAAGGTTTTGCTCAAGCGATTACTAGATTCGAAGTATTATTATTACTAGTGATAATAATAACAACATAATATGTAGATACAAAAAGAACTATAGGCATATAAATTTACCAAATTTGAAGAAATCAGGAAGCAATGTTTTCTTTTGTTTTTTACATTTTTTAGAGAGGAATAGGAGGAGGAAGGTGGGGGGAAGGGAAGGAAGGGAGGCAGAGAGAGAGAGAGAAACGACTCCCTTAAGAATTTGGTAATTACTAGATTTGAGGTATTTTTCCTTATTTGGATTGGGTCTTTTTATCACTCTACTCCTGAAAGGAAGTCTACCTCCCGTTATAACAACTATATTCCTCTGTTACTTTTACTAAAGACTTGTTACCAAAGGTTTTTGGGGAAGCAAATATATTCTCTAATGTTCTGATTAAAACTTCAGTCTTCCGTAGGAACTGCAAACCTGGGTTTGTTGAGTATGGCCTTTGTAAGAGCCCACATCCTCCTTCATCCTCATTCCACTAACGCACTATAATGAGGACCTACCAATTTTCTCAAGCTATGAAGCAGATGCTCTTTAGACCTCAGTTTAAGGCTTTTATTACTTAAGGAAGGTAGAGAAGGCGACTCCAGGGGAACTTTTAGTGGAGAGACCACTCCTCTACCAGCTGCAATAGAATTCCTTTAGTGCCCCAGGATACAGATTTAATGAGCCCTCTTTTCTCTTTTTTCTTTCTTTCTCTCTCTTTTTTTTCTTTCCTGTAGTGAAGATCCTGACGGTATTCAAGGAGGAAAAGTCACAAGAGGGTGGGAATATGCCCATGCCTGAAGACCACACGCCTCACACTCTCAAACAAGTGTACACTGGGCTTTCAGCAATCAATTAAACATCATTAGTTTAGTTTTCCCATCACTTTGTATGGAATGCTGTAGAATCAACTCCAGGCCTACAGTTTGTCCGTGGTGCTGTTTCTTCCTTGAGGTATCCATCTCTTCGAATTTTGCATTAGTAGTTTAGCCTGTGATCTTAGTTTTCTGATTCGTTCAAGAAAGTTTGTTAATTTGTAGTTTGTTCAGGTTTTATGCTTGAAATAAAGATTGGAACAATGTTCTTTCCAGCTTTTTTTTTTTTAAATTTTTTTTTTCTTTCCAGCTTTTTATATCTCTGAGCTGAAACTGTACTCATGATTTGAGATTTATACTCCAGAAGAGTTATGGTCATACAGACTAGAATAAAGATCTTAGATCCAATTCATTTTACTTACGGCACCCGGAGTTTGTCAACTACTTTTCTAAGCCTTGTTTGTATTTATAAGATGGAGACTATATTCTCCACAGTAGAGAGATATTAAAATGCCTTATATTATAATAGATAAATTAAATATGAATATCAGCTGGGAATCACTGCCTCTTGAGATTTACTCTGATTATCCAAATTCATTTATGGAAACACAAACTCTTACTAATAATTATGCAAATTATAAGAAGTCTCTTACTTGCTTTATCTCTTCCTCTGAAGTGAGTCATTACAGGTGTTAAAGTTAAACACTTATTCAAACATCTATTAAGTTAGAGTTGTGCTTATAATATAAAGGAATAAGTTCCTAACAAACTGACTCTCAAAAAAATAATAGATATAAACTCTAGACAGAGAACAAAACACAACTCTATGAGTACTCTGGAGGCTGAACAAAAGCAAACAGACTTCTGAAGGAAGGCAAAACTTCAAGCAACAGAGGAACACAAAGTAAACTTCCTAGTTTTTTTTTTTTTTTTTTTTTTGTCTTGGTTCATTTTATTTTGTGGTTTCGAGCAGGAGGAAAGAGATAATATAGATTTGATAGTAAATTCTAACTTATTTCTGGATAGAGGAGCTAGGATAAATAGGCCAATAAATTGGGGCTACTGGATAATTAGGGAGAAACATCAGGCAGGAAATTTCCAGAGATGAGGAGATCCTAATTCTCAGTAAAAACTTCCTTGACCTGATAAAGGGCATCTGCACCTGTATGGTGCAAATTTAGTTGGTGTCTGTGATATAAAAATTCTAAATGATCAGAGTCATTGCCCACTACAGACTTAAGAGTATCCAATTTGAGTTCAACCAAGTTAACTGCCTGCTAACACAAACCATAAACAATTTTTGAATCAACATAAAAATATAGTGGAGAATACAATCCAGAGTTACATAACTAAAAAATAAACAAAGGAATGCCAGCTATTCTAAGGTGAAAAAACAATAAAGGGACGCAAGCCTTGAAATGCCACTGCTGTTGAGACTGTCAAACTAGGAATTTACCTATTTATTTATTTTAAGAATTTTTATTTATTCATTTGAGAGAGAGAGAGAGAGAGCCTGCAAGAGAGCATGGGGTGGGGAGCGGCAGAGGGAGAGGGAGAAGCAGACTCCCAGCTGATCAGGGAGCCTGACCCAGGGCTCCATCCCATCATGACCTGAGCTAAAGGCAGATGCTTAACCAACTGAGCCACCCATTTATATGTATATATATTTAGTTATATATGGTTATATACATAACTATATACATATATATAGTTGGTATATATATACATAACTATATATAACTAAATATATATATTATAACTATATCTATAACTATATATATAATATAGGTAGAATAATTCATACAGAGAGGGCAAAATAGGATATATCCACATGTAATAGAAAAATATAAAAATAATCACAAGAAAATTTCAGAAGTAAAACATGTAACATCTGAATTTTAAAAGAAATTACTGGATGCTTCTAATATTGTTGTAGAACATGAAATTAGCAGCCAAAATCAATAGCATTCATAAACAAAAACAATAAACAGGAAGTAATGGTAAGATAAAACCCAATTTAAAGTATCAATAAAATGACTAAATACTTAGGAATAAATTTAGCAAGCAATGTGCAACTCTTATATAAAAAAAATGTTAAACACATACTGCAAACCAATTTGATAAATTAAATAGAGAACTATCTTGAAAGACACAAATCATTAAATTCATCAAGAAGAAATAGATGACCTCGACAATGTTATATTTATTAAATAAATCAAATTCATCATTTTAAAAAATTCAGAAAGAGGGGTTCTGGATGGCTCAGTCAGTTAAGCACCTGCCATTGGCTCAAGTCATGATATTAGGATCCTGGGATGCAGCAGGCTCCCTGCTCAGTGAGGAGTCTGCTTCTCATTCTCCCTCTGCCACTCCCCTTGCCCCTGCTCATGTGCTCTCTGTGTCTCTCTCTCAAATAAATAAGTAAAATCTTAAAAAAAAAAAAATTCAGAAGGAAAACTCCAGTCCACAATGGTCTCCTGGGTGAATTCTACAAAATTATAAGGAAAATATAATCCCAACTACATCTTTCAGAAGTATGAAAAATCTTTCAGAAGTATGACAGAGCTTTCATTTCCTTTTATGAGCCCAACATTATCCTCATATAAAACCAAAGACATTATATAAGAAAATGACAGACCTACCCCTATTTATTATACATGCAAATGATCTTGTAAAATTTTAGCCAATTTAATTCACAAATATATCAAAGTAGTAATGTACTGTGATCAATTGGGGTTTATTACAAGGTTGTAGAATTGCTAAACATCCAAAAGTCAAAGTAATTCTCTATGGTAACAAAACAAAGGTTAGAAAAAAATATATGGTCATTTCAATGATGCAGGAAAATCATGTGATAAAATTCAACATTCACTCATATTGGGAGAAGACGAAGCAGCAGCAACAGCAGCAGCAGTAACAGCAGCTAAGAAAACTAGGAATAGAAGAAAATTTACTTGATTTGATAAAGGGCATCTACTAAAAGCCTACAGCTAACATCATATTTAATGAAAAACTATTAAGTCATTTCCCCCAAAACTGCTTTTAGAAAGGCATGAATAAATGGCTGACAGCCCATTTTTTACCATTACTATCAAACCATGCACTATAAAATTTTGCCAATGCAATAAGTCAATAATAAGATGTAAAAGTTATGAAAATCAGCAAGGAAGAAATAAAACTCAATTTTTAAGTAGATATCATTATTTATGTAGGCAATCTGTAGTAATGTACAAAACAAATGTTAGAATTAATAAGTTATTTATAATTAAGTCAGAAGACACAAAGTTAATTTAAAAGGGCAATAATATTTTATACACTAGGCAGAAAAAAAAACTAGAAAATGAAATTCAAATATTACAAAAATTGTAAAAATGTTATAGTTTTTTAATTGAAGCATGGTTGATACCTAATGATAAATTAGTTTTGGTGTAAAACATAGTGATTTCACAGCTTTATATGTTAAACTATGCTCACCAAAAGCGTAGCTGCCATTTGTCATCATATAATGCTACTACAATTCCGTTGACTACAGTCTTTAAGCTGTGCCTTTCCTTCCCATGACTTATTCTTTCCATAACCAGTAGCCTGTACCTTCCAATCCCCTTCACCCACTTCAAACATCCTGCTGCCATCTTCCCTTCCAAACTGGCAACACCAGTTTGTTCTCTGTATTTATGAATATGTCCCTTTGTTGATTTTGTATTTTTATATTCCACACATAAGTGAAATCATATGGTATTTGTCTCTCTCTGTTTGACTTACTTCACTTAGCATAATGCCTTCTAGCTCATCCATGTTGTCACAAATGGCAAGATCTCAGGTCTTTTTTTATAGCTGAAATTAAAAAAAAATAAAGACAATCCACAGGGAGAAAACATTTTCAAATAATGTGTCTAATAAGGACTTATTTACAGAATATATTATCTATCCATAGTCTAATAGATAATTCCAATAATATTGTTATTAGCACAACTTTAAATGAAAAAAAAAAAGGGAGGATATCTGAATGGATACTTTACATAAGAAGATATACGGATGGCAAATAAACACAGGAGAAGGTGTTTAACAGCATTTCCATTAAAAGATGCAAGTAAAGGAGCGCCTGAGTGTCTCAGTCGATTAAGCATCTGCCTTCTGGCTCAGGTCATGATCCCAGGTCTCCTTGCTCAGCAGTGAGTCTGTTTCTTCCTCTCCCTCTGCCTCTCTGTCTACTTGTGCATGTGTGCACTCTCGCTTTCTCTCAAATAAAAACAAACTTTTTAAAAAATGCAAGTAAAACTTAAAATTAGACACCACTATATGCATACTAGAATAGTAAAATGAAAACGATTGCTAAGTACTGACAGGAATGGAGAGTACATGAAAATTTCATAAATTGTGGCTATGTATAATTTTATAGCCAACACTAAAGAAGTTAAATATTCACCTCCTGGAAAACTAGGTAGCTATCACTGTGCTAAGAAATTATATGTATAATTTCTTTATTTTATTAAGGTATAATTAACACACATTATATTGGTGTCAGGTGTATGACATAGTGATTTGATATTTGTATGTATTGAAAAATAATTACTACAATAAGTCTAGTTAACATCCATCACTGTATATAGTTACAGATTTTTTTCATAGCATGACAACTATAGTAAATTATACTGAAGAGTTGAAAGTTGTTGAGAGAAAGTCTTAAAAGATTTCATCACAAGAAAAAAAATAATTATTTTGAATCATTATTAGTTGAGAATACGACCTTCTTTGTAATATATGTGTGTCATCGTACACACATTGTACATCACTGACATCGTACATCACTTTGGTGAAAATCAAACAAGATAATGTACCTAAAAATGTTTGTTAACTCTAACATGCTGGAAAATGTAATATTAATGTTATTGTTCATTGCACTGCATACAGTGTGGATATAATGAAATGGATACTTGTTTGAGAAGGTATAATGACTTCTCGAAGTCTGATTACAAACTCAAATATGCTCAAGGGAAAGTATTCATCAACTGACACTGCATTTGAAGAGTAGAATAAATTGCTTACTTAAAGCAAATTATTATTTTAAATATATTTGTGGTAACTTTTTTTTTTATTTTGCTTATTGTTCATAATATTTGAAAAAGGACAGAAGTGACACTACAATTGGCAGAAAACAGTCTTAAAGCCTTTGTTAGCTTCCTTGACTTTGTGAACTCAGTTTAAAATCCCTTAGTTTGTTCCTCTTTACTTATTTTTCTCAGTCCCACTGCTCATCTGAATCTCTACTGACAGATTGAGGCTATCACCTGATAGAGGGGAAAAAGTAAAGCTGTGCTAGAGTGGAACAAAAACAGGAAACTGAGTCCAGTGAACCAAGTTTTTGTCTTAATTTTGCTAGTAGGTGAAAAATATGTTCTCTAGGCTTATTTATGTTCATCTGAACCTCTTCATTTTTAAGGCAAAGTGATTAAACATGCTGATTCCAGATGTCCCTTATGGCTCATTGTTTATTTCTCTACAATCTAGGACAAAATATAAAGAGCTGCAAATATTCCACTTCCCCTTGTGGTTGATTTTTCCCCCTATTATTGGTAAATTTCTATTTTTATTTATTGATATATAAAGATCTCTGGGGATTTGACATGCAGGAATGTCATCACTTTGGGACACTACATTTATTCTATGAATGCACACAGTATTCATTGGCAACGTTACTTTTTTTGCCTATAAGGACTGTCCCAGAGTCAGTGCTTTATGTATGTTTAAGAAACTTGTTTTGGGGGCACCTGGGTGGTGCAATTAACTATCTGACTCTTGGTTTCAGCTCAGGTCATGATCTCAGGGCTATGGCTCTGCATTTAGTGCAGAATCTGCTCCAGACTCCTTCTCCCGATTCCTCTGCCCCTCCACTGCAAGCTCTCTTTCTCTTTCCCTCCCTAAAATAAATAAATAAATCTTTTTAAAAAATGAAATTTGTTTTTATTATGTCTCTATCTATTGGCAAAGCAAGATGGACTGGTCTACTCTACTTATTGAATCTAAGTTGCCATTATATTTTTATAACACTATGAAATTTTTAAAATATCAATTATAATTGACACAATTTATTATTCTTGTGTATCTTTATACCCAGATTTCAGGAATGTTAGGATGCGCCTTAGGTTCAAGGAAACAGATGTATATTAAAACTTGTATCACCTTACTTTTATGTAATAAAGTCATAAAAAATTCCAAATTTATGTTACTCTTTTTTTTTTACTTATCAGCCTTTCTCTCCCAGTCAACAAAACACTCAAGAGAAGTGTTTAAAAGTATTATTCAGTAGACCTCCAAAAATGTCCTTTTGAAGGAATCTTCTACTTTACTATTTTTAAAAAGTGCACTCAAGGAAACCTCACAATACATAATTTTTAAATTGTGTGACCTGATGTTAAAGCTCCTGCAATGATATTCTAACCCATTGTTGAGGGTCTACATAGTTCCATGTCTAGAGAAGTAAAAAACTGGCTTCTAAAAGCTGCTTTTCCAGGAGGCATTATCTATTAGAACAAGATGTGAGACCACCTAGAATATGTAATCCCCACACAACTCCAATCAGGCACAAAGTCAAAGATATTTTAAAAGACTTTCTACACATACTCAACATGTTTGAGATTTTTTACTCTAAATCTCTAGACATATACTTCTAAAATTGCCAACAGAGCCCATAACCCTTTCCTAGTTGTCAGAGTATCAATTCTCTTCTGAAATTATTTTCTTTCCTATTTATGGAGAACTAAAATATTCTTCCTCCTTATAATTTCCTTAGTTAAATTTGACTCATATTTTAAGGTTTAGCCCAAGGATCACCCTCTCTGCAAAGCTTAACTTTTTTTTTTTTTGCCACCAATTTATTATCCATTCCTTATATTGTAACATTTATCAAAATGTAGTACTATTACTGTTTTTAAGTCAACTGCATCAGTTTCCTATTGCTGCTGTAATAAAGTAATGGAAATTAGTGGCTTCTTATAACAACACAACTGTATTAAAATTCTGGAGATGAGAATTCTAGAATGAGTCAACAGGGCTGCATTTATTCTAGAACCTTCAGGAGAGAATTAGTTCCCCTGCCGTTTCAGCTTCTGTAAGCTGCCTGCATTCCTTGACTCGTGGTTGTGCATAACTTTGACCTTAGCTTCTATCATCTTGTCTCCTTCTCTGACTGATCCACCTCTGCCCCTCTTTGTAATGACCTTGATATTACATTGGACCCACTGGACAATCAATGTACTCTTGTTATCTCAAAATCTTTAACATAATCTCAATTGCAAAGTCTTTCTTATTATGTAAAGTAACATATTAATAGGTTTGAGGATTTGGACATGGAAATCATTGAAAGGCTATTATTCTTCAATCACATTGATCTCCCTCATTAGATTTTGAAAAAAAAAAAAAAAGGTTTTTTTTAAATTCCAGTTAGTTAACATCTAGTGTAATATTAGTTTCAGGAGTAGAATTTAGTGATTCATCACTTACATGTAACACCCAGTACTCATCAAAAGTGCCCTCATTCTTCTTTTTTATTTTTAAAATTTTTATTTATTCATGAGAGATACAGAGAGAGAGAGGCAGAGACATAGAGAGAGAAGCAGGCTCCCTATGCAGGACTCCACCCTGGGACCCTGAGATCATGCCCCAAGCCAAAGAAAAGTGCCCTGCTTCTTCATACCTATCACCCATTTTACCTTTAGGAATTCTCAGTTTGTTCTTTGTGATTAAGAGTGTGTTTTATGGTTTGCCTGTCTCTATATATCCTCACACCCATCAGTTTCATTTCTTAAATTCCATATATAAGTGAAATCATATGGTATTTGTCAATTTTTGACTGACTTACTTCACTTTGGATAATACACTCTAGCTTCAACCACACACATCATTGCAAATGGCAAGATTTTATGTGTTGATGGACATTTGGGGTTTTTCGATAATTTTGCCATTGTTTGTAATGCTGCTAGAAACATCAGGGTGCGTGTGTCCCTTCAAATTACTATTCTCATATCCTTTGGGTAAATACTTAGTAGTGCAATTGCTGGATCACAGGATAGTTCTATTTTTAACTTTTTGGGGAACTTCTATACTTTTCCAGAGAGGCTGCCCCAGTTTGCATTTCCATCAGTGATGTGAAGGGTTCCCTTTTCTCCTCATCCTCACCAACATCTGTTGTTTCCTGTATTGTTAATGTTAGCCATTCTGATAGGTTTGAAGTGGTATCTCATGGTTTTGATTTATATTTCCCTGATGAGGGGTGATGGTGAGCATTTTCATGTATCTCTTATCTCCCTGGATGTCTTCTTTGGAAAAATGTCATTGTGTCTCTTCTGCCCATTTATTTTATTTTATTTTTTTTTTCTTCTGCCCATTTCTTAACTGGATTATTTGATTTTGGGGTGTTGAGTTGGTTAAATTCCTTATAGATTTTGGATACTAACCATTTATCTCAGCTGTGTAATTTGCAAACATCTCCCAACCTGAAGGTTGGATTTTCGTTTTGTGGATTGTTTCCATTGCTGTACAGATGCGCTTTTTTTTCCTGATAACGTCCCAATAGTTCATTTTTGCTTTGGTCTCCCTTGCCTCTAGGGATATGTCTAGTTAAGAAGTTGCTACGGCCAAGGCCAGAGAGGTTGCTGCCTGTATTCTCCTCCAGGATGTTCATGGTTTCCTGCCTCACATTTAGGTCTTTCACCCATTTTGAATTTCTTTTTGGGTATGGTCTAAGAAAGTGGTCCAGTTTCACTCTTCTGCATGGAGTAGTCCAGTTTCCCCAACACCATTTGTTGAAGAGATTGTCTTTTATCCACTGGGTATTCTTTCCTACTTGGTCAAGGAATAGTTGACCGTATCATTGGAGTCCATTTCTGGGTTCTCTATTCTGTTCCATTGATCTATGTGTCTGTTTCTGTGCCAGTACCATACCATCTTGGTGACTATAGATTTGTAATATAGCTTGAAGTCCAGAATTCTGATGCCACGAGCTTTGGTTTTCTTTTTCAAAATTGCTTTGGCTATTCGGGCTCTTTTGTGGTCCCATACAAATTTTGGGATGGTTTGTTCTAGTTCTGTGAAAAATACTGGTAGTAGTTTGATAGAGATTGCATTAAATGTGGAGATTGCTTTGGATAGCATAGATTCTTTAAATATCTTTGTTTGGGGATCAAAGTGGGTGGCTTAACGGTTTAGCGCCTGCCTTCGGCCCAGGGCATGGTACTGGAGTCCTGGGATCAAGTCCCGCATCAGGCTCCCTGAATGGAGCCTGTCTCTCCCCTCTCCCTCTGCTGTGTATCTGTCTCTATCTCTTTCTCTCTCTCATGAATAAACAAATAAAATCGAAAGAAAGAAAGAAAGAAAGAAAGAAAGAAAGAAAGAAAGAAAGAAAGAAAGAAGAAGAAAGAACAAACAGAAAGAAAAAAGACAGACAATAAAGAAGACATAAAGAAGAACTAAAGAACGAAGAAAGCATGCCTCCCACCTCCTTCCCCCACCGTGACGGCCCCATTCCTTCCTTCCCCTTCCCCCGCCGGCCGGAAGAAAATTTGTTTCTTTCAATCCATGAGCATGAGATGTTTTTCTATTTCTTTGTATCCTCTTCAATTTCTTTCATAAATACTGTATAGTTTTCAGAGTGTAGAACTTTACCTGTTTGGTTAGGTTAATCCCTAGGTTTCTTATGGTTTTGGGTGCAATTGTAAATGGTATTGAGTTCTTGATTTCTCTTTGTGCTGCTTCATTTTTGGTTGACTTTGTATCTTGTAACTTTACCAAATTTGTGCATCAGTTCTAGCCATTTTCTGGTAGAGTCTTTGGGTTTTCTACAAATGGTATTATGTCATCTGCAAATAGTGAAAGTTTGATATCTTCCTTGATGATTTGGATGCCTTTAATTTATTTTTGTTGTTCAATTGCTGAATCTACAACTTGCAGTACTATGTTGAAAACAATGGTGAAAGTAGACATCCTTGTCTCTTTCCTGACCATAGACAAAAAGGTCTCAATTTTTCCCTACTGAGGATAATATTAACTGTGAGTCTTTTATAGATGACCTTTTAGACGTTGAGATGTGTTCCCATAATCCCCACTTTGTTGATGGCTTTTATCAAAATGGTTGTTGTACTTTGTCAGATGTTTTTTATCTGCATCTGAATATTCAGAGGATATATGGTTCTTATCCTTTCTTTTATTATTAAGGTGGCATATCAAGTTGATTGATTTGGGACTATTGAACCATCCTTGGAGCCCAGGAACATATCCCACTTGATCGTGGTGCATGATTCTAGTAATGTATAGTTAGAATCAATTTGCTAGTATTTTGTTGAAAATTTTTCCATCTCTGTTCATTAGGGATGGCCTGTGATTTTCTTCTTGATGGAGTCTTTGTCTTGTTTTGGAATCAAGGTAATGATGGCTTCATAGAATAAACTTAGAAGTTTTTCTTCCATGTCTATTTTTTGGAACAGCTTGACATCAATGTGTTGTGGATTTAATTGTACCCCCACCCCAAGCCTTCTCTCCCCAACCAAATTCTTATGTGAATCCCTGTCTCCCAATGTGGTGTCTTTGGAAACAGGACCTTTAAGGAGGCCTTAATTAAGGTTAAATAAAGTCATAACAGTGGACCCAAATTCATTAGACTCTGTCCTTATAAGAAAAGGACGAGACAGCAGAGGCACTCACACACAGAAGAAAGGCCACATGAGGACACAGGAAGGAAGCAGGCATCTGCAAGCTATGGAGAGACATCTCAGAAGAAACCAAACCTGCCTTGGTCTTGGGGTTCAGACTTCAGAACTATGAGAAAATAGATTTTTGTTGTTTAAGACATCCACTCTATCTGACTGATACAGTATGGCAGTTCTAGCTGATATAGTATGCTTTTTCATTTTTTAAATTTCATTATTTAGCTTAGTGACCATACTAAAAAAATATATGCAGCAGGCATAAAATTTATAGTAGCAAACTTATATTTGCAGAAATGTATCTGTAAGGAAATTTTAAATGATTTCAAATTAGCACAGAGTATTATTTAATGTTAAATTGGTCATTTACTCCTGTTACCTATGTTTAAAACTTCATCCTCTTTGGGGTAAATGTTATTCAGATTCAAGAGTCTTACTCTCCTCTATCCCTTCCAACATGACAGGTTTAAGGGAAATTCCTTACTATGATGTCAACAAAGGAACTGTGTGCATTAGGGTTTTGGGTTCTCACTGTGCTTGTTCCTGAAAACAGCAAGGGATTGCAGGAGTTCTAGACTGTAGAAATGAGATGTTTCTTTGTTAAATGTTTGACTATATTGAATTTATTGTTGTGGTTGTCTCAGAACAAGTTGTATAAGCAGAGGCCATATTTAAATTTATCTAAGTTTGCTGGCACAGAGGATTTGGATAGGGCCAAACGATCTCCCTTTGCTGCTTCCAGAAACACAGTAAAATATTCTCCAGGATAGCAGCACAACCTTTAGGCTGAAATCATTCTGATTGCTTGGGGTCAGGGTACTAGGTTCAGGGAAAGAAAAATGTCTCTGCCTCTCCTACCTAGATTTCCTCAACCTATTTACACTGAATATTCAGAAGATTTCCATCAATTGGTAACAAAAAGCTGAAAAATATTTCCAGCATTACATTTTCAAAATTATTTCCATAAGCCATGAAAGACAATCTTTCTTCTTCATACTTTCCTCCAAAAATTAACCTAGTATGCAGCATCTATACTCTCCCTATCCACATCAACAATTCTGCTCTTTGAAAAGTACTTTTCTTCATGTCATCTTTCCAACTTGCTATATTCCTATATAGCTCTTACCTTCTGTAATGAGACACGTATGAGAGAATGGAATGGACATAAGGTTTTTGTTCTGACATACTCTCCCACCTGAACACATATTTGCTTAAATATCTATATTGTGGGATCCTAGAGGAGGAGGAGAGTGGGAAATGTTTATGAGAACGAGGAGAGAAAAACAGATCTCATCATTCTGTTTCATTTGTTTTGAAACAAGTAAATAGTTCATTGTGTTTGTGAAATAAATGAATGATGAATGAATGAATATATTAAATTCTAATTACCACAAAGAAATTATTCTCGGGAAACAGAAAATGGTCTTCCTGTTATATCTGCAGAAATCACTCTCAGAAGGTAACTTCTGTAAAAAATCTAGACATATTTGATTGAGTGGTAAGTTTCTAACATCTTCATCTTCACCAGTTTTCGTCTTAGATCTTGCTTCTTCCACTGGAATAATTTGTTATGCCTAATCCCTGATTCCTCCAACTTGAATCTAATAAATATAGAGTAATTTGATTTTCAGAACACACTAATATATTAAAATATCCTTCCAAAATAAAATCAAGAAAAAACCAAAATGGTGCTTTTCATCCTCAAAACAAAAGAACCCACTTTAGGTCTTTTGGCTTAAACTTATCCCTATATTAATCCACATTCAATGTGGTTAACATATCTATAATGTATAATTTGATAAAATATTCAGGCTAACTTTTTTATTCTTAATTGATTCTGAAATCATAATTGAATCCAATCTTTATTTCTTAATGATTATAAAGATACAGGTACATTAAAAATATCTGTATTTGGATATTTGATTTTATTCCTACTAATTCTTTTTTACATTTTATTTATTTATTTGACAGAGGAAGAGAAAGAGAACACAAGCAAATACAGCAGCAAGCAGAGAGAAGGAGAAGCAGGCTCTCTACTGAGCAGAGAAGCCAATGTGGGGCTCGATTCCAGGACACTGAAAACATGACCTGAAGCAAAGGTAGACGCTTAACCAACTGAGCCACCTAGGCATCCCTATTCCTATTAATTCTTAAATTGCAGAGCCTTAACAAATATACCCAACTTAGCTGTTACTTACTCAATTTTGAAGTATTTGTGTGAAAGATGTCATGTAAAAAACCAAAGTAAGCATGAAATGTGAAGAGAGTAAAATCTATTTATATAGCCCGCTGAACATTAATATATTTTATTTCTTCTAAGAAATGGTAAAAATAGGTCAACAAGTACATTTCCATGAAATATAACATAAATTGGAGCATTACTTAAAAAATAACAGTATACTCCTGGGTCATCTGCTAAATGCTATGCATCATTACAATTTGAATCAATCAAAAAGGATCACAGTAACCTTTCCAACTAAGGTAGCACTCTTAAATCACTTTACTAACGCCTACTACTTCAATTTGAAGTATTAAAAATAAATATATCTCTGCTTCACAAAGTAACTCTTATAGCTTAAAAGAACGTGCTACGCTATGTTTTTAGAGAATTTCAATGTACTGTAGTTCCACATTTTCAGCAATGCATATATGGGATAAATCTTGATTTTAAAACTTTAAATACAGAAGATCTGTTTTTAGAGGTTCCAGTCAGCTTTTTTCCCTATAATTCTTAAAATTTGTCAGTCATAAATAATGAGACACTGAAGAAACTAAGCATAGTATCAAAGCTCATAAATTAATAGCTAAACATAAAGAGACTTCAAAAAGATGTTTAAAATATGCAGAATTAATTCAACTTTTACTACTGAAAACAGAGTGGAGATTAACATACTATGAAACAGATCTCAATCCGGGGTACATTCATCTTGCCTTGATTAAGAGGGATAAATGTTCCACCCTACTTATTCTCTACCCTCCTTTTCTCTCTAAAGAACAATTCATTTTGCAGTAATGAAACTGATCTCAGTTTCAGCTGAGAAACTGATCTTTTAAAAATAGTTCTAAGATCCAAAAGAAATATCAAATACCCAGAAAACATGAATCCCTAGGATGGTTTAAAAGAGTATAGTTCCCCACCCTCACAAAAGGGAAATAATCCAGCGTAAAACTTAACAGGACACCAAGACATCACAGAATTATTTTAATGACTTCAGTGATACTGGACAGCTGGCTAGCTGTTCCCTGGCCTCAAGAAATAGGTGATTCAAACATTAGTGTAGATTCATATGCCCAGGTCTAAAAATACTATGCCATTACATGATTTAGGGAAAATCCAACATGCTTTCTTTTTTTAGAATATTAAATGAATAGTTATGTAAATCACTTTTTATATTACCCTGAATGCAATAAAAATTTAATAAAAGTCATTTTCCTCCTAGTTTACACTAGGAGGAAATGAGAAATGGAGAATGAGAAAGCAGACCAAACCCCATGCAAATATTTATATGCACTAACTTTATAATCTTGGCATTCCTTTCACAGTTTTTATTTACTCTCTATTTTAACCATTCCTACTATTTGATTTTTATGTGGCGCATTTTTTTGGATCTAAATATATACATACACACAAACACACACCAATCTGCAAGTCTGTTCAAATAAGATAATATATCTATATGCTCAAATATTGCTTGACTCACTTGGACTGTGGATAGTTATTTCCAACTTTATGGCTTATGACAGAATAATAATAGTGGACTAGTTCTCCCATTGTAAACATCCATTAAGCTGGGGAAAAAAAAAAAAAAAAACAATGCATGTGGAGTAAAAAAAAAAAAAAAAAAATAAGGAAAAAAAATCCATGCTACACATAAGAGAAGAACAGAAAGTATCCTGATCCCAGACCATAGAGATCCAGTTCATACAGAGGAGGGGTGAGTTACTAAGAAAGTCTCAAACTGGGACCCAAAAACAGCCTGTCTGAAATTGAAAGAGGATAATAGAGAATGTCAAAACTGCATCCATCTGTAGACCAACAAGTAGCCTTAATAAATAGCAGTTTATCCCTGGGGGCAAGGACACCATGCTGGAGACATAATCTCTTTAAGGAAAGAAATCACCAGAATAAACTAAAGTTAAAAGAAGAATACAAACACTAAGCAAATTCTCTATTAACCCAACCCCACAATATGCACAGGCAACATTTGAGGACCTTGAAGTCAAGAGCGTAGTGATTTTAATAATAGCAACAATAAAACACAAACACAGTTTGATTCCTAATTCACAAAAATTTCCACAGTAAAGTCCTAGCAAAGGAAGTATGCCCATAATTAGTTCTGATGATCTAATGTATAGCGTGGTGACTACAGTAAATAATAACGTATTGTATACTTAAAATTTGCTAAAATTAAGTGTTCTCAACAAACATACAGACACACACACACACACACACAACACTAGTAAACATGTGGGGGCAATGGATAGCTTGATTTGTTTGATTGGGGGAATCATTTCACAATGTATATGTATATCAAAACATGTTCCTGTACATCTTAGACATATACAATGTTACTCATAGACTAACAAAGCTAGGGGAAAAAGATGTATGCTCATTTTGAGAAATAAAGACTAGCTTAGTCTGTCTTAATGTGTTTCATCCAAATACTATGCAACAAATACTATGTAAGAAATAACACAAGGGACAAAACGAACAAAGCAATCAATAGAAGGAGGTTCACATATGACCAAGATGTTAGAACTCTCAGACAGGGAATTTAAAATAGCTACGATTAATATGACAAAGGCTATACTGGAAGGACACACAAAACCAATGGGGAATATCTGCAAAGAAATGGAAACTAGGTACGCCTGGGTGGCTCACCCATTGAGCATCTGCCTTCGGCTCAGGACATGATCCTGAGTCCTGGGATCAAGTCCTGCATCGGGCTCTCTGTGTGGAGCCTGCTTCTCCCTCTGCCTATGTCTCTGCCTCTGTCTCTCTCGGTGTCTCTCATGAATAAATAAATAAAATCTAAAAAAAAAAAAAATGTGAACAAGAAGACAATGGAGTGCGCTCATTCCAGTGTGAAAAAGGATAGCCCAGAATTTTATATACTAGTTAAAAGTTTTAAAATAAATAAATAAAAATATATGAAAACCAGCAACCCCAACAGAAGCAAAACCAAAGCAACAAGTAATTCTATCTTCTCACAAAAGGTCTAATTCCTAAGTAGTGTAGTTATGCTTAATATTTAAAAATATGTAGGACTGGGATCCCTGGGTGGCGCAGCAGTTTGGCGCCTGCCTTTGGCCCAGGGAGCGATCCTAGAGACCCCGGGATCGAATCCCACATCCGGCTCCCGGTGCCTGGAGCCTGCTTCTCCCTCTGCCTATGTCTCTGCCTCTCTCTCTCTGTGTGACTATCATAAATAAAATACAAATTAAGAAAAAAAAAAAGTGCTGAAAATGATAAAAAAAAGAAACATTTAAAAATATGTAGGACTAAAAATTTAAAAAAATATGTAGGACTTGCAAATATTGAAGGAATTTTAATAATATTATGAAATGTAAAATAAGGCAAATGCTATGAGCAGAATATATATGAAATACACAAAGTTTTATTTTTAGTAGATATAATCACAAGGCAGCTCCGATAAGATTAACTTAATAGGAGTATACTGTTCAATTTTAATTTTCCAAAAAATGAACAAGCTCAACTAATGCATTCACAACATTTCATTCCTGCTCTCTATCCACACACCTATTTCATCTATCAACTTCCTTTTGGGGAATGCAAACACGCATCGATTTGTGTGATATGCAGCAGCTGTTTATGAGAATCTCTTATAAGAGTCCTGAGTAGTCATGTACTTTATTATTAGTAGAATCAAATACACAACAAATATGTTGCTATCTGCCACTGATCAGGAATTTAAAAATCAGGGAACAGAAATGTCATGATCTCATTTCAGATACAATATGAAATACTTGGAAAAGGGTATTAAAGATACAGCATTCACAGTTAAAAAGACACAAATTGTGCATGTGTGTGAAATGGATTAAAATATTGGCAGACTGTTTGAAATAAGAGCTCAAAGTCCTACTTACATCAGTAAGTATGGTATATAAAACCAGTTTCAGTTGTCTGTTGCTAAGAATACTCATGTCATGAAGCTCATTGGTGTTTGGTAGCAGAAGTATTCTTATTTGTTTTATTTGAAAGCCTTTCAGGTTTCAGATGAAGTTACTCAAAGTAGTTTCCAATACTAAATTTGTTCACACATGATTTATTTTTCCTCCCATAGGTAACAAGCTTAGATCAACCCCCTCAACAAAAATAAAAAGAACAACTTTTAACGAGAGCCCATTTCCCATTCTCAGTAGTTACAAAATTGTTCTCTAAATTAAAATAAATTCAAAGTTCCCCCTTTTAAAATACTGCATATACACATAAAAGATTCATATTTAAAGAAAATTATTTTAATTTTAAATAGGAAGAAAATGGGATAGATCTGGAAAGGAAATCATATACAGAATATTTATGGTTAATCAAACAGAATAAAACAGCACTTTAATTCTATATTTGATTTCCCTTGCATTGACATAAATTGAGAGGAATATTTGTTTTGAACACACTAAGGGAAAAATATCTGTTATTGATAAGTATGACAAGTAACTTAAATATCACTGGAGGAGTAAAGACACAGAAAGTTTCATTTTCAGTGTATTCCTTTAATTTAAAAAGTTTCCACTGAAGAATAGTTATGCTCATCACAGTTGCATAAGGGTTTCATAACTTAGCAATTTAAGGTCATAACCTACTGCAAGCTTCTCTGTTTAATTCAGAGATTTTTAAAAATTCATATTTCTTTTTTTTGCTTTGATTTCTCTGACTGCTAGCTTTGACTTTGCCTATACATTTCTCATTGCACACCCAGAACGGCAAATTTCTTGAAGTATTAGAAATAAGTAAATGCCGTTAAAAGGATTACTCTGGTTTAGAAATTCCTCCTTAGCAGCAATTTATTCCATCATAATTTGTGCAAACCTGTGAAATAAGTAGTGGCAGTGAGGCTGAACTTTAGACAAACTTTCTCTTTTCCTTACTGGAAATTGTGTTTTGAAAATGGTGTCTTCTTAAAGGTTCACAGAATTTGTCATCCCTCTGTGGTCATGCAAATCTCACAGGCAACATACATTCAATCTTTCTCCTTTTTTTAGTATGTGTGCATGTATGTGTGTGGGGGTGTGTTTATCGAAAAATTCTGCTGAAAAGGGAAATTGTGTGCTAGTCCTCTAAGGCAAATCTAAAGGAAATTGATAGTAATAGCAATGATGATGATTATAAAAATAATAAATTTTTAATTAAAATGCCCTCAATATTAACGTAGAGCTTGGATGAAGACAGTTATTAACTTTGTTAATATTGGTGAAACTATTAACTATGTTAACTATTGGCAAAACACATCTTAGCTCCTGAATTTTCACTTCTATCATACTTCTGGCATTTCCACTAGGTTTTCTGTGGCATGTTCTTCTTAATAACTCCTTATAAAAAAGGTCAGATTCTAGTCATGTATGTGGGAACTCTTTGTTCATTCATTTAAATCTCTAAGAAACTCTACCCATTTGATACTATTATTTTTAAATCAAGCAATAGGTTAATATTTATATGTTCTCACAAAATCTAAAATATCAGATATATCTATATGTAAAGATATACCACAAATAGTTTAAAACAATAGAAAATTTACTCTAAAATATGATGTTCTTAGAAATAGGTTAAATTGCACAGGTATTTAATTCCAGTATATAAAAGGAATGTTTAACACAAGTGGAGGTAAAACAGAAATTATACTGTTTATAGTCTTATAACTCTACAGGAAGGGATTAGGAGACAAGGAAGAAAAGCTGTTAACATTTTGAATTTTATGACTAAGTTCAACAGTCAGGTGTGACACAGTATTTTTATTCATAGTGACACAGTTCTAGGTGCATCTTGTTCTTGATAACCTAACTTGAATTCTTTTCATCCTTCTTACATCCCAACTATGGAAAAATAAAGTCTATTTCACTAAAGCATTATTAATAAGTTAATTATCATTATGCATAACTCAGTTCAGTCATACTTATATAAGTAAAACAATTTATTCATGCTTGCGAACTGTGCAAAAAGTAAGGTATGAATAGAATGAGGATGGTGAAGGTATGTGGGATCAAAGAAGGAGATGAGAAGGGTACGTGAGTAAGTAATTTTGATGTTTCTTATTAGAAAGTATGTAAAGAGCTCCAGTGTTCTCAAATTATAGTTATCAAACAGAAGTTATCTATTTTAATCACTGTGGAGTTAGTATAACATGTGTTGGTCAGTTTACAGCATTTTCTCTATTGTTTATAATATCTATTTAGATGACTGAGATATCCACTCTCCTCTCGACTGACTCTCAACATCTTTCAACATGACACCTGGTTCTGACTAATGTGCTGTATTGATTCTTTACAGTTTCCTAAGATACTTAATTTTACTTTTATTTTTTTGTAATTTTGTTTTACTACATTTCTCCCCTCTTTTAAAAAAAGATTTTATTTGTTTATTTGGGAGGGAGTGCACGAACCAGAGAGAGAGCAAGGACGAGTTGGGGACTGGGGACAGAGGTAGAGGGAGAAGCAGGCTCCCCACTGAGCAGAAAGCTGATGTGGGGCTCCATTCCAGGACCCTGGGATCATGACCTGAGCCTAAGTCACAAGCCTAACTTACTGGACCACCCAGGTGCCCTTGCATTTCTCTTTTTACCAAATAATTGGAAAACACTTTTGTTGGTACGCCACGTGCAAAAATTAAAGTCAAATTATATTGTAATAAGAACTTGATTCCTTCCACTTCCTTTTTCTAGCTAGCTTTCAGGTCAGCATTATGTCCCCATGATAGTTCTTTATTGTAGATGGAGCCCCTATAAAATATTGCAGATGGGTGAATTTTCACAGTAAGATATATATCTAAAGAAAAAAATACACCACTGTGGAAAGAATTTCTATCTATGAAATTTGCATAGGTCTCTGATTATAATTAAAAAAAACTGATGGAAAGGAATAGTTTAATGCTGTAATAATAGGAATTGTATTATTATTAATTATATTATTCAATAAACTTACATTTCACAATTTTATTTATTTTAATAGAGTTAGGGCTTTCAAACTAGGAGTTTTCTAAGCACTTTACTTAGTTATGTACTATTGTATTGGGAATCTAGTTTGAAAGGGAGGTATCGTGTAATCAGGTATGCCCTTGATATGGTAAAACTCTGTTTCAGTTTGACAAACTTAAGAGAAAAGCATCATCAGAGAGGATGATTTTGATTATTCAGTATAATCTTACATTTTCAATAAAAACATCCTTCCTACTCTCATTTTTACTGACTTGCATACTATCTAATGGTTAAGCTTAATTTTCCTCATGTGAACAAAAACCAAACCAACTTTGCCTTTTTACTTTAACATTTTTTAAATGAATTTAACATTTAAAATTTTAATTTATGCCAACCAAACCAACTTTGCCTTTTTACTTTAACATTTTTTAAATGAATTTAACATTTAAAATTTAAATATATTTCCTACTGTGTCTTTAAAAAATCCGGCAGACATATATATTGACCAGAGTCACGGTTCTCTAGTTTTAAATGATTTCAATAGGTGCGTTTGAACACATTTGAGTTCATTTAGAAATAGGGTAGAAGAAGGCAATGATTGTCCCTCCAAGACAGCAACAAAAAGCAATAGAAAATTTTCTTATTCAGTGAAATAATAGACATTCATTACAAAATCTATGCACAGTCTGAAAAATGGGGCAATAACACTACTTAGATGTGAAATTGAATCATTTTATAAGCTTTCATTTGTAATCTATACATTTATACAATAAAATCCCATATTCACAAAAGATTGAATCCACATGTTTCAGAATTTTTCATGAGAATGCAAGATAAATGAATACTTATCCTTCCACTCGAGAGAAAAAAACAGTATTCCAACATTGAAATGTAAAATTTTTGTACCGATTTTATTTTTAGCTCAATCTAAGAGCCAACTACTAGTTTACATGAAATATTATAATTGGTAAATTATTTTTGCTATATACAAGTAATAGACTTCAAAAAAATCCCAAATCTGAGCATTCATTGGTTGTTTCTAGCTGCATTTCCGCTTATATATTTCCAAAAATGTGAAAATACTGCCTATTAGCATAATTATTATGTCCTTAAAATGTGAACATAAAATAGTTTTTTAAATGAGGATTATATATATATATATATATATATACATATATATATATATATTTAATTGTGCTATTTTTCTTTTAAATAAAATGCTTTTTTGGTGGGGGTTGTTTCAGGTTTTTATTTAAATTCCACTTAGCTAATATAGAGTGTAATATTAGTTTTAGGAATATTATTTAGGAATTCATCACTTCCATATAATACCCAGTACTCATCACAAGAAATGCCCTTCTTAATACTCATCACCCATTTTACTCATAGCCCTGCCCACCTCCCATCTAGCAACGCTCAGGTTATTCTCTATAGTAAAGAGTCAGTTTTATGGTTTGCCTCTCTATTTTCCCCTTTATGTTCATCTCTTTCCTTTCTAAATTTCTGCATAGGAGTGAAATAATCTAGAATTTGTCATTTTCTGACTGATTTATTTCACTTAGCATAATACACTCTAGCTCCATCCATGTTGTTGCAAATGGCTAGGTTTCATTCCTTTTCATAGTTGAGTAATATTTGTGTGTGTGTGTGTGTGTGTGTGTGTGTGTGTGTGTGGCATCTTCTTTATCCACTCATCAGTCAATAGACAATTGGGCTCTTTCAATAATTTTGCCATTGTTGGTAATGCTGCTAGAAACATCAGGGTGCATGTGTCCCTTCAAATTAGTATTCTCATATCTTTTGGGTAAATACTTAGTAGTGCAATTGCTGGATCATAGGGTAGTTCTATTTTTAACTTTTTTGAGAAACTTCTGTACTTTTCCAGAGAGTATGCCCCAGTTTGCATTTCCATCAGCAATATTAAGGGTTCCCTTTTCTCCTCATCTTCACCAACATCTGTTGTTTCCTGTATTGTTAATTTTAGCCATTCTGACAGGTTTGAAGTGGTATCTCATGGTTTTGATTTATATTTCCATGATGAAGGGTGATGGTGAGCATTTTCATGTGTCTCTTATCTCTCTGGATGTCTTCTTTGGAAAAATGTCATTGTGTCTCTTCTGCCCATTTCTTAACTAGATTATTTGATTTTGGGGTGTTGAGTTGGTTAAATTCCTTATAGATTTTGGATACTAACCATTTATCAGCTGTGTCATTTGCAAACATCTCCCATCCTAAAGGTTGGATTTTAGTTTTGTGGATTGTTTCCTTTGTTGTACAGATGCTTTTTTTCCTGATAAAGTCCCAATAGTTCATTTTTGCTTTGGTCTCCCTTGCCTCCAGGGATATGTCTAGTCAAGAAGTTGCTACAGCCAAGGTCAAAGAGGTTGCTGCCTGTATTCTCCTCCAGGATGTTCATGGTTTCCTGCCTCACATTTAGGTCTTTCACCCACTTTGAATTTCTTTTTGGGTATGGTCTAAGAAAGTGGTCCAGTTTCACTCTTCTGCATGTTGTAGTCCAGTTTCTCCAACACCATTTGTTGAAGATATTGTCTTTTATCCACTGAGTATTCTTTCCTACTTTGTCAAGGGATAGTTGACCATATCATTGGAGTCATTTCTGGGTTCTCTATTCTGTTCCATTGATCTATGTGTCTGTTTTTGTGCCAATACCATACCATCCTGGTGACTATAGATTTGTAGTTGACCATATCATTGGGGTCCATTTCTGGGTTCTCTATTCTGTTCCATTGACCTACGTGTCTGTTTTTGTGCCAATACCATACCATCCTGGTGACTATAGATTTGTAAATAGCTTGAAGTCCAGAATTGTGATGCCACCAGCTTTGGTTTTCTTTTTCAAGGTTGCTTTGGCTATTCAGGGTCTTTTATTGTTCCATATAAACTTTAGGATGGTTTGTTCTAGCTCTGTGAAAAACGCTGGTGGTATTTGATAGAGATTGCATTAAATGTGGATATTGCTTTGGATAGCATAGATTCTTAAAATATCTTTGTTCTTCCAATCCATGAGCATGGGATGTTTTTCTATTTCTTTGTGTCCTCTTCAATTTCTTTCATAAATGCTCTATAGTTTTCAGAGTGTAGAACTTTTACCTGTTTGGTTAGGTTTATGCTTAGGTTTCTTATGGCTTTGGGTGCAATTGTAAATGGTATTGATTTCTTGATTTCTCTTTGTGCTGCTTCATTTTTAGTGTATAGAAATCCCACAGATTTTTGTATGTTGATTTTGTATCCTGCAACTTTACTGAATTTGTCTCTCAGATCTAGCGTAATTTGAGGAAGTACACAGATATTCAAATCCAGGAGACACAGAGAATTCCCATCAAAATCAGCAAAAGTAGGCCAATACCAAAACATATTGTGGTAAAATTGCAAAATATGTAGATAAACAAAAAATCCTCATAGTAGAAAGACAAAAGAAGTCCTTTGCTTTCAAGGGAAAACAAGGTTAAAAGAAATATTTCCATAGAAACTTAGCAGGCTGTAAGAGAATGGAATGATATACTCAGTGTGCTGAATGACAAAAATATGCAGCCAACAATACTTTATCCAGCAAGGCTGTCATTCAGAATAGGGAGATAAAGAGTTTCCAGAGAAACAAAAACTAAAGGAGTCCATGACCATTAAACCAGACCTGTGAGAAATATTAAAGGGAACTCTTTGAGTGGGAAAAAAGACCAAAAGCAAAAGACAAGAAAATAACAGAGAAAATCTCCTGAAACAATGACAAAACAAGTAATAAAATGACACTAAATTATTTCTATCAATAATTACTTTGAACGCAGGGGCATCTGAGTGGTATATTTGGTTGAGCATCTAACTCTTAGTTTTGGCTCAGGCTGTGATCATGATTATAGGATCGAGCTCCTTATCAGGCTCTCCACACTCAGTGCAGAGTCTCCTTGGGATTCTCTATCTCTTTCTCCCCCTTGATCTCTTTCTCTCTCTCTCTCCCTCTCTCTCTCTCATGTAAATAAATCTTTAAAAAATATTACTGTGAATTTAAGTAGACTCTATGTTCCAATCAAAAGACATAGGGTATCAGAATGGATTATTTAAAAAAATCCATGTATACGCTGCTTATCAGGAGTCATTTTAGACCTCAAGACACCTCCAGATTGAAAATGAGGGGATGAAGAACCATATATTATACTAATGGATATCAAAAGAGGCCAGACTACTAATCCTTATAACGGTCAAGCTAGATTTTAAACCGAAGACTGTAAGAAGTGATAAAGAAGAGCACTATATCATAACAAATGGGTTTATCCAATAAGATGATCTAACAATTGTAAATATTTATGCCCCCAACTTGAGACTACCCAAATACATAAAACAATTAATAACATGAAGGAACTCATTGATAATAATACAATAATATTAGATGTTGTAACACCCCCATTTACACCAGTGAATGGATTATCTAAGCAGAAAATCAACATGGAAACAATGGCTTTTAATGACACTATGGAACAGATGGACTTAACAGATATATTCCTAACTTTCCACCCTAAAGCAACAGAATACATATTTTTTTTTCATGTACATATGAGACATTCTCCAGAATAGATCACATACAAGGTCACGAGTCAGGCTTCAACAAGTACCAAAAAGGCTGAGATCGTACCATGCATAATTTCTGATCACAACACTATGAAACTTGAAGTGAACCACAAGAAAAAAATTGGAAATACCACAAACACAGGGAGGTTAGAAAACATCCTATTAAAGAATAAATGGGTCAACCAGGAAATTTAAGAAGAAATTCTGAAAAACACATGGAAAAAATGATAATGAAAGCATGAGAGTCCAAAACCTTTGAGATGCAGCAAAAGCAGTCAAAAAAGGGAAGTATTTAGCAATAAAGGTCCCTCAAGAAGCAAGAAATATCTCAAATACATTACCTAATCTTACACCTAAAGGAGATTGATAAAGAACAACAAATGAAGCCTAAAGCCAGCGGAAGAAGGGAAATAATAAAGACTAGAGAAGAAATAAATGACACTGAAAACAAAAAACAAAACAGGAGAACAAATAAATGAAACCAGAAGTTTGTTCTTTGAATGAATTAATAAAATTGATAAACCTATAGTCAGACTTATCAAAAAGAAAAGGGAATGGACCCAAATAAATAAAGTAACAAATGAGAGAGGAGAGATCACAACTAATGCCACAGAAATACTAACACTTATAAAAGAATGTTATGAAAAATTTTATGCCAACAAATTGGGCCATCTGTAAGAAATGGATAAATTCCTAGAAACATTCAAACTACCAAAACTGAAACAGGAAGAAATAGAAAATTTGAACAGACTTATAAGCAGCAAAGAAATTGAATCAGTAATCAAAAGTCTCCCAAAAAAACAAAAGTCCAGGGCCAGATGGCTTCCCAGGGAAATTTTACTGAACATTTAAAGAAGAGTTAATAGCGATTCTTCTCAAATTGTTCCAAAGAATAGAAACAGAAGGTACATTTCCAAATTCATTCTATGAGGTCAGCATTCCCTTGATACTAAAACCCAAGTCCCCACTACAAAAGAGAATTACAGGAAAATATCCTTTATGAACATAAATGGAAAATTTCTCAAAAAACGCTAGCAATTTGAATCCAACAGTACATTCAAAGAACCATTTACCACAATCAAATGGGATATATTCCTGAGCTATAAGGGTAGTTCAGTATTCCCAAATCAATCAACATGATACACCACATTAATAAAAGAAAGAATAAGAACCATATGTTCCTTTCAATAGATGCAGAAAAAGCATTTTTCAAAGTACAGCACCCATTCTTGATAAAAACACTCAACATAAGGTGGGGATTGTGGGACCATATCTCAGCATCTAAAAGGCCATCTAGGAAAGACCCACAGCTAATATCATCCTCATTGGGGAAAAACTCAGAGCTTTTTGTCTAAGGTCAAGAACAAGACAGGGATGCCTACTTTACTATTATTATTTAATATAGTACAGGAAATCCTAGCCTAAGCAATCAGAATATAAAATATTTCTAACAAAAGTCTTGAACCCACAATGACTGCAAACATTGAGGAGATGTGATTAGACTGACTGCCACAATGCAAGCAAGCATTCCTTTTCTCATTAATAGTCCCTCAAAACATATTTCTCTAATATAAAAGGTAATAAAAGGAAAGAATAGAAGTAGTAGTAAGCCAGAAGAAGAGGCCATTAGATCAAACATTCAAATAAATATTTTTAATCAGAAATTTCTGTAATGAAGAAATGGCTAAGTGATATAACTGACCTGGTTTAATATTTCATCCGATAGACATACACCACCATTTCTGTAACCCAATTATCTTTTCCTTTTTTTATTGTCTTTATATCGACTTAAGTTAAAGTCAACATGTAATTTTATTCCTCACATTTTGCATGTCCAGTAAAATAATCTATACTAGTGAATCTTTAATTTTAGTCAGTCATTTTTTAGTTATATTTTTTAAAGGGAGAAAAAGTTCTTAAAAGAAAAATTTTGAATTTAAGATTCTCCCTTTATGGAAAAGGAATGTAGAGGGTCATACAGTTATTTGTCATGATTTTCAGTAAATCCTCTTATCTCAAAAAAAAAAGAAAAAGACCCAAAATGAGCTCATTGATATTTAAAGTTACAAATTGGATACTTATTCCTTTGGTCTGGTCCTGGTGCTTTGACTTTCATTTTCATTAAAATGCAAATATCCTAAGGGGGCTCACTATTTTATTCATTCATTTATACTTTCCTGTAAACAATTGGTATACAATCAATATTTCTTCGTTTATACTGTCAGATCATTTATAATGAAATATTACAATTGATTTTTTAGGGGGTGTGGGAAGAGAGAAATAAAGAAGTAATTTTCAATAAAACATATAGTGTAGGAGAAAAAAAGTATAACTGTGAAGAGTTCATAAAGACACCTTACAATTTTGCTGAGTTGACCTTGATTCTACTTCAGATACAACTTAGTTATAATGAAAAGCAAGTTCCATATTATTGTAGTATACCTAGTGATAAAAATGAGCATCAGAGATAGCTAATACTAGAAAATATATTTTATATTTATTGATTGCTAAATATATTGAACAAAATATGAACAATGAGTAGAGACTGTAAAATTTCCTAATATCTCAATATTAGATAAAACATTTCTTTCCCGTATGAAAAAAAGTGAGAAGACCAGAAAAATCAAGTTCCTTTCAAAATCTGCATATGCATATTGAAATACAAATAATTAAGTTTTTCCTTTTCCATCTTCCTTGAAGATTGTAGGGGGTGCTAAAATGTGATGGCCTTTTGTATTAACTGTGTTTTAGGAGGGAACAATCTCTGAAAGCTGCATTGTATGAGGAGAATTTAATAAAGAGAGGGATCTTGTTTATTTTTTTATTTCTTTATTTTTTTAATTTACACAGTAAAGTTCACTTTGTCGTTGTTGTTGTTGGAAAGATGCATGAGTTTATATACTTACACAAACACCAGCATAGACAGGATACAGAACAACTCCTTTTTTTTCAGACTCTCCCCCATCATTTGTCCCCTGCAACCACTTATCTGTCCTCTGTTGCTATAGTTTTACCATTTTTGAGAATATTATAAAAATAGAATCATACAGTATATAATATTTTCAGGCTGGCCTCTTTTACTAAGCATAATGCAAACATTATTTTGTTGACAAAATTCAACATCCGTTCATGATGCAAACTCTCAGTGAACTAGCAGTCTTTGGTCACATCAGGATCTACTAATTATAGCCCTGATGTATGAAACGAGATGGTTATCTGGAGTATGACACATATCTACCTGTATTTTTATTTCTGCCACATCTATTGTGATGCACACAACAGTAGTTTATATTTAAATGCGTTATAATAAGGTTACAGTACAAATAAAGTAATAATGTAAAAAGTATTAGCTCCTTTCAGTTATTCCCAAGATTTGCTGATTAGGATGATGTCTTAGGAAAAAAAAAAGAGAGAGAGAGAAAGAACTGGAATTTGGTGTTTGAGTTAAATAATGAAACAGACTTTTGCTCTTCTTCTCTTCCTCCTTTGGAAGGAACATATATTTTGCTTGTTTAGAAATTCAGAATCAAGACAATATTCCTTTTAGTCAGCTCTAAGACTGTAGGCTCTTACATAAATCCTCTAAGTAAGTACACAGCTATACAGTATGGCAAAAACACAAAACTTAAAATTCTTTTTACAGTATCAAACAGAAAAAAATATAATAGAATATTACTTAGATTTAGTGATTAAAATCGGTCATTCATTCGACAAATATTATCAATCATATAGTATGTGGAAGGAGTATGATAAGGATTGAATATTGGGTCCTGAATAAGCTTTCCCCCAATTACTATTTTCCCCAATTAGCTCTTTAGAGCCTTCAACACCATCAGTATTGGACACTGGTTATTATGAGATGAACAAGTTAAATATGTTTAGTTCTACAAATATTTCTTAATTTCATTCTTTTTTTTTTATTTTTTATTGATTTATGATAGTCACAGAGAGAGAGAGAGGCAGAGACACAGGCAGAGGGAGAAGCAGGCTCCATGCACCGGGAGCCCGACGTGGGATTCGATCCTGGGTCTCCCGGATCGTGCCCTGGGCCAATGGCAGGCGCTAAACTGCTGCGCCACCCAGGGATCCCCTCAATCTTAATCTCAAATTGAATTTGCTAACCAACGAACACTTATTAGAAATGCTTGGAACTATGCCATTTTCTATTCATCTACATATACTTAATTTCCTTCCTATCATTCATTGTTCTGATTTATATTAAAGGAATTTGAACCCTAAACATTAAATTTCCTAGACCTTTCTTCCTGCTGGAATCCAGTTAGTATTGGCAAGTAAGAGGAACTAGCAGGTTTAGTTTATTTATTGCATTTATGCAATTTGATTTTGAAATAATTATATTTTCATAGTAATTTGCAAAGAAAGAATGCAGAGAGGCACAGTATATTCTACACAATTTCCCCAAATTGCCAAAACTTAAATTATTATAGTACAACTACCAAAACCATGCATTGACATTTATATAATGTACATACAATTCTATTTCATTTTATCACATGCATAGATTTGTATAACCACCACTTTGATCAAGATACAAAACTGTTTCAGCACCATAAAAGATCTCCAATGTTTTATCCTTTAATAATCATTCCCATTGCTGCCATGCCCCTCCAGCATCTCTGACCCCTGGCAAATACCACTATGTTTTCTGTATCTATCATTTTGTCATTTCAAGAATGCTATCTAGATGGGATCATACAGTATGTGACCTTTTGGGATTTGTTTCTCTACTCAGAATAATGCCCCTGAGATCACTGGCATTATTTTAGAAGGAATGACCAGCACACAGCAGTGAGTGGTGGTTGACTGGACTTTGGTTTTCCAGCAGTAGCAGGAGGTAACTACCAACAGTTGTGGGAGCCACAGGCTTCAGAGGCTTTCAGCAGCACTGAAGGATAAATCAGTGAGTAGCTGCAAGCTTCAACTGACTTAGGAGGGTCCGGCATTGGCAATATCTAGCAGGGTCAAGGGAACAAGTCCACTTGAGCTCTGGAAACAAGACCTCCCTTGTTTCTTCCAGACCTCTGGTATGGGAGAAGTTTCCTGAAATTATTATTATTTTTTTTTTGGTTCCTGAAATTATTAATCTCTATTTACTTCAGTGTCTCCTTTTCATTAATTCTACCCTTTTAATACTTTTATAACTAGTTCTCAGTATTTAATACCCTCTATATTACTTACTTAGCATAAATTCTACTTTTCTGAGTGGATTCTGACAGAGACATTGTTAAACAGATTCGATGCTAAGAAGTTAGTTCATAGAGTATCATTAACACATATTGATAGTATTGATATTATTACTAATATTAGTGATAATAAAGCTATTATTTATTGGAAATCTATTCTGCACTAGGCATTCTGTATAATAGCTTTCTTTCAAACAGCAATGAAAAAAAGTTGAGTAAGAAGAGTAGAGCTAAAAAAAAAAAAAAAAAAAGGAAGAGTAGAGCTATGCCAGCTTTGAATACAGTCATTTTTAATTATATAAACACATTTTCTACATGTATTTGATGAAAAAACTGAATTCTCAGAGTCAACTAAAAGTTAATCTATTTCACATGACAGCTCACTTAGGAGTCCAATGGTCATTCAATGTCAACGTGGTTAAGTTTATGATGCTTAATGACAGAACCAGAATATGGTTGCAGTGAAATGTTCTGGTGCTATAACACTCACACTGTGAAATGCTGTCCTATTGAGCATTTCAGATTCCAAGTCCAAGCCAATATTCTTTAACTTGTGAAAATACTTTTGGCATTATATTTTATGTTTGCTGAAAAGTCGTCTCAGTCAAAATGGTTTGGTGGTGCCAGTTGAAGCCTTGTGCAGCTGGCAACTTTTAATTGTTTCCTGTATAGCTTGGAATGACAATGATGCCAGTGGCCTAGTTTAATAATTGATTACTTATTTAAAATAAATAAGTTTTATGTTTTGCTTTAACTGGCTACACTTTAAAAAAATGTTTTTTCTAAAAGGAAGAAAATTATATAAAAGTCTCCTAATTTAATAAAAAGCCACGTTAAAAAAATAAAAAGCCATGTTTTTATTTCTCAAATTCCTTTGGAAAAATTTTAGCCTGTATCTTAAACATTTAGTTATCTAAATATTCTTAACCAGTGACCATGATTGTCACTTATTTCTCCATGAATTTTTAAAGTGATAACTCTAGTCCAAATTGAATTGCTCCTAATAAATTGTATTTTATATTAATTATACCATATAATTTGTGTTATATTTTACTGTTTTTACAAAAACCCCCACCACTTTTGTTTCTGAAATTGATCAATTGTTAATAATGCCAAATACATTTATTTCATATTTCTACCATGTGTAAGACCTTAATGCTATGGATATATTAATATTTGTGTTTTTAAGCTCTCACTCTAATAAAATATTCAACTAACTTGTTTCTATATCTGTATTTGAATGTTTACAACTACTAATTTAAGAGTAAATTGCTAAAGTGTTCTCTTTTAAAATTGAGAATCATGCCAAATCAGAGCATGCAATCCCCTCTGATCATGGATTCCATCTGGTTTATACACTCTCTGCCTTGTTGGCCAGTGATTACACTGGGTGTTTATTCAACAATCATTGTCTCAGTGCTAATCTCTAAGTAAAAACAAAGCACTCAATGTGACAAAGTCCCTGCTTTCATAAAACTTGTATTTAAGAAACATAAATAAGAAAAATATTAAATAAAAAGATAATTTCTCATGATAATAATCATATAAAGAGAGCAAATCACAAAAATATTATCTGAGGAAGAATTATTGTAAACAAGTCATGAGGGACGCCTGGGTGCCTCAGCCGTTGAGTGTCTGCCCTTGGCTCAGGGTGTGATCCTGGAGTCTGGGATCCAGTCCCACGTTGGGCTCCCTGCACGGAGCCTGCTTCTCCTTCTGCCTGTGTCTCTGCCTCTCTCCCTATCTATGTCTCTTATGAATAAATAAATAAAACCTTTAAAATAAGTAAATAAATAATAAATTAATTAATTAATAACTAAATAAATAAAATAAACTGATAAATAAGTCCTGAAAGAAATTCTCTTAAAGGATATGATATTCAAGCTGAGAACTGAATTTTGCCAACAGCTTATTCAGATAATCAGAAGAAAAAATATTTCAGTCCATGGTTAGCATAAACTCCTGGAGGTGAGAATAAGCTTGACTTACTTAAAAAAAAACGGTTTTTTTTTTTTCTTTAGGTGTTTTTTAATTAAATTAAGTAGTTTAGATTTTATACGAGGAATAATAGGAAACATTTTTGTTTGAACAAGGAGGTAATCTCATTTTATTTGAATTTATGATAATGAATCTGTGTTGTGAAAAATGAATTAAAAGTGGCAAAATATAAAAATGTCTTAGTTATAGGTGAGAAACAACGGTTGTTTAGGATGGTATCAGTTGATACAAAGATAAACAGGCATATTTGCAATGTGTTTGTTAGCCAAATTAAAAATACTTGCATAAATTAGAGGTGAAGAACAGAAAAACTTAGGTGGACAAATGAAAATTTTAGGAAAAGCTCTCAAAATGTCAAAAAAATATTTCTCTCCAAGCTTCACTATTTATAATCAGCCAAATCTTATATAATTTAATCCTCTCAATAATTATATTTAATAATTATTTTTATTGTACTCTAAAGATGAATTCACTCAATGTCAGGAAGATTAAGTCAATGTCTCAAGATTGCAGAGCTTTCTTTAAGGTAAAATTAGCAATATAAAACTTCAGAATATATTTAAATAGAAATGCCATAGAAATAATTTAGACTCCATGTTTTTTTCTGATTGGAAGCTGCTGAGATGGAAGGTGGGAATGTATAGTCATTTGTTAAACATATGATTTGCTCATAACATGTGCCTCTGAAATAGTTGTACCCGAAGTACAAGCTGGCAAAAATTTCATTAAAAGAAATATTTTAGGGGATCCCTGGGTGGTTCAGTGCCTGACTTCTGCCCAGGACATGATCCTGGAGTCCCAGGATCGAGTCCCACATCAGGTTCCCTGCATGGAGCCTGCTTCTCCCTCTGCCTGTGTCTCTGCCTCTCTCTGTGACTCTCATGAATAAATAAATAAAATCTTAAAATATATATATATAAAGAAATATTTTACCAAAATCACTTGATATGAATTTCTTATGAATCTAACTTGAAATTTTCTGAAATACAACTACAAAATTCATTCTTTACTGCCATACAAAATTAATGAGATGAATTTTCAAAATTTAACAGAGAAGTTCATTAGGGATTATTTAGCAAATTAAGCTTGGAGTATTGGCATTATTATATTATTTTTTATGTTTGTTAGTATTAAGCTTACTAAGTGCTAGTTTCTTTCCATAAGTTATTTCCTTTAATTATTAAAAATGTACTTAGAGGTAGAAAGTATATGGATTTTTCCAATCCAGATACTAAGGAGACAATTCAAGTAACTTGGTCAAGATCACTAGGTTAAAACAGCCTGAGATGAGTTTCAACTTCATTTAGTTCTAAATTTATAATAAATACTTCTTAAGTACATTCTATTTTTTCCAGCAAAAAGTGGGTAGAATGATAGCCGCTGTTTTGAGATATATCTAAAAGTATATTTTGATTTGTGTGTGGTTAATTCATTTTTTCATATACATATACCCATACCTTATTTTAAAACATCTAAGGATTTAATTCTAGTGCCTCGTATTTGTGTAGTATAGAAACATAGAAAATTTGACTTGTTAGATATAAAACAGCAAATGTTAATTTCCAAGGATATAAATACTAATTCAATTCTTTACTGAAAGCTTATTCTTGTCCCAGAGCTAGAACAAACCATCCTAAAATTTTATGCAACCACAAAAGACCATGAATAGCCAAAGCAGTCTTGAAAAAGAAAAGTAAAGTTGTAGGCATCATGATTCTGGACTTCAAACGATATTACAAAGGTGTTCTTATCAAGACAATATGTTACTGGCATACAAAGAGACACATAAATCCATAGAATAAAAGAGAAAACCCAGAAATGGACCCACAACCATAGGATCAACTAATCTTCAACAAAGCAGGAAAGAATATCCAATGGTAAAAACACAATCTTTTCAACAAATGGTGTTGGGAAAACTGGACAGCAACATTCAAATGAATGAAACTCAACCACTTTTGTACACCATACAGAAAAATAAATTCAAAATAGGTGAAAGACCTAAATGTGAGATAAGAAACCATCAAAATCCTGGAGGAGAACACAAGGAGCAACCTTTTTGACCTTGGCTATAACAACTTCTTAAGACATGTCTCTGGAGACAAAGGAAACCAAAGCAAAAATGCACTTTTGGGACTTCAAGAAAAAAAGCTTCTGCACAGTGAATGACAGATGCAGTGTCAACAAGAATAAAGGGAACCTTTGGAATGAGAGACTCTATAAAGAATTTATCAAACTCAACACCCCTCCCCCAAATAATCCAGTTTAAAAATGTGTAATCCAACAGATTTTTTAGAAAATAAACATACCCATGTGACGATAATCCAGTTTAAGAAATAGAATAATGCTAGCAAACTAGAAGCCTTACTGCCTCCCCCGTCATCTTCCAGTCTTTATCCCCTCTGTACTTACCAAAGTTAACCAGTATCTTGTAACATTGGAGATTGGTTTTGCCAATTAGGGGCCTTTTATAAATAGAATAGTGTATATTCTTCTGTGATGACTTCTTTCATCCAACATTATGTTGCTGAGAACATGTAATTTAATGCATATTGATTATCTTATTCTAATCTAGCATTAATTTTTTAATGCAGCAATTCATGTATACGGTTGACTCTTTTTTTTTTAAGATTTTATTTATTAATTCATGAGAGAGAGAGAGAGAGAGAGAGAGAGAGAGAGAGGCAGAGACACAGGCAGAGGGAGGAGAAGCAGGCTCCATGCAGGGAGTCCGATGTAGGACTTGATCCCAGGTCCCCAGGATCACACCAGGGGCTGAAGACAGAGCTAAACTGCTGAGCCACCCAGGCTGCCCTACAGTTGACTCTTGTTAAACAACTGGGTTGTGTCCAGTTTGGGACTACTACAAGTAATTTTCCATATCAAAACTCAATTGATAAAATAACAATTATAAAATAGTTTATTCACCAGGGCAGCTCAGTCAATTAAACGTCCAACTCTCAGTTTCAGCCCAGGCCAGGATCTCAGGCTCAGGGAACCAAGCTCCACCTGGGGCTCCATGCACAGCATGGAGTCTGCGTTTCTCCCCCTCTCCCTGCCCCAGGGACTCTCTAAAATAAATAAATAAATCTTTAAAAAAAAGTATATTCTCCACTGCTGCTGTGCCATCTCTGCATGGAGGAAGCATTCATATTAAGTGTTCTAGACTTGTCCTGTTTGTCTACTTTTTATTTTACCCTTGCAAGAACACTGCACTCTCATAGCTTTAATAATAAACCTTGATATTCAGAGTAATAACCCCTTTATACCTTTCTCCTTTTCTTCAAGAGTCATGCTATTTTGGGCTTTCAAATTTCTAATAACTTAGATTTGTTGACCAATTTTAGTAAAAGTTATGCATAAATTTGTTTAGGAATATCTTAATTCAAGAGGTCAATTTAAAGGGAACTGACAGCTTTCCAATATTGTCTTTTGATTCATGGATCTGATATATTATTCCCTTATGTCTAGTTCTAAAAGAAAAAAAAAAAGACTCCATTCTTAGAGTTACCATTTTTTGCCTGTCAGTTCAAATAAATAACTTAGTTTCTCTCCTCTGTAATTTGGATATATCATATATTCATTATAATTTAGTACAAAATGTTTTACAATTACATTTATGATTTATTTCTTTGAGCTACAGATTATTTAGAAAAAAGCTTTACATTTCTAAACATGTGATGGTTATATTTTGTTATGACTTTCTAGCTTACTTCCATTATTTTATAATCAGAATGATTATGAATGATTTAAACCCTTTAAGCATGTCAACATTTGCTTAGTGGCATAGCATATGGTGAAATTTTATTAACATTGCATGTATACTTCAAAAAGACATTATTTTCTGCAATTGTTAGTTTCTATAGAAAAAACATTATATCAAGATTATTCATCAGAGTTCCAATTTTCTATATTCTCACTCATTTTTTTGTCTGATTGCCCTACCAGCTATTGAAAAATGTATGCTAAAATTTCCCACTATAATTATAGTTTTTTATATTTATCTTTTTTGTTTGGTCAAATTTTACTTTGTTGTGACATTGTATTATGTGACTACAAATTAAAATCTGCTATATTTTCTTCATTAATTAAGCATTTTATCATCATGAAATTTCACTTTATCTTTTCCCTTAAATTCAACTGTGCCTAACTAATAGCTCCATCAATTTCTTTTGATGGGTATTCACATAGCATTTGATTTTCTCTACTTTTACTTTTAAATGCTCTTCATTTTTTATGTTTCTCTTATTTGTAGTATATATATATTTTTCTCTATGTCTGATAATTATTTTTGAACATCAATTTCATGTATACAAATGTGCTTTCTGATATTGGGAGTTTAAATAAACCATTTTGGTACTTCTTTTCTCTTTATTCTGCCTATTATGAGTTTCTTTCATCACTTATTTGATTTATTTATATTTATTTTTATAAAATTATTCAATTTTCCTTATATTACCCATGCACTCATTCTTCTACCACTATATCAGTAGTTTCCAGATCATATCATACATTGCTATCTTATCAAAATCTAATAAAAATATCTAATTTCAGTATGGAAATGTCTAAGGTTTTGGATTCCATTAGCTCCATTTATCTTTTTCACAATTTATATCATCTTTCTCTCATATACCTTAAATTTTTTAAATTCCACTCGATATTACTATATTGTTTTAAGCTCTTACTATTCATTTGATTTATCCAAATATTTCCTTTTATAAATCCTTATCCTTTATCTTATCCAAGTTATCTGATCTTCTATCTAGTTTCATGTATATTTTTTCAACACTTGAATACCCTCTTATACTTGCTTTATCATCAGAAATACTAATGACACATTTTCTCAGCTTGTTCTTTTAATGACATTTTTTTTATTTCATCTTTCTTTTTGAGACTAATTTAGCTAAAATTGTAGACTAGAAGCCCCTTCTTTCCCTGCCAAACACAGCCCAAAGTTTTAAATATTATATCCAATCATAATCCTCTATTGTTTTCTTTTTTTTCCTTCTTCTATTGTTTTCTATGAGAAATTATGTGTCAGTATTGTCATTGATTATTTGAAAGCACTCATTTGTATCTCACTTCCTACTTTTCTATATATCTATTTTTTTTTACATATTCATTTTGTGAGAAACACTGATGTCATTATTTTTGCTGAGGCAAGTGCATTTAGTTTTAGTTTCCTCTTGTCTGAATTTTTGCTGCCCAATTATATTTTATGTCTTTGGGTAATGATTCTAAATTTTTCATGGGTTGGAGTAAATCAAATTGGGAATTTAAACCAAATCCTCCATCACTTATTTACCTTTCAATTATGATACAATCACCTACATTAACTTAGTTTAAAAATATTTTATGTTTAAATTTACATTCAGCTGTAACTTGAATAAACACACATACACACATACACACACAGACTTATAGTGATTTTGTGAAATTCGGGTTTAGAATTAAAGACATAATGCCTAGGACAGCCCCGGTGGTTTGGCACAAAGCGGTTTGGCACTGCCTTCTGCCCAGGGCGTGACATGGAGACCCCCGATCCAGTCCCACGTCAGGTTCCCTGCATGGAGCCTACTTCTCTCCCTCTCCCTCTGCTTGTGTCTCTGCTTCTCTCTCTCTCTCTCTCTCTCTCTCTCTGTCTGTCATGAATACATTAAAAAAATAGACATGCCTAAAATAATTGTTATATTTTTCATTCTTTAAAATAAACTTATGTGCTACCAGTACTCATTAGGACATAGAATGATGATAGGCCTGTGGTCTCATGATAACAAGAGAAAAACAAAACAAACAGCAAACAAAAAAACAAGATGAAATATTTAAAAGATAATAGACTTTTATAGGAAGCTATTGTAGAGTAGTGTATGCAAGGAAGCCTGAGAAACAATATTCCCGAGAGGACCAAGTCTCCTATAGGTGAGCAGAGTGCCACAGCTGGCTAAGGAAAAAAAAAAAAAACCTCAAGCAGAATTTTAAGGACAATTTTAATAGCAAGATAGATTAGAATCCAAAAGAGGTTAAAATGTAAAATTAAATAACTCAACCTAAAATTTTTCCTCTTGTCTGAATTTTGCTGAAAGATTAGCAGTGAAAGTAGTTGGAAATCTGAAAGAATTTATGAAGTTTTTATGATTTGCAAAGAAACTAGATTCATAAACCCTGACATAAAGCTCTCTGAAATATCACTCCAATAACATATTTGATCAAATTTTCACAAGAATACAGAGATCAGCCCTTCAGCAACTGTAGTTGAAAGTGAGTAGAAAGAGATTTTTCTAACAAAGTGTAAAAGAAAAAAATCTAATTAAAACAGCACCAAAAACAAAAACAAAACAACAAAAACAGCACCTAAATTGGTAGCATCTGACTCTTTAGCTTCTTATTCTAGCTGCTAGAAAAAGGAGAGAGCTTGTAACATCATGGATACAAATAGAAAATGTTGTATTTCCAAAATCCCTATGCTGTTACTTTATACCCATTGTCCAGAAAATAATAGGGAAAAAGTGAGAAGTATGGAAAAACTGGAAACTCCATACATAATTAAGAGAAAAAAATTCAACAAAAGCAGATCCCCGGATGATTCAGATGTTGGTATTAACATTTAAACAATTATGATAAAATACATATTATGCCTTGGAGAGTAACACAATCTGTTTATTTTCTTTATTTTTTAAAGATTATTTATTTATTTATTCATGAGAGACACACAGAAAGAGAGGCGGAGACATAGGCAGAGGGAGAAGCAGGCTCCACGCAGGGAGCCTGATGCGGGACTCAATCCTGGGTCTCCAGGATCATACCCTGGGCCCAAGGCAGGCGCTAAACCGCTGAGCCACCCAGGGATCCTCTCAATCTGTTTATTTTTACAGCCAAGGCAATGAGGTACCTTGTGATGCTTCTTTCCTAAACAGAAACCTTTTGTTTTTTAATTATGGCTTTACAGAAAAAGTGTGAAGGCCACTTCATTAAAGAATAGAATATAAGACAGAAGTCCTTTTCACATTGGAACAAGAAAAACTGCTCCAGTCACCACTTCTGAAGTACTGAAAGGAGGACAGAAATAAATGTAGGGCAAGCAGGTGATTTGGGATTGTGGGCCTAAACTTAGGGATTTAAGAAGGTTGCTGCTAATAAAATAACCATGTTCATATGGGGAAGACAACTGAGTTAGTGTTGCTCATCACTGACAGATTTACCACCATTTAGCACCATTTACTATGGAATGGGAACTATTCTGCACCATTGGTAGAAGATATAAACTAAAGCAGGTTTTCTAATATCCCTTTACCTTCAAGTAGTAGCAATAAGTGATAAAGAAATCCCTAAATATTACAGGAAGGGATCATGGAGTATGCTAACGTTAAAAAGGCCTTAATGTGAACAGTCTTTGAATCCAGAGGCAAATCTCTATTGGCCCACATATCAACAGTGGGCATCACATCATCTCAAAATATTAGATAGGACTTGGCAAATATAAATTAAAAGACCAAAACCGATCAGCCATTTTGCATCAGAAAGAACAAGGGATTAAGATACTCCTAATTGATTGAATCTCTTCTCTCATTGGCTTCTATGGAATCACAAAAGCTATTCCAGGTACTTAGCGCCTACATGAAGAAAATGACGGCAGACATATGAAGCACTAAGCATTTATCTGTATGAGTCTGGAAAAAAAAAATCAACTTGTAAAGACTAAGATACCATAGATGAAAAAAAATTTCTAGTTGTTTGCTTATTTGTACACTTGGTGTACTGTACTTGGATTAGTCCACTAATTGGAAAATAAACAACGAAAAGCTATCACATTATTTTTGTTCATTTAAGAAGCTGAAAAGCAGAATAAGTATATTTAGGATTCACTATCTGAATAACTGCAGGAATATCTGAGAATATAATTTTATTTTTTAACATGTATAGGTCTTCTTTTTGAGAACTGGCTGATAGCCTAAAAGGCACAGCTCTAACATGGCTTTAACCTATTATTTTTTGATGTTTAATGAGTAAGAAAAAATGAAATAATAAAACAAAACTATACATTTAATTAACAAATATCTATCTTTTTCCCAATCTCCCAAAACATAATCTGAAATGGGGAAAACAGACTCTCCGTGTGTTTGTTCCCTTCACATCATCAGGACATCCAGGGAAAAGCCTGAGCAGGACCCTCAATAATATAGGATCCCAGACAATGGACCCCTTTTGCCAGAGTCTAAGGAAGGTACTGTCTCACTAGCAGTATTATGCTTCTTTGGTAATATTAATGGGAACTAAAGGACGAAACATGGAGATATTTAAAAAGAAGCATAAGTAGAGAACCAGTTAGGAATGTAAGAGATTTTATACTTATGTAACACAGACTAAAGTCAAATGCAAAGGTATGTTAATTCAATAAGCTGCAGCTGGGATGAGTCATAGCTTGTAAATGGTTTTTATTAGGCCATTAGTAATCTGAAGTTATGAAATTATGTGGCTTTAAGGTCAATCTAACATTGCACTACTGTTAATAAGATATCTTCATGATTTTCCATCAACCTATACACTGAGTCATCACATTTCTGATATCAGGCTAATTCATCAATAAGTGGATTGTTTCCTCTAAAAAGAAAAGTGCAACCTATAGCGACATATGCATTCTAACAGAATATGAAAAACTAAATTTTATGTAATAAATTTTGAAAAGGCTTGGCAATTATTCATCCCATTCAGTGTTCTGCAAAACTTTTAATATCTATTCAGAAAGTCTAATAAAAATTTTTCTGGATTGAAAAGAAACAGGACTCTCCCTGATTCTTGAGTGCCTTTCAAGCAGTTTGTTATTTAAGATTCTTAATGAAGACAGACCAGTTCCATTCCTAAAGATACACTTCATTAACATCAATTATTTGAGTCCCTGTAACATGTATAGATACAGAAAAAGAAAAATTTTAAGGGGAAGATAACCCAAGTGTTTGAATAATTAACAACTGTTTAATCATTATTTATTGCCTGTTTCATAAGTTTACTCTAAGATGCATTGCATTAGAAAAAAAATAATGCAATAAATAGTAATATATCATTCAGTAAAAAGTCCCTCAGGCACCAACAAGGTAAAAAAATGAGGAAGAATATAATTTTTTAATCTCTAGCATACATGTAGTATTAAAATATTCAATCATTTACTCCAGTCCACAAAGCAAGCCAATAATGTGAATTTAATCCAGAGTGAGTTTTTTTTTTATATCCATAATTATTTTACTGCCAATAAAAACAATCAGTAATTTTGGATTCATTTGGATTCAACTATGCATAGCATCTCTATGTTCAAACCACTTTGTGACTTGAAACTATTATTCTAGAAGAAATAAATAAAAGCTATTTTTAATATACTGTTCATATAAAATCTACTACCAACTTTACAAATCTTTATCATTTGACTTTCTTATCCCTGACTTCCACCTTTATGTTCACACTTGATTTTAATTTTTTTAAAGGTTTTTTTTATTTATTCATGAGAGACACAGAGAGAGGCAGAGGCATAGGAAGAAGGTGGAGAAGCAGGCTCCATGCAGGAGCCCCACGCAGGACTTGATCCCCGAACTCCATGATCACATCCTGAGCTGAAGGCGGATGCTCAACCACTGAGCCACCCAGGCGTCCCCACACTTGATTTTAATGATTTTAATAATTCATTAAAAGGAAAAAGAACAGTTGCTTTCCTTTACCTTTGCTGCCACTCATTCTTCATCACAACACTTTACAAGACTTTAATTAAAAGACTTTCTTTTATTACCCAAATACATTTTGTTCATCATGATAAAGACAGTTGAATTCAGTGTCAGAAATCTAATTGTCTTTTATTTAGTGGCTAGTTCATTGATACAATCAGTATAATTAGGCTGATCTTGAAGTTTAATGAACATTCAGAAAAAATAAAATCTCTACAGGAAAGAGCAACAACTCTAGTAAATTATATTCCTTGGTTTCTTAATGATCTAGGTTTTGTTCTGATGTCTCTGTTTGGTGGAAGAATGAAATCTTACGTGTCTTACCTTGCTCTATTAGGCCTGCTGATGATAAACAGAACGTTTAAAGAAATGATTGTATGCTATGGCTGCTGTTACAGAGCCATAGCTGGAAGACTGATTGCAAATAAAAAGATAATCAACAAAATATTCTCTGTCCCCAGAGCCTTATTGCACTAGGATAGGAAATTAAAGTCAAATAAGCTTAAAAGTGAATTCTATACAAAGGAAGGGTTTTTGTATACTTAGGCCATTTTATTATTCCAATGACAACTATAACAAATGATTTAATTTTATAATGAAATAATACAAATTCCTCAGATTTACATTTTTTCAATAAACATTTTATGTTAGAACAGTTTTAGATTTACCAAAAAAAAGATGTCAAGATAGTAATATGCTTAATCTCCCTATTATTAATATCTCACCTTAGTATGGTACATTTGTTACAATTAATAAACTGATATTGATACATCATAAGCAAAGTTCACACTTTATTAAAGTATCCTTAGTTTTTATCTAATTTCCTTTTTCCGTTTTAGGATCTATCTAGAATATGACATTGGATTTAGTTGTCTTGTCTCCTTAGGCTACTCTTGGCTGTAATAACTTCTCAGAATTCTCTTGATTTTGATGACCTTGATAATTTTGAGAAGTAATGTTTAGGTATTTTCTAACTATCCTTTAATTGGAATTTGTTTCATAGTTTTCTCATGATTAGACTTGGTTTATGTGTTGTGGGGAAGAGCAGAAAGGGAAAGTGCTATTTTCATTACATTATATTCATGGGTTTATGCTATCGAAGTAACCTCACTGTTGATGTTGACCTTGATCACATGTCTGTAGGAGTGTTTATCAGATTTCTCTGCTATAAAGTTACTCTTCCCCCCCCTCTCCGCTCTATACTTTATCCTTTGGAAGAAAATTACCATGCATAGCCTATAATTAAGAAGTGAGGGGTTATACTCCATCCCCTTGAGGGTAAAGTATCAACATAAGTTATTTGGAATTGTTTTCCATGGGCTTGTCTATTTTCACCTATTTGCTCATTTATTCAACCATTTATTTATATCAGTATGGACCTATAGGTATGTATTTTGTACTTTGCCTTTTAAAGCAGTATTACAATATCTATTTCGTTGTTAAAAATTTCAGATTTGGGCATTGGTAACTCCTACAGACAGCCACTATTTACTTACTGCATCTATCTGATATATCAACATCAGAGTGTTGTGTTTTGTTTTGTTTTGTTTTGTTTTGTTTTGTTTTGTTTTGTTTAGAACTTCCTTACTTTCTGGCACCGAAAGGCACTCCATACTCATATTGAGTATTTCTATCCCAGTCCTAGAATCAGCCACTTCTCCAAGAAGCTCTAGTTTCTTTACATGAAAATCAAAGAATATTACTCAGCCATGAAAAAAAAAGAAAGAAAAGAAAAAAAAAAAAAGCTTTCCATTTGCAATGTTGTGGACGGAACCAGAGTCTAGTGAAATAAGTCAGAGGAAGACAAGCATCATATGATTTCACGCATATGGAATATAAGAAACAAAGTAGATGAACATATGGGAAGGGGGGACAAAAAAAGAAAGAGAGGGAAACAAAACATAAGAGACTCTTAACAATAGAGAGCAAACAGGATTGATGAGGGAGGTGGGTGGAGAATAGGCTAGATGGGTGATAAGTATTAAGGAGGGCACTTGTGATGAGCGCTAGGTGTTGTACTTAAAAGTGATGAATCACTGAATTCTATTCCTGAAACAAAATTGCACCAGATGTTAACTAAAATCTAAGTTAAAATCAAGTTATTAACCAAGATTAGAATACTAGCTGTGTTTATTGTTACTGGGGGGAGGAGGTATCATTGCTTTTAGTTCCTCTCAAATGACAGAATAAGGAATTATATGTGTATATACTAACTAGTGTGTGTGTGCATGTATCTCTAAAATTTCTATGTGTAATTTATGTATATTTACGGTAAGCTATACATATATGAGGGAATATTGATGATTCCAACTTTAACGCATTATAAATGCATCATTCTAGCTTCCTCCCTTTCTTGTGTATAAACTCTCACTCCAAGGGCATCTGGGTGACTCAGTCTGTTAAGTCATTAATCATCTGCTTTTGGCTCAGGTCATGATCCCAGGGTCCTAGGATAGAGCCCCCTGTTGGGCTCCCCATTCATCAGGAAGTCTGCTTCCCTCTCTCCTTCTGCCTCTCCTCCCTGCTCATACTCTCTCTCTCTCTCTTTCTTATTCTTTCTTAAATAAATAAATAAAATCACTAAAAAAATAAAAATTAGAAATAAATAAAAAATAAACTCTCACTCCAACAATAAGAAACCTGGTGCCCACCATCCAGCACCCATTTATTTGATTATTTAATCCCAGTATACATATTTAAAGTATCAGAATTACTAAACCTTTCCCCTTTGAAAAATAATTTTATCAGCTATGGTATAGTACTTATGTACAATTGCTTCTGATTTAATTTTAGAGATTCTGTTAATTTCCAAACTTATTGTCAGCACTATTTTTCACACTGACCTTCAGTGAGGTTGTTTCATAAACACAGTTAGAATGTATTGTCACATTCCACATTCCATCCAGGGATCCCATTACCTCCTACATAATTATTTTTAAAATTTATATATATTAAGGTTTAATCTTTGGGCTGTACATTTATGTAGGTTTTGTGAAAGGCCTTACATCATATATCTTTTCACTGCCCTAAAAATTCTCCTTTGCCTCACCTATCCAATACTTTCCCCATTCTCCAGGAAATCCTGGGATTACTTTTTTTTTTTTTTTGCATGTTTTGTAATTTTCTGTTGAAAGCCAGACATGATTTATCTGGTAAAATAAGCTAAAAAATGAACCTTCCTCATGAAATTTTATGTTAATCTGGCTAGCAGTTAAACTATGTTTAATGTATGCTACGGTGGTTAAGAGGCTTCAAATTCTGCTGGTGTCCTGATTTATGTGTCCTCTTGATTTTGGGCTCTACTAAGTACTCATCCTCAAGGGATCTGCATCCCTTAGTTCTTCGCCTATAATTAATTATTGCTAAACCAAAGTCTTGTTAGTACAGTACTAAGGTGTAAGTGAGGAGGCATATTCTACAGTTTTATATTAAATCTCAGGTTTTGTTTTGTTTTGTTTTGTTTTGTCTTTGTGAGCTTGTATATTTGTGCTGTGACCTTCTCATGTGTTTACAGCTTTACATTTTGGGGTTTTGTTTGTGTGTTTGTTTGTTTGTTTGTTTGTTTCCCACGTAGATGTGACAGGAAGGCTAAAGGAGGCTGGAGTAGTAGAAATGCTCTTCCCCAATAGAAAAGGCTCTGTTAAAATACTTTCTGCTGGAAAGTAAGTCTTTGCGGTGGAGAACGCACTGGATGCATTTCACAGTGGTTATTCTTCCCACCCTCCACCAGAGGGAAAAATGGATTTTTTTTCCTCTTCATTTTGAGAACCTATTGGGATTCCTAGAGTTAAAACTCAGTGAAAGCATGGGACCAATAGTGGTTTCTAGGAGTTTCTCACTCTGATTTTCCTATTGGCCTCCAGCAATTCATGAAAATTGTCAGAAGGTTTCCACCAGTTCACGGCTCTAGCAGCTTCTGCTACAGAAGGTAAGTCTTGCTGTGACAATTTTGATTTGTCTGTCTCTCTAAATTTTAGAGTAACAGTCTGTCCTATGATCTTAATTTTCTGTTAGGTCCAGGAAGAGCCCTTGATCTTCTATTTGTTCAAATTTCAATTTGTTCGAAATTTATTGTAATAGCAGTGGTGATTTCTAAGTACGTCATGAGCTGAAACTGGAAGTCCATGACTATATTTTTATTAATTTTTCTCTTGACTTTAGAATTTGAATTTTTTAAAATATTTTTTCATATATGCATACTTGGAAGTGAAAGGTGGCATTTTTAAAATTCCATAAAATAAAATAAATTATAATTCTTAGATCCCTCTTTCTGTGAAAGGAGTATGTAGTTTCACAGAAAGGTAACTTACCAGGATGCTTTATTCATGATTTTTATTTAAGAATTTGAAGACCATTAAAAATAAATAAATAAATAAGTGAAGCCAAGCATTGAGAGAAAAGAAAAAGAGAGGGCAGTGACTCTAACTAGATTTCTATTGTTTCTGTGTTTTAACAGTGGTTTTTATTTATTTTATTTATTTTTTTTTAACAGTGGTTTTTAAATAATGCATCCAGTAACTTTTAAGACACCTATTTTAAAATACCAACAAAGGAAATCATATCTCCAAGACTAACCATGGGTTATATATGGCCCTTGTCACAGGGCAAAAATTCAGGGGGTTTATGGTTGTGGATGGGAAAATAATAGATTTCTATATTCACTTAATTTGAATCGAAATTTACATTTCACTCAAGTATGAATGTAGGTAAAAATCAACAGTAATAAAAGCAGTAGCTGTGACTTTAGAACTTGAAATAAAAATCACACATTTTCATATTACCTATAGTCAATGCAGATTTTTTGAAATATTTCTGTTAGTATTCTGAAATTACAATAATTCTTAGACCCATCCTTAACATCATTTCATCTAATGCATTAATAAATAACCACAGATATTTTTACATCACAAATGTGATATATTAAAATAACTTAGCAAGTGTTTTAGTAAATTATTATCCTTTACAATCCAATTTACATTGTGCATTTTGAAAGGTCTCATAGTCTCAATTAGACTGAAAGGTCCTCAGCATGAGTGATGAGGCATTTTATACACATATACTCTTTTTTATTTTTTTTTAGATTTTATTTATTTATTCATAAGAGACACAGAAAAAGAAGCAGAGACACAGGCAGAGGGAGAAGCAGGTTCCATGCAAGGAGCCGGATGTGGGACTTGAACCCAGGAATCTGGGATCCTGCCCTGATCCAAAGGCAGACCCTTAATCGCTGAGCCCTCAGGCGTCCCACATACCTGGTTCTTGATGGAAATCATAATATTATTATTACTAAGAGTATTTTCCACAATAAAAATTACAAGTATTTGTCACTTGTTTAGCCTCACTAAAAAACCAAACCGAAACAAAACAAACAAAAACTCAGTGCCCCCTTCAGTCACAGGGTGTCATTTTCCTGCGTCCGGTGTCCTATCATTCCCGATGACCAAGGAAACTCTAAGTTCTGTTAAGGAGGACTGTAAGTTCTGTTGCATAGACACACCACACAGCATTTTCTCCTATGAGGTCATGACACCTGCATAAACTTATAAAAGAGATCCAGGCCTCTTCTGCCCTGGATACTCCAACTTTGCTGGTTATTTGGAATTTTAAACAAATCTCCAACCTCCTGCTCAAAGATAGGGTACAACCTGAATTCAGAACATTCTCTTCAAAACCCAAAGAATCTATGTATTTATTTATCACTTGGTTACGATTCTTGCTCTCTCCCCTGAAAAAGAAATTTTTATCATCTGTTTATTGATCTTTGCTGGAGGTAATTTGACTTTGGTTAAGTTCAAGTCTTTCAAAACATCAGACATTAGAAGTTTCCTTCCCCTTTCCTCCCCTCTCCTGATGCATGCTGTGTTTATCTTTTCTCTGAGGCAAAAAAAATACTGAATATTTAACTGATCAAATATGGAAAAAGGCTTTTGTAACACATTTTCTAGTAACTCTTTTGATTAATATTCCAACATATTATTGTGTTTTACTCTCTTGTTCTTTGTTTTGTTTTGTGTGTCATTTTTCTAATTACAAGAAATAATGCGTCTTTTCTAATGTTTCAACCTCCTGGGACTTGCTGGTCTCAGAGATTGCTCTTGCAGGGGCTAGTCAGTTCTTAGAGATAGTAAAGGGCTCACCTACAAGTATGTTTTTCATATGCAAACCAACTAATCCAAAACCCATACTTCCACTATTACTTCTTTTATTTAACTCTTTCACTCTGGACCATCTACCCCTCAACACCCCAGGGGCAGGACAGGAAAAGCAGGGATAACTCTTAAGTCCCAGAGTCTGCCAAAGTTATTCAAATCACGTGATTCTAAAGCTATTTACTTTCTTTGCCTTCTCATAGAAACTATAATAAACTGTCTTGCCCATGTTTTCCCCTCACTCTTTCTGCTTCCTGACAGATACTGATGCTTGCTTTCCCATGTGGCCTTGTACTGTGATGTGTATCCCCATCTCTTGGGGACTGTAACAAACCATCCTTTCAAAAAGCAGCTCTCCAGATCTGTTGGCCTTAACCATAACTGAGTAATAGTAAACCTACGTTTAAAAATATTTGGATAATTACGTGTCTATCAAATAATGCATCTATTAATTGTATTAGACCAAGCTAACTAAAAATTTAAATGCTTTGTAAGAGTATAAATTTCTAAAGTATTTGCTATCAATTGCCTAACGACCCTGAAAAAGTGAAACAATTTGAATTCTTTTCTACACTTCTTGAGAGTATTTATTTCCTCACATCCTTAACAGGATCTTGTAGAATAATTCGTTATAAAATTTACAAGTATGCTAATACCAAATATTTTTTCCCGTCAATTGTGCATTTCTGATTTCTAGTGGTGCTAAATATTTACAATTGACTAGCATTTAAAAAAAATCTTTCTGTAAAACTACATATTTTTTTCAGGAATTTATTTCTTTATTACTATTTCAGAGTAAAACATAGTAAAACTTAATTCTAATAACTATTTAACAAATAAATTTACCCAGATAAACACCACTCCTTCTTTCAATGATAGTTTATTAGGGTTTATTGTGGTAGCTATGGTTTTGTTTCATTTTGTTTCACTTTAAAGATATTTATTTATTTATTTATTTATTTATTTATTTATTTATTTGAGAGACAGAGAAAGAGGAAGGGCAGAGGAGAGAGAGGGAAATACTCAGACTCCCCAATGAGTATGGAGCCTAAGGCAGGGCTGCATCCCAGGACCCAGAGATCATGACCTGAGCCATGATGATTAACCAACAGAGACACCCAGTTGCCCTGATAGCTATGTTTTTAAATTTTATTTTCACAAATCTGTGATATCTTTTATGTTTTCCATATTTGATGTTGTGATTACAAAGTCCTTCAACACTGAAAGCTTATATGATTTGTTAGCTAGTGTTCTATAATATTATTATTTTTTTATATGTAGATATTTAATTCCCAAAGGACTAGTGTTCCTGAGTGTTGTGCTATATGAATCAAAGTTTTGACTCCCAGTGTTCATCCATCATCTACAAGAAACAAACTAAAATAAGGAACTCCTGGGTGGCTTAGGGGTTGGGCATCTGCTTTCGGCCCAGGGCTTGATCCTGGAGTTCTGGGATCAAGTCCCACATCGGACTCCCTGCATGGAGCCTGCTTCTCCCTCTGCCTGTGTCTCTGAACTAACTAATAAGTTCTATTTTCCACCAAAGCACATAGCATATTACCCCATTTCTATGCTTTCCTGTAGCAAACACTGTTAATGGTCTTAAACCTGTTTTCCATGTTGAGTACAGATGAAGATGACTTTCCAAGACTCACTAGGTATTAGGCTACATTATGACTGGGAAATAGCCAGTGACACAGAAGATACAGCCTGTGTTTCTTCTAAACCAGGCCTGTAAACAGTTGGCAATGTAATCCTTAAATGTTTCTCCATCTGGTGGCTGAATGTAGAGGATATCACAGTATCCTGGAGAAGAGTGGTACCTTGAAATGTTAGAGACAGTTAGCTTCCAAGAGGATGCTTGGAGGCCAGCAAAGAGAGTGTCATAGCCAGCTATTGGGAAAGTCAGAGGCCTGTCCTGACAGCACTCCAAAACAGTCACAAGAAACTAGATCAAATCACACAAGCCCAAGACGGCTGACAAAATAGATTGGAAACCTCTGGCCAAGTAAGGAAGAAAAAGCAGGAAACCCTTTTTCCCAAAAAATCCTGATATCAAGTAATAAAAATCCCTCCCCCTTGTTAAGAACTGTCAATGAAAGATAGAAACCTGAACCCTGGTGGGGGGTGGCAGGGGAGACACCTCTCATTCTTTCTTGACTTACCGGCTCTCACATACCCAGCATGTACTTTCACTTTGATAAACTTTCTCACTTGGGTCCCTCAGCCACTGTGTTGTGTCTGTCCTTGAATTCTTTCACATGAGGAGACCAACTCTTCCACAATATCTATAGGATATGTTGGTTGGGTCAAGGCCTCAGGGTCCAGGGTCTCCCCAGTTCACCCAGCAAAAGAAGGATCCCACTGATTTAGCATAATTGTTTTCCTCTGAATTTTTAAACATTATTTAAATCCGGCTTTCTTCATAGATAACAATGATAATTTGTGTGGAATATGGCTCAACGTTTTATGCTTTTTGAGAATTTTATCCAGTACTTGGTGACCTCTTTGTTATTTCAAATTAAAGCCTTTCCTCAATTTTGACATTTCCCCCTTTTCAGGCACATTCTTATTTCAACTAATTGTAATATTTTGTTCAGACATAACAATTAGCCAAAAATACTGCTCTTCAGAATTTATTCTCTATGGGATTTGGAGTCAAGATGACCTGGTTTTAAGTCAGCCATTTAAAAACTCCATTACCTTGGGCAAATCAATTACTGTCTCTTGACATCAGTGTCCATATCTACAATCTTCATTTTATAGAATTGTGGTGAAAGAGAGATGTATAGTTAATTTAGTTTAAATACATGTAAAACGTTTATTATAGTACCTAGTATTTTTTTAAGCTTCCTATACATCCCAATCTCTTTTCTCCAGAATAGTGCCCATATTGTCCCATTGTCTCTTACTTTTTTTTTGGGGGGGGGGGAGGGTGCAGATAATGTTAGGTAATTTTTAAGGCTCAAGTATATGTCTTCTTTACAAAGGAATATTTACTAACCATTCCATCTAATGGGAGCCACCTCTTATTCACCTATGACTTAGTCTTTTAATTTCATATTTGCTAACACTTATAATTTGGATTTTTCCCCCAGGAATAAAGACATTATAATGATAGGATATCCCTATTAGGTAATACAATGCCAAAAATAGGTATTCAAGAATTATGTGAATTGGGATGCCTGGGTGGCTCAGCAGTTGAGCATCTGCCTTTGGCTCAGGGCATGATCCTGGGGGGATGGATTCCCATATCAGGCTCCTTGCAGGGAGCCTACTTCTCCCTCTGCCTGTGTCTTTGCCTTTGTCTCTGTGTGTCTCTCATGAATAAATAAATAAAATCTAAAAAAAAAAAAAAAAGAATTATATCAATTATTTTATCAGTATACTTTCCCCTTTACTCCAAAAGTTCTTTCTTTGTGTCCCATACACTTCTTTTTCATTTTGCTTCAGTATACATTTTGTTTTTGTCAATTTCTAGAACTTTCACTCCTCTAACAATCTAATTTTTTTTGCATTATTTTCCTAACTCTGCCAATCTTCTAATTTCAGTCTCTGACTTTCTTATTCATTAGCTTAGAGGACTAAAATGGTGTCAACAATATATCTTTTTTTCTGAGAATATAATCATTTTTCATTATTGCTCTTCCTCATGTTTTGCATATAATTTTTATATTTATTCAATTTTGTCATGGGTTCCACGTTGTCTTTCATTGCTACTTATTCACTCTTAAAGTATCAGGTATCCCCAGGCCTGACCAAATGGCATGAATGAACTATTTCAGTGTCCTCTCACTGTTTATCTTAATGTTCTTGAAGTCCTCCTATGATCTTAAGGTGCAGAGATATAATGTCTAGATTTTAAATGTTATATCTCTATCATCTATCTATCTATCTATCTATCTATCTATCTATCTATCTATCATCTGTCTATCATCTTCTTTTTGTTTAGACTTTCAAATACTGTAGGAATCTGGGAAATAAATTGGTACCTAATTATTTTCATTAGGGGGCCTTCTCTTTGCCTGATTTTTCTCTCTCATTGCCCCAGAAATCTTTCCAAATCTAGTATAACATAGATTAAATTTTTACATTCTATCCACTAATGTGGAAAACTAAGCTTTTTTTTTTTTTTTTCCCTAAAAGCATCTTGGCAGGCTCAGAAGCTTATATTTCTGCTGATGGTAGTATAAAACAAAGCCAGAAGTTAACAACAAACACTAAAACCTTTCAGTTGAAAAAGACATCCGAGATTTTTTTTCCAGTTTGAGACACTTTCACGGGATCTGAGGCTCTTTTTTCAAGTGCTCTCTCTATATATATGCCATACAACCTCCTCTGATCCAGTCTTCCTTTGGTCCACACATTACTCTCTTATTTTGGAGGTTTGTCTGTATGGATTATCAGAAAGGAATCACAAGCTTTGTGTTTCTATTTGGGCTGCTATTGGAGAGCCTAGAAAGAGTTAAGGGAGAAAGAAGAGTGAGATTGGGGGTATTTTTTATTCTGGCCTCTCCCTGCTAGATTACCTTGGCCCATTACATCTCTAACAGTGGCCCGCTACAACAGATCATTTTCCAGATTGTGCTAATAATTCCATTCTCATGTTCCTTCAGTTCTGATGGGGGTAATGAAGCTATTGTCAGCTCTTGAATTCTGCACTATTCTTTCTGCTTTTCCTACAATCAGCCTACATAATTCTATTTATTTATTATGTATTTACTTATACTGAGTTATAATTGACATATAACTTCATATTAGTTTCAGGTGTACCACATAATTATTCAATATTTATATTACATTGTTCTTTTTAAACTGTTCTTTAATCACCCAAATTGAAAGCATAATCTTTATCTGCTGAGTCCCCGACTGTTACAGGTAAATTATCATTTTTTCCTCCAAAACCAAGTCTCAGAATAGGGTAATTATCAAGTGTTTTTATTGGGAAGTGGAAAAAAATGCCACCACTATCTTGCTGACTCTGAATTCGTACTGCCTTCGTGATTACTTGGTGCATCTGGTAACTGCTTATGTTGCTATAATCTGTTACTCAGTTCTTTAACTGATAAAACTTGGGATTTGGTCTGTAACCAGAGTGGAGAGCACCAGTTGCACCAACCCAGATCTAACCTTCCAATTTTTTAAAAATAGAATTATTATTATTTTTTTTTACATAGTTTTAGGTTCACAAGAAAATTGAGAGGAAAAGAACAGAGATTTCCTATTTCTCTTTGTTCTCACATGCATGACCTCTCATGTGATCAACATCCCCCACTAGACTGGTACATTTATAATAATTCATGAACCTACATTGACACATCTTCATTAAGTCCATAGTTTAAATCAGGGTTCACTCTTGATATTGTACATTTTAAGGTGTTGAGAGTTTAACTAAGATACTCTGTAACACTACTGTTCAGTATCCATTTTTGTGTGGCCAAGTGGCCTGTAGCGTCCTTGAACTGCCACTAGACCCTCCAGTGAATACATGCCCTAGATGATTGCCATAGAGTCACAAGTTCTGATATGACTCCCAAACTGCCCTTGTGATAAGCACTTTCCTTTGCTTCCTATGGCCTTCCTTAGGTAAGATCCCTGCAAAGCTTCCCAAAAGCTGGCTCTTTTAAAATTTGAATTGACCAATCTGGCCTCAGCCCAGGAAGCCCAAAGCACCTTAACCATAGCCCTTAATAAAGGCATGTACCCAAGATCCTGCCCCAGTCTCTCTGTCTGCATCCTGCCTTGACCTAATGTGGCCTTGACCAAAGTGTGCTGTGTTTTTCCTCTAGGATGTGTAACGAAATATTCTTTTTCACTTCCCCTTTTGGTCTTTTGCTGAAACCTGGCTCCAATCCAACATCCCAGGGCTCTGTTTAACATATATTAATTTAACAAAGTCACAACATAAGGATTTGGGCAAATATATAACGGCATGGACTAGTATATAATGGCATATATCAAACATCATAATATCACGCAGAGTAGTTTCACTGCCTTAAAAATCTTCTCTGCTGTTCCTATTCTTCCCTCCATCCCTCTTACCCCCTGGCAGACACAGATCTTTTTACTGCTTTCCAGGATTCCAATAGTTGGAATCATATAGTATGTAGCTCTTTTTAACTGCCATCTTTCACTTAGAGGAAATTTAAATGCATATTACTAGGTCTTGTTATAGCCTGATAGCTCATTTCTTTTTATTTATTATTTATGTTTTTAAAATATTTTATTTGCTTATTAATGAGAGACACAGAGGGAGGCAGAGACGCAGGCAGGAGGAGAAGCAGTCTCCCCACTGGGAGCCCGATATGGGACACAATCTCACTCAGATCTCATGACCTGAGCCAAATGCAGAAACTCAACCACTGAGCCATCCACACACCCCCCTCCCCATTTCTTTTTAGTTCTGAAAAATATTTCATTGTCTGGTTGTACCAGTTTATTTATCCATTCACCTAGTGAAGAACTTCTTGGTTGCTTCCAACTTTTGCAATTGTGACCAAAGTTTCTAAAAACATCTGTGTATAGGTTTTGTTGTGGGAATGAGTTTTTTACCCCTTTGGGAAGGCAAAATGTCAAGGAACATGATTGCTGGATCATAAGATAAGAGTATGTTTAGTTTTGTAAGAAACCACCCAACTGTACACACAAAGTGGTTATTACCATCTTGCATTCCCACAGGCAGTTAAAGTTTATGTTTTTCATCACCTGTATTTAGTGTCATCAGTGTTCTGAATTACGGTCATTTTAATAGTTGTATAATAGTACTCAATTATGATTTTAATTTGCATTTCCCTAATGACATCTAACATGGAGCATTTTTTAGATATGTTTTGTTTTGTTTGCCATCTATATAACTTCTGTGGTCAGATGTCTTTTAAGGCGTTTGGGCATTTTTTAATTGGGTTCTTTTCTTATAAAGAGTATTTATATATTATACAGTAATTTGAATATATGGTATATTTCAGGTAACGGTGCTTTATCGGTTGTCACTTTTGAAAATATTTTCTCCTAGTATGTGGTTTGCCTTTTCATTCTATTGATAGTATCTCTTGAGGAACAGAAAATTTTAAGTCGGCTTATCAATTATTTCTTATATGGATTGTACCTTTAACAGAAAATCTAAAAAGTCATTACACCCAAAGGCATCTAGATAATTTTCCTAAATTATCTTATATGCGTTTTATACCTTTGAGTCTACATGTTCTATCACTGATTGTGAGTTAATTTGTGAAAGCTGTAATGTCTATGTCTAGATTCATCTTTTTTGCATATGGGTACCCTTTCTCCATTATATTGCTTTACGCTTTTGCCCAAGATCAGTTGAATTTATTCATGTGGGTCTATTTCTGGATTCTCTATTTCATTCTGTTAATTAATTTGTCTATTCTTCCCCAATATCACATTGTCTTGATCACTGTAGTTTCATAGTAAATCCTGAAGTCTACCAACCAACTTTGCTCTTCAGTATTGTGTCTTTTGCCTCTCCATAGAAACTTTAGAATCAGTTTGTCAATATTACTTGCCTGAATTTTGTTTGGGATTGTGTTGAATCAATAGTACAAATAGATAAATCCCAATTGGTTGCAGCAAAGAATTATTTTTATACATTGTTGGATTTGATTTGCCTATTTTTTGTTGAAGACTTTTGCATCTATATTCGTGAGAGATATTGGTTTATTTTCTTTTCTTATAATGTGTGACTGTTTGGTATTAGAATAGTGCTGGCCTCATAGAATGAGTTAGGAAGTATCCCTTCTCCTTTCCTCTGAAGGAGTTGGTAGATAATTGATATAATCTATTTTTTTTAAAGATCTATTTATTTATTACAGTAGCAGGGAGTGCAAGTATGAGCTGGGGGAAGAAATAGAGGGAGAGAGAGTCTCAAGTAGACTTCACACCAAATATGGAACCTTACATAGGGCTCCATCTCATGCCTGAGATCACAACTTGGGCCAAAATGAAGAGTCCTACATTTAATCAACTGTGCCACTCAGGCGCTCCGATATAATTTATTTCTTGCAGAATTCTCCAGTTAACCCATCTGGACCTGGGCTTTCTGTTTTGTAAAGTTATTATTTATTTAATTTCTTTAGTACATATAAGTCTATTCAGATTGTCTACTTGTGTGAGTTTTGGCAAATTGTGTCTTTCAAGGAATTGGTTCATTCCATCTAGGTTATCAAATATGTGGGGATAAGTGTTGTTCAAAAATGTCCTTTTTTATCTATTTAATATCCATGGAAACTGTAATGATTGCTCCTCTCCCATTTTTTTAAATTGGTGATTTGAGTCCTCTTCCTTTTTCTTCTCCATCAGTCTGGCCATTGGATTATTGATTTTACTGATCTCTTCAGAGAACCATCTTTTGATTTGATTTATGTTCTCTATTCACTTTTTTTTTTTTATTTCATCAAATTCTGCTCTTTTTTTATCATTTCTTTTTGGCTGCTTCCTTAAAATTTAATTTGCTTTTATTTCTTCAGTTGCCTGAGGTGGACGTTTAGAGCATTTATTTTTATATCTTTCTTCTTTCTTAATGTATTAATTTAATGCTATGAATCTCCCTCTAAGCACTAGCTTTGCTGCATCCCACAAATTTTGATAAATTGTTTTCTTTTCCATTTAGTTCAAAATACTTTAAATTTATACTTGAGATTTCTATTTTGACTCACGTGTAATTTAGAAATGTGTTGCTTAATCTCCAAATATTTTGAGTTTTCCATCTATCTTTCTGTTATTGATTTCTAGTTGAATTCCAGTGTGCTTGGAGAACAGACATTATACAATTTATATTTTTTAAATTTATTAATGCACTTTTAATGACTCAGAATGGGTTCTATTTTGGTGAATGTTACATGTGAGCTTGCAAAGAATATGTATTCTGTTCTTGGATAAAGTAGTCTATAGATGTCCACTACGTACAGTTGATTGATAGTACTCTTGAGCTCAACTATGTCCTTACTGATTTTCTGCCTGCTAGATCTGTCCATTTATGATATGGGGGTGTTGAGGTCACCAAATATAATAATGAATTCATCTATTTCTATCAGTATTTGCCTCATGCATTTTGACATGTTAGAGTATTATTATATCTTCTTGGAGAACTCTTTTATCATTATGTAATATCCTTCTCTCTTTATCCCTTATAATATTCCTTGCTCCATTTGAATTTAATGCAGTTACTCCTTTTTTATTCATATTAAGATGATGTGTTTTTCTTTAATCTTTATGTGCTTTTACATTTAAAGTGGATTTCTTATAGACAATGTATTTTTTTTTATTCATTCTGACAATTTCTTTTCATTGATGCATTTAGACCAGTAATATTCTAAGTGATTATTGATAAACTAAGACTAATATTTACCATATTTGTTACTGTTTATTTGTTGCCTTTGTTCTTTCTTTATTTTATCTTCCACTTTTCCCCTGCTTTTGTGGTTTTGACTGAGCATTTTATATAAATGCATTCTATCTCCCTTTTAACTTATCAGGCATATTTACTTTAAAAAAACAAAATAAAACTTTTTTTTTAGTAATTCCCCTAGAGTTTACAATACACATTTACAACTAATGCAAATCTATTTTTAAATAACACTACATTACTGCCCAGGTAGTGAGACTACCTTATGAAAGAAAAAAATCCTAATTTCACTCTCGTATCCCTGTGTCACTATTATCATTTATTTTACTTACGCATAAGTATGTAAAGCATATATAATATACAACTATATATAATTGAAAAAATAGTTGCTATTATTATTTTGAACAAGTTGTTAACATTAGATCAATTAAAAATAAGATAATTTTTTTTGGTTTTCCCTTCACTAATCACTTATCTAATACTCTCCCTTTCTTTATTGTAGATCTCAGTATCTAATCCATGTTATTTTACTTTTTTCTAAAGAATGTTTTTTTTAACATTTCTTGTAATGCAGATCCACTGCTAAAAGTTTTTCTCAATCTTTGTAAACAATTTCTTTTCCTTCATTTTTTTACAGGATAATTTTACAGAATACAGGATTCTTGTTTTGAGTCTGTGTGTGTGTTCTCTCAACTCTTTAAAATTTCACTCCATTTTTCTTGCTTGTTTCTGAGCAGAAGATGGATATAATTCTTATATTTGCTCAACTATAGATGAGATGTTTCCCCTGCAGCCTTCTTTAAAGATTTTTTTTTAATCTTTGTCTTTCTTCAGTTTGAAGTTATGCCTAAGTGTAGTTTTTTTGGAATTTATCTTGCTTGATGTCCTCAGAGCTTTCTCAATCTGTAGTGTGGTATCTGACGTTAGTGGGGGAAATTCTCAGTTGTTATTGTTTCAAATATTTGTTCCCTTCCTTTTGTTTATTTTTCTTCTTGTATTTCCATTACATGTACATTACACATTTGAAGCTCTTCCACAGTTCTTGAACATTCTGTTATTTCTCTTCTAGTATTTTTCTCTTTTCAGTTTTGGAGGGTTTTGTTAATATATACTCATGTTCAGAGATTTATTTTCAGCCATATCCAATCTACTAATAAGCCCATTTAAGGCATTCTTCAGATATGCTAGTGTTTTTTTATCTCTAGTCTTTTTATCTCTAGGTTTTTTGTTTGTTTGTTTGTTTGTTTTTAGGATTTCCATGTCTCTGTTTACATTTCCCAATTGTTCTTGCATAATGTGTATTTTATCCATTAGAGCCCTCAGCATACTAATCATAGTTTTTATTTTTTATTTTTTAATAGATTTTATGTATTCATGAAAGACACAGAGAGAGAGGCAGAGACATAGGCAGAGGTAGAAGCAGGCTCCCTGACAGGAGCCCGATCTGGGACTCGATCCCAGGACCCCAGGATCAGGCCCTGAGCCAAAGACAGACATTCAACCATTAAGCCACCCAGGTATGTCAATCATTTTTGTTTTTTATTCCCAATTCAATAAGTCTAACATCCCTGCCATGTCTGAGTCTTGTCCTGATGCTCACTTGGTGCCCTCAAACTGCATTTTTTATCCTTTAGTAACCTCTGTAATTTTTTCTTGACCACTAAACATGACATACTGGCTAAAAGGGACTGCTATAAATAGGCCTTTATTAATGTAGTGGTGAGATGTGGTGGGAAGGAAAATGTTCTATAGTCCGATGATTAGGTTTCAATCTGCTATTAAGCCTGTACTGTATCATTGGACTGTGAACTCACAAGTGCTTCTCTCTCCTGTCCGTAGGTGGGGAAGGAAGTCTAGACTTTGCTGGAATTAGGTATAGCTCTCATTCCAAATGGCTGGAGTTGGTTATTTCCTTTCTCCAAGTCAGTGGGCTCTGATAAAAACCAAAGCAGGTTAGGCTCTGTTAAATAGTTTCCCTTAAGAACGGATTTTGTTAAGAATAAGATGCTCTGGCATTTTTTCAAAATTGTTCATTTTTTTTCTCTCCCTGCTGGAAGCATGAAGAGATTTTTCTCCAGTGTTCACTGTGAGTGAACCTAGTAGAACTCCAGGTTGTAAATCACAAAGTATTGGAATCATTAGATGACCAGCTTCCCTTAGAATATTTACTCCTCACTGAGCCAACACCAATTTGTCAATTGCATTTCAAGTTTTTCAACCCTGGCACTGGTCCTGTGGAAGTTTTTCCTCAGCTCAGTCAAGCTGTGATTCTTTGTACATGCCTGTTTGTCTCTCCAATTTGGGAAGAGCAGTTTGACCTGTGACTTCATTTCTCTTAGTCACCTAAGAATTGTTTGTTTCTCAGTCTACTCAGTTTTTCACTTCTTGGTAGGATGTAATAGTGACTTCCAAGTTTCTTACATGCTGGTACTGGCCCCTGTGCACTACTGAGTTTGGCTTTTTCAGCAAGGCAAATGCCTCTAGGTCTCAGCCATCCTCCAACCAGTCCATGCTAGTTATGGCCATTCCATTACATGCTATAGAATGGCTCTTTCCAGGCCTGCTATCTTTTTAAAATAACTTATATTATTTACCCCAGGATAATGTACAGAACACTAAGAATCAGCCTAATGTTCAGAGAAGCTGAGAAATCCATATTTGATAGAGATCTTTGGCTTAGGGATACCTGATTATAATATTTATTCCCATCCATTTCTGAACCAAGTGAGAGGCACAATCTTACTCTAGTTCCAGATTAGTACAAGGATTGTTCTGAAGGGCCTTCAGTATTCCTGGGCTTCATTAGCTAAATCTATACTTCACAGAAGAGTATTTAAACTATCTCCACTCCAACTCATTTCTAAGATTATAAGAGTGAAAAGTATACATGAAACTAATATTTTATGGGAGAAGAAATTTAAAATTTCATTTCCTTCTTATAAAATTTTTGAAAAGACATATATTACACTGCTTTCTATTTGACTTGACCTCTGCTCTAGTTAACTATTATGTCCACGTATAGTCAATTTTCTTTGTTATTTTACTAGCCAGTTAGGAGGGGATTAAAATTTTTCTCATTTAGCTGAGATTTTATCCTTGAGTTAGGAGCTTTCCTACAGAGAGTTGTTTGGGCTATGACATGAAGAAACTTAGGAGCAATACCTGTTGCTTGCAGACACTATTGTTATGGTTGCATATATATTTGTTCCTCTATTTTCCTAAAATGTGTTGTTGCTTTTTTTTTTTTAGAGAGAGATTGAGTCCCTCTGCTTGAGATTCTCCTTTTCCCTCTTCCTCTGCCCTTCCCTCCACTCGCTGTCTCATTCTCTAAAATAAATAAATAAAATATTTTAAAAACCAGTATGATGTAATAATGTCTAAAATTTAAAAGGCATCTATTGACATATTAAGCAATCTGCCATATAATGAGTACAACATATGCATGATTTTCCCCCATGTAATCCCATACAAAAAACTCAAGGCTGACCTCACAAACCATATGAAATGATTTAGCTCCTTCATTTAAAAAAAATAAAAAAATATATTTTTTTAGAAAGAGAGTAGAGAGTGAGTGTGAGTATGAGAGAGAGAGAGAGCAAGAGCAGGGGGAGGGGTAGACGGAGAGGTAGAAATAGACGCCCCACTAAGCAGGAAGCCCTATGTGGGACTCAACTCCAGGACCCTGCGATCATGACCTGAGCTGAAGGCACTTAACCAACTAAGCCACTCAGGCACACAATTTACCTCCTTCAAAGTCACTTTTAAATCTTGTTGATAATTCTGAAGAAGGTTATCTGTTTTTAAAGCTGTGATCACAGGCTTCAGACAACTATTCTCCAGAAAAACTTTCTAAAATATTATTACTAAGAATCTTGTAAGTTTCTCCATTCATAAGCTTCCTCTCTTCACTGGTTTCTATCACTAGGCTCATAGTGAGATGAAATAATAAAGAAATATTATTCTTCCATGTGCACCACCTAGAACACTACTTCATTTGCCTTTAGAACTCACACTGTTTTCTTCATGAATTTAATGTATCCTATACACATTTCTGGCAGGTGTTGAAAAATCCTACTCCCTGCTTTTAGAGAAGTCATGTTTCACAGCTAGAAATGGGAAGGAAATGGAGGGTTATATTTCATTGGAACAAATACATGTTTAAGCTAGTAATTACCATTTATAGTGCTGTCCTTAAAATGTCTAACAGCCCTTAGGCTTCCCTGCACCATTCATGCTAATTCTCAGACAAGAATTTCCAAATGATAATAAACCTTATAAATCTTTCAAAGTGATCACAAAGATACTCTTTGTGAAACTATAAAAAACATTAAATCGTCAATGATAATACTTTGTGCATGGACATATCTTAAACTCATGGATCTATATCATTTAGCAACAGGAACTCAATATGCTACATAAGTAGCAAGCACTGTGTAATTATCCCCATTATCAAAAGGGACAAAGTGCTAGAAAAATTAAGCTGCTACCAAGAGGCCATACAAAGAGAACTCATATATTTCCCAAAGAATCGTCTCTTTGTTGTGGAAAAGAAAGTGATGAAAGAAATTAATAATTATTGAGTGCTTACCAGGTGCATGTAGTGACACCTGGTTATCTTTGGTATCTAGATTTTATTCTCAATGCCAGTCATATTTCATTATATTGCAATGTCATGAGTATATTTTATTACCTTCAAACCTCAAATTTAGTGCATATCCTATGATAAGAAATTTTATATTACACTAACCCTTATAGTACCAGAAAAAAAGTTCCCATTCCTCCCTTTTCTTGTATTTTACTTTCTTGGTGATTAACAAAGATGAAGTTCTCATAATAGCTTATTTGTTCAATAGCCTCTAGAACACTGTCACATCACAACGATGGCTCACAGTTACCTAGCTCTTTATATTTATGGGCCTTCCCCTCTGTAAGTTGAAGATATTTGGTTAGTGTATTCCCAGGACCCATTTCAGTCTAATATTCAATAGTTTATAACTGTGTTGTTCCAGTCATTATCTCCCTTCTATATGGTAGCTTCCCAGTCAAAAAAAGGAAAAGCAGTATTACTCTGTCTTATGCACTTTAATTCCTCCTTCCCGTCTTTCATAAAGAACCAAATTTCTACTCAAATAACAAGACTAGTTTTATTTAATAATATGTTGAAACAAAAAAATTCCATTAACACAGGTTGCTTCTGAACCCATTCAAACCACTTAAACCAACAAGGGGAAAAGATTGGTTTCTTAAAGTGATACTGGGCAAGACAAAAGCATATCCCATTCACTCTATTTTGGCAAATGAAACAGAGAAAAGGAGGTTTATTTTATTGAATATCAACAGTTACCATTTAGCATCATTATTTATAATAAAGAATATTTGCTTTGGAAAGAGATGTACTAAATTCCCATGTGTACAGGAGACAGTATTTGTTCTAAAATAATCCAAATCTATGGTTTCAACAAGATGTTACCTACTGGAATTTTACCCTGATAATAATTTCAAACTTAATTCCTAAAGCATGAAAGAAGTAATAGGATAACAGTCATTTATAGGCACTAAGAAATTCTTCTAATAAATATATCAAATTTTTTATTATAGTTGGTAACATATCACTTTAGAAAAGGGCATTGCTTTATCCAATTTCACCATTCCCTTTGCACCACAACTTAAATTTCTCTTTGTAAAACCCAGATATTTTCAGAGAACATTTCAGAATAATATTATATATTCCTCCTTAGTACCTTGGGCATTTTGTAAATATGATTTCATTCTGGGCTTTTCTTTTTCCCCTTTAAATATTGATGCTTAATTTGTCAATAAGTAAGTAAGCAAAAACCATTTCCAAACTTTTGGCCAGAATATCTGGCTTCAGGGAATGGTTTTCTATCTTACTGATATTCAAACAATTTACTTTGTGTTAAAGCTGCAAAATAGTTTACCCTATAACAATTTGTGATAAAGAGTGTATGCTACCTGCTGATGAATTTACCAGTGACAAAATTATATAATATATCTTCTAAAAGAACACACTTATTGTTCAGTACAGGTTAACTCATTCAATAAATAGAAAAGAAAAAAATAAATTGTACATATATTTCTGTTTCACACTTGGCGGTTGTTATATAAATGGGCCAAAGAGGGCCCTTGTGTATTGGCCTAAATGGATGCATGTTGCTTATTCCTTCAGGGCAGCCAACAACAAATTAGCCCAAAGCTTACTCGTGCCAACATCAAACTCTTACACAAAAATCATTTTAAATATAGTACAAATAAATATATTTTTAGCTATTTAGAGTTTATTTACTTTGTATACCTCTCAAAGCTGCACTCAACATCTGGTAGCCATAGATAGGATAAACCCTGAGGTTATGAAAAACCCTGAACTACAAATGCCCTCTACAACAATGACCCAGAAACTCTACAACTTGCTGCTGGGTGACACTAATATACATTTGCCCCTCTCTGATTTTCCTGGAGAGGTCTACTCTCTTCCCCACTTCCCCTTCCAAGTGGTTCCTCTTGCCACTGTCTTTGGAAAGCCTTTTCCTGGAAGAAACTTCTCCTCTCATACCGTTCTGTCCAAGCAGTGACCAGTGAATCGTGCTATGTATTACTGTCTCTCCTGGTCCTGTCTCTTCCTTGATCAATTCCAAAATCCTTAAGCTTACCACACAGCTAATATATTCATTTCAAATTAAATAGTTTCTAGGTCTTGATCTAACACTCAGAAACTATGATGAGAAAGAAAATATAATTTATTTAATTAAAGTACAATCTATGAGTTCTGAAGTGGAAAAAAAATGTAATGACTGCCATTTAAGAAATACTGCAAGGTGACAATATTTTGTACCTGTTTATTGTCTGGCAATTCACCGAACGGAACAGACTAAGGATAAATATTTTGCTAGGGAAGCTTTTATAAATATTTAAAAGTTATAAAGCAGAACACAAAACAGACTTCTCACCCTCATAAAGTTAAGAAAGAAAAGGAGGGAGGAGAAGAAAGAAGAGCAAAATCAAACACTACCTTTAAATGCCAGTATGAGAAGATCAATAAAACTGAAGTTTAATCTGAAAAATAAAAATAAACATAGATCTCTTAATTTTTCTATAGTAATTAAAATATTTGATTTATATTAATCTAAAAGCTTCTAAAGAGGAGGTTGCTGCAGTACTAAAATTTCAAAAAACTATTTATATGTCCATCCAACTAAGCTCTTCAAACTTATCAGACCAATTATTTTCCTCTCAAAGAGAAAAGAAAGCTGTAGGAAGAAATGGTTAGTGATTAATGCTGTAGTTTTTAGGGACAATTATATTACATACATTTTTCTGGTTCCTTTTTGGGAGACAAATAAAAGTAAAGTGGGTGGAAATTAAATATCAAGTTTAAAATTGAGAAATCTAAATTAGAAGACTAGATTTTCCTGTTTGTGAACAGTAGAGTCATAAAGAAACTTTAGAGGGTCTGCAAAAAGTATGCTTATCTCTGCCCAAATTTATCCATCAGTGAAGGAGTAACAGAGAGGAGCCTAGAGTCTTCCTTTCATAGAATTATTCTTAAGTAAATATTAGACAAACGCTTACAATCAAAAGGTTTTAAAAAAGAAAAATGTTCAAATCACAGCTTCATTGCTTGCAACTTATATAAACTTGAGAACATTTATGAACACATGCATGCTTTTGTTTTCTCTTTATCTAGTATGAGGGAAAATCAAAACCTGCTCCAGAAAGCATTGACATGGATTAGTAAGGCTTTCAAAATCGATGTAACCAGCAACTCTCCAGTCAAATTAATTTTCGGGTGTCTATTCTGATCTATTCTGGTCAAGAAAGAACCTCATTAGTCTTTCATCCATCAGATACCAACAATGTCAAAGAATATTTTAATATTATTTTAATTTTATTGTCCGTGATGATTTTGAATATCATTTTAAAGGTGTATTAGGCATTCTTTGATGAGTTGTTAATTCTCACCCATTGCCCATGAATTGGGGTACAAATTCCTCAGTAGGTCTTATCTTTATCTCTATAAACACACACACTTTACCTGTTATACATATTTACATATTTTTTGCCTCCGAATATCTGGAAATTACATAAATGACACACATACAGGAGTGCAGCTGGTTGACAAGGGAAAAATCAAACAGCACTGAATGACATCAAATGAAAATTAAAAATTAAATCCTCCTCATCTTATTCTACCTCCACTTACTAGAGTTAGCCTTCTTTACATACTTTTGTTTTTATTCAATAGTTATCAAGATAATTCCAAACAATTAAGTCCATATGCATTTCTTAAATACCAACATTGCATGGTTTCCAATGATGAATTTCCTTATTTATAATGCTTTCAATTTCTTGTATATAATAACTCAATCTGGCTTAAAACATGTGTAGTATTATTTTATTTCATATAACTTCATGATTTCATAGTTTCACAGGCCTCAGGATTTATTATATTAATTATATTATATATTATCAAGAACTCAAGAACTTTCTAATCTATTCAGCTAAACATTGAATATATTTCATTTTTGGACATAGAAAATTGATTCCACAGGTTCTAGGCATGAAACAGCCCACATAAAACCCAGAGGAAGAAGAAAGGACATCTTGTCATATCTCTTTTAGGATGAAATTATTCTCACAAAATTCTAAACAGTTTTCCTTTCACTACTCATTGGTCAGAATTAAGTGACATGCTCATTCTTAACTAATTACTATGAAGAATAATTGGTTTACACTTTGATTAATCCAGGCTTTCCTGGATGTGGCAGTAGAGTTAGCTTCTTCTGAGATCATGGCTTCAAGTACAAGATGAATACCTGAACAGTACTGATTCTTGATTAGGATGTGAAACAATGGCAATGGGCAGTGTTGGTCATCAACATTATTACAGATTCTAATATAGCGTACTTATGCTTTTTCTCCTCCCATTGATAACCTTTAATTTTTAAAGCATTTTTCTCTGAAGTAAAATCAGAAAAAAAAAATTGCAGAAATTGTACAAGAAGTTCCCATACACTCTCTACCCAGTTTCCTCTAGTGTTAACTAAGCTTCCATAACCACGATAGAATTATCAAAACCAAAAAAGATACTGTTAACTAAACTATGCTATCTTTAATTTGGTTAGTTATATTTTACAATTTGTCTGCAATTTTCTGAAATTTTAAATAGGTAGATTAACTTTTGTTTACTGTTTCATGAACTTCAATCCATGTCTCTTGATTCCTTAATGCCTTTATTCTAGCACCTGTTTTTCCACTTCACCAGTCTCCTTCACTGCCACCTTCAGTGTTGTTATTGCTTTTACATTGTTTAAAATGCTATGGTAAAAAATAAAAAAATAAAAAAAAAATAAAATGCTATGGTTTATAATATGCTATACTCCACTTGTCATTAAGTCTTTACTTTTTTTGTTTTGTTTTGTTTTGTTTGTGGAAGAGAGATGCTAGATGGGAAATTTTAATTTTAAATTTGTAACAACTCCAACTATAGTTCTGAACTTCTTGGCCAATATTTATTCTAGTTATAAGGTTTTTTTTTTTGAAGAAAAAATACATTTTCTTTGTACCAGTTAGAAAAGTTCACTCTATTAAACTTTCCAAATTCATGACAAAGTGAGTTGTTAAACAGGACCATGTGAACCAGATGTCTGTATACTTTGCTTAGCTGGTTTTTTGACCTATTAACTCTATTTGCTAAATTTGCTAGGACTCCATCTTAAATCCTGTATCTTAGAATTGGTTTCCTCAATATTTAGTTGAGTTTTCTCTTCTCTTCTCTTATAAATTTCTCCTTAGGTCATTTCAGCCAATCTCAAGGATTCATACATCCTCTAGCTGTTGATGCCAAAATTATCTCTACCTAGACCTATCCTCTGAGCCCCATCTTAAACACATTCATTTCATCATTTTAGATTTATCTTAACCCTGCCATATCCAAAACTAAACTCTTGATTGATTAAATAAAAATGGCTGTGGCCCTTCTATCACATTGTCATAACTACCCCAATAAATTGTTTCCTTCTGAACTACCCCCACACATCCAATTAAGCATAAATCAACAAATTCTGCCAATTTTATCTCCAAAATACATACTAACTTCTTCTATTTTTGTCCATCTTCCTCGGCATATTCCTCATTCAAACCAGAATCATCTCCTCTTCTGCCCATGCCCACACCAACATAAAGTAGTAACATCTTGCAGTCATCCTACAGGAATGCTTGCTTCCACTAAATTCTTTCTCTATTCTATAATCACAGTGTTTTGCCTAAATAATAATCATATCCTGACAGTTGGAAGGCAATTGCCCATGAGTTTCTTGCATTTCTACATGTGGTCTATATCTGATCTCCCTTTGTTCTCGACTATCTTTTCAAGGATGTTTGTATATCAAAAACAGAGAAAGTGTCTCCTACTGGAGAAAAGAGCAGACATGTTTACTATTCAATATAATAAAAATCATGTCTTTTCCTAGAAAAAAAGGGTACATTTTCTTATTATCAACTACAAATGATTAATGTTCTGTAAATGCAAAGTTCCTCTCCTGCACCACAATCCATTGTCTATTCCAGTACCCATCGGAGCCTATTTGCATTGCTGTGATGGGAACTGGAGGCAAAGGAAACTGGCACAGATACATTGATCTTCACACTCACTGCTGTGACATGAATAGTAATGTCTTTCGTCTTTAACTGGAGAGTCTCAAGTCCTCTACCAGTAATCTACCTGACTCTGACAGGCTAACTTATAAGCTTGTGAATGTGGGCACCATCTCCAACTATTCACATATCTTAATACTGTCACTTTCTCACATCATTGTTAAACCACAGAATCATAAAGAAAATCTGGTCTCTTTTTCATGACCTAAAATGTCCTGCATGGCCTACCCTCTTGGTACAGTGTTACTTTTGAAATCTTAGTTATCCATTACAACCTTCTTTTATTTCCTGCTTTAGGGATGCACCCTCCCCTCTTTATCTTAACATGACCTTCTTCTTTAAGCTTTGAGAATCTACCAAGTCCCTTAAGAAGCCTGCCTTAATTTACCTAACACTCCTTCATCCTCAATTCCCCACCATCATTCACTATCAGCAGCCTGGCTCTTTCCTTTTAGCTAATACCACTATATGTTATTTTATTTGGTTGTTTTTGTCTGCTTTTCCCACTGGATTATATGCTTAGATGTTAGTACAGAAGTGGAATACAGCAGGTTTTCACTTTGTATGCCAAATGTGATTGTGACAAATAAGATTTAAATGTCAAATTAAAAAAAAAAAAAAAACCTTGATGGCTTCAGATATTTCCCACAATAATTATGCTTATGAAGAGGAGAAATGGGACACCTGGGTGGGTGAGCAGTTGGGTGCCTGCCTTCGGCTCCGGTCGTGATCCCGGATCTGGGATCGAGTCTTGCATCAGGCTCCCTGTGAGGAACTACTTCTCCCTCTGCCTGTGTCTCTGCCTCTCTCTCTCTCTCTCTCTCTCTCTGTGTGTCTCTTATGAATAAATAAATAAATCTTATAAAAAATAAAAAAATAAAGAGAAGAAATGCATGCTATAAATGATGTATTTTGTTTTTAATTGCATATACATTTTATTATGTAGGAAAAATATAAATTTTCAGTAATACAGTTAATAACTTTCTATTATCAACCAGAAATGTAGTGATCTAAAATCTACAAGAGTAAACAATATATTTTTCTTACCTCTTTATTAACATAGTAGCTATTCTAGTGTTAAACATGAAGTGATCAATACATATTTTAAAAATTTTATTTCAGTTTGTAATTTTTTTTAATTTTTTATTTATTTATGATAGGCACACAGTGAGAGAGAGAGGCAGAGACACAGGCAGAGGGAGAAGCAGGCTCCATGCACCGGGAGCCCGATGTGGGATTCGATCCCGTGTCTCCAGGATCGCGCCCTGGGCCAAAGGCAGGTGCTAAACCGCTGCGCCACCCAGGGATCCCTCGGTTTGGAAAGAATAATTGACATGATTTTTACACCTGAACAAATTATGTTTCAATTTATTGAGGGTACATGAACATAAGCACTTTACTATTTCACTGGAGACACAGTGGAGAAAGGACCAGCATTTAAAAAAAATATACTGAATATATTTGGACCTACACAAGATGATTACCTTAATGTAATTGACTTTATTTAATGTACTTGTTTGTCTATATTTTTAAAAGATTTTATTTATTTATTCATGAGAGACACACGGAGAGAGAGAGAGAGAGAGAGACACACACACAGACACACAATCAGAGGGAGAAGTAGGCTCCATGCAGGGAGCCTGAAGTGGGACTCAATCCAGGGTCTCCAGGATCAGGCCCCGGGCTGAAGGTGGCACTAAACCACTGAGCCCCCTGGGCTGCCCTTGTCTATAATATTTTATTTCAAAATATTTAATATTTGATCTGGTGAGTCTTCTAAGTTGGAACTGAAAGCTCTCTCTCTTTTTCTTTTTAATATTTTCTTTATTTTATTTAAAGAGAGATAAAGAACGTGAGCCAATGTGATCATGACTTGCGCCATAATCAGGAGTTGGCTGCTTAACTGACTGAGCCACCCAGATGCCTCTGGAACTGAAAACTCTTAAATGACTTAAGTTAAAAGCTTTGTTTGGAGCAATAGTTGAAACTCTTGAGTTTCACAAGTACAACATATTGTTCAGTAGATAGAAGGAGGTGCATGTATCATTCTGTTATAAATGGAGCCTCTGAGGTTGGTTAAGAGACTGTGTGAAATGTAACCACAGAACAGACATCTCAGACTATCTTAGTGATAATATCTTCCAAGCCACTAGTAAAAAAAGATACCTCTAAAAGGATGAGGAACACAAGTCAATGGCAATTACAGAAAGGATAACTTGACTGCTTTTGTTGGGAGAAAACTGATCAATGAAAAGAATTCTATGAGTTATGTGAACAGCAGTATTCCTGGAGGAGTGACAATGTTTTAAGAACTCCTTACCTTAAATCCAGCACTCCTTACCTTAAATCTCAGGTTCCTCTGGGGTCCTTTCACCCACAGAATGGAAAGCCTGCACCAGGAGGTTTAGGTTGAAGACTTCTGTGAGGCTACACTGTAAGAAGCACTGGTCCTGGAATTTTAAAAAATCTGTATGTTTTAGAAGAAAAAAATCTTTTTTTAAAATATTTTATTTATTTATTTGTGGGACTCGATCCCGGAACCCCGGGGTTACTACCTGAGCCACAGGCTCAACTCAGTCATCCAGGAAAAAAAAAAAAAATCTTAATGTTATTTTTGTTTATTTGTTTTTGATCTTTTAACTTAAAGAGAATCAAATATCATTAACAGTTTCAGGGCTTTATCAGGTCCTGATTTCACATATTTGCTTGAGATTTCAGTGACATTTCTGAGAAATCTCAATGGCAAATTGCAACATAGGGAAGATGTCACTAAACATGGGAAAGAATTATGATTATTGAAATGATGTCTCAAATCTAAGTTCAATCAAAAGTAGGAAGAAATAAAATCAAATTTTTCTTTCCATTCTCTTTAACATTTTCTTCAAGGAATCCTGAGACTTATTGTTTTACTTTCTCGCACCATAAGAAGGAATACCATCATATACTCTGTGAGTGTGTGTGTGCACATGCACACATATGTATCTGCCTATTTGAGTCATGAGAGACCAAAGAATGGAGTGTTGATAGAATTTGTGTTGACTCAGTCATTCTTTATGATATATGTCTACAAAAATCACAACTATTAAACATATTGGATAATTAGAAGTGAAGGAAAGGAAAAGCCCTGGGGCAAACCCTCAAAAGTCCAATTAAATACCCCTTTCTAATGTTTTTCCTAGAGATAATTCAAATCATAAGTTTGCAAAACATGTATGTATGCACATGGCATACATATGTGGATTATAAATATGTGTACGTATATATTTGTATGCATATATGTGTATGGGTATATGTATGTGTGTATGTGTATATCCATCTTCTATGTTTACCTCTTTAAAAGAGTTCCTTCAGGGATCCCTGGGTGGCGCAGCGGTTTGGCGCCTGCCTTTGGCCCAGGGCGCGATCCTGGAGACCCAGGATCGAATCCCACATCAGGCTCCCGGTGCATGGAGCCTGCTTCTCCCTCTGCCTGTGTCTCTGCCTCTCTCTCTCTCTCTCTCTCTGTGACTATCATAAATAAATAAAAATTAAAAAAAAAAAATTAAGAGTTCCTTCAAAAGGGAACTGCATTTCAATGGCGCTGTATTTTCAAAGATGTTAGAAATTAAGCTATTGAAGATACTTTGGTTAAACTATTGGTAGATCTTTTTGGTAGATCTATGTTTCTGCTAAACTTATTCATATATAGTTTTGCTATATTTGCCCATTTAATTTATACTAATCAATTGCAGCCTTTTGAGAACTTAAAGGTCTACTAAATTTGGTTCTTTTTGTGGCTTTTCTCACAGAAGCCAAAAATAATTACTGAGAATGACCAGTTAAATATATTATCACTTGTCAATTCCATTTGCTTTTTAAAAATCAATTTATGGATAATTTTCCAATGCTTTCAAATAAGGCTCTGTTATACTGATGTTTTAAATGTCATGTTGTTATGATGGACACTTAGAAGGCAACTGCTTTCAATAAATTTTTAAGGAGCACCAAGTTTAGTTTACACTATTTCCAACCTCATTCTTACATTAAACCAAAACCAAAAATATCTGTATTAACTGGGTTCAAATATATCTAAAATTACATTTTTTAAAGATTTATTTATTTATTTATGATAGACAGAGAGAGACAGAGAGGCAGAGACACAGGAGGAGGGAGAAGCAGGCTCCATGCAGGGAGCCCGACGTGGGATTCGATCCCGGGTCTCCAGGATTGCACCCTGGGCCAAAGGCAGGCGCTAAACCGCTGCGCCACCCAGGGATCCCCTAAAATTACATTTTTTAAGAATTTTCTTAATAGTCTTCCTTAAAGAGATATACAGAGTTAAATCACGTATGTGTTTTACAATACAGGGGGAGGGTATACAATGCTGGTAATATGGGCAATTAATTGCTTAATGCATTAGTAAACTTAAATGATCTACTTCATTTATTAACCACCATTCTGATTTATGCTAGACGGAAACATGTCACATAAGACAATATACCACAGAAAGAAAATGTGGCACCGATAATTAAGTTTGAGGGGTAAGAGGTAAAATCTGGCATATATGAAGTACTTGGGGATAATTCTGTAAGACACCCAAATAAGACAGTCAAATAAAATAGAAGATACACATTAAATTTAAGTTTTATATAAATAGTAAATAAGTTTTGGTAGAAGTGTGTACTAAATATTGCATATGAGACATAACTATACTTAAAAATCTACATGTTGTTTATCTAAATTTAAATGTAACTGATATTCCTGCATTTTACTTGCTAACTCTTGCATCCCCAAGCCTAGGGCACCAAGGCCCCAGAATGAGGCCATCAATTGCTGCAGTGGGGGAGAAGGAAACATGATAAAATGAGGAGTGTTGAGGTTATAGCAAACAACCTCACAAATTTGTCTTGGATAAGTCTAGGGTAGAAGAATACACAATAGAGGAATTTATAAAATATCAGTGTTACTGGCTGGCAGAAATATTAGTTAGGTACATTCCTAATTAGGAATTTTACATCAAGGACTATATATAACAAATGCTAGTAAATTTATAGTCTATTTAGCTATCTATAAGTACTTGAATCCATCAAGCTAATGTAAGTATAGAAAAATTTCCTTGATGTTAAACTATACTTTTTAGGGACTGATTTATTTTAGCACTATCTAGAAATTTTACAGTTTGGTTGGTTTTCATTCAGATATTTTAACCATTTGTTGGAAAGTGAAATATGCTTTAAGAAGTGATTTGTTTTTGTTTATTATTTTCTTGTCATTTCAGTCAATGTCTTGGAAAACGGTACTATTTGGTTCTATTGAGTATCATTTACTCAGTCTAGCCTGATTATAAACCTTAATCTCTTTCATGGTTGGACTGAAAAGAAAGTAACAGATTCAGGTTTATCATTCAGGTTGTCTGGTTTAAACAATTTTCCAAAGATTTATTTTGATAAATGTGTTATTCAGAAAATAAGATAAATGTGTATATTTAATAAATGGATTCATTAATTTATAAATCAACCAGTAAATAAACTAACAGTCTTTTTAAAGTCACTTGTTATATGGAGTGGTTACTATGTATACATAAGAATTGTTTGTAACTCTTATTCATAAATCTGCATGTGCCAGGAACTCTTCTAGATATGGAAGATAAAACAGTGATGGAAATAGAAAAAAAAAAAGTGTCCTTTGTGGAAGTTGTTTGTAAAGTAAGTGTCATATATGAATGATATAAATGGATAAAATACATAAAATATATGGTATATGATGGTGAGACGTGCTATTGGGAGAACATAAATCAAGGAAGGAAGATAAGGAATGCAGCGATAAATGAGTTTTCAGTTTTCAATTTGCATGAAAAACACTCACTGAGAAAGTGACAAATAAATTAAGACTTCCCTAGGGTGAAGCAACCAGTCTTGTGAAATCTGCAGGAGGGCATTAGGGGCAAAAGAGCAGTATGTCCACATGGTTAAGGTGTAAGTATGCCTACTGTGTCCTAGGAACAAAGAGAGGCCAAAGTGGCTAAAATGGAGTCAGTTGGAGGAGAGTAGTAGAGGAAATTCATGGAAAGAGAGAAAACCACAGTTCTGATTATACAGCATTAGCTGAATCATTTACATGGACACTGAAATCATCAAGAAAGATATTAGTACTAATGGAGAAAGACAGTCACCTAGGAGCCTAAAGACTCTAGTATTACCAGGAAGTGCTCAAGGATTGTTAAATACTTCACAAAAGAAGGTAGTGATTTGATAATATAATATTCATTTTCAGGCTCAATGGTTCCCAAAATATGAGTGAAAAAATCATTTTTTGTACAAGTTGGATTGGACAAGTTTTCTTTAGAGGAAGAGTACAGGGGACCTTTCACAAAAGAGAAATAATGAAGGGGATATTAATGGTTCCTAAAAACGAGTAGAAAGTTTTAAGAGTTCAAAAGGATTGAGAGATAGGTCAGAAAAGGCAATGTAGAGAGGACATTAGATTCTAAGAGTAAGGCTAGGCCTGGGGTCTTGTATTTTCCTGTGACGGTGAGACGTCGATCAAAAACAGAGGCAGGGAGCACAAAAGCATTTGTGTAGATAATGATTGTGAGACTGTGAATGCTAAAATATTGGGGTCTTTCCAGAATACTGAAGTTTGGAGCTCCTCCTGGATTTGCACTATGGGAGGCATGAAAGTCAGCAAAGGGGGAGCCTTTGGCAAATAACTCTTGCAGAGGTGAGTCAGATCTAATAACAGAGACTCCCTATGTCGGACATCAGATAATTTTCTTTGATGCTTATGCTAGAAACTGAAAATCATGTTTCTCTGCTTTATCCCTGTCATTTCACTTTGAAAGTTTTGAAACTATTAACTGATAATATCATGTCAGTGAAACAAATAACATATAGCTCAATATATCCTTGAATATGACAACAAAGAGCCAATCATTTTAACTAGTCAGAGGAAAAGTAGAATGTAAGAAATATTTCTGCATGTGCCCCTATGAGTCTGTATGCATATACACACTAATGCCATTTTTATATATGGTCATATTCATGTGATATGTGGGCAGATATTTTAGGGGAAAATAAAACTGTCACAAACCCATACAGAAAGAATTTTTTTTTTTTTTTTGTCAAAAACTAGAAGACTGCCTTAATCCTATTCAGAATAAAAATAATTTTCAAAGAGAAATTCTGGAGACTTAAGTGCTACTACTATTCGCTTTCATTACAATGGCTACACACAAGTAACTGTATTTTATTTTTTCCCTCATTTGAACAAACTTATTTTTAGGAAATCATTGAGTCAGCCGGATACATGATACTAAACTATAACATCAAGGATTTTATGCAGGTATTATTATATTTGCATAATGGATTCTCTTTAAATTGGTTGCAGAAACATTTATTACCTAGAGCTTCTATAACAGCAAAGTATAATGTACCACACTGAAAACATTGATCCCCATCTGGTTTAAAGATTGCCAAATGGTATAATGATATGTGTGCTCTAGAAGATTTAGGAAGGATATTACATGGCTTGAAAGACAGTTAACTTTATGGGTTTTCAGCAGAAACATGATTGCTAGAACTCACTTATAGGGTCCTAATCTTGTTTATATCCATTACTTGCTAGGAAATCATTTTTTTTCTTGACTTTTATGCTTCAAAAGAAATATCTATATGTTCCCCTACTGGCCTTTAGGACCAGGGAGGGGTTTTAGTTTAAGAAAGGAAAGAACATACGAATGATGTGCATGTTTTATTTCATGCACTTACTGTGTGATCCTAGGCAATGGAGTACATGTTATTCTTCAAAGGAAAGTCATATGAGTAGGAAATTTTAAAAAGTCATGGATGTGTAACGGGTAAAGCTAAACAATAAATAAATTGCTATAAGTAAACTCAGTTCATGCAAACACATGAGTCAGTAATTTGATTACATATCAAAGATTCATAAGAAGCTCCTTTCCTTGGTCTACTGAAACTAATTTTCTATCTAAATAGTGATCTAATGTCAAAAAAGACACAGACTTTTTTTAATTGGAAAAAAATAAACAGGAATTTGGCCTTTATTTTTCTTATTTCACATTCTAAATTCTTCCTCTTCTTCCTCTCAAATCTCCCCTTAAAGGAATAGATGTCTTGTCATCTCATCCTTCCTCCCCTCTTCCCTACCTTTCGTCATCTTTGATTTGCAAACCTCTAGTACCCAGCTGTGTGTGAAATATAGAGTAGGGCTTCTCAGACTTCAGGAATCTCTTCTTCATGAGCAAAGGTCCAGTAGTCATTTTCATTTCCTGATAGATCGTCAAAGCTGACTTTGCAGGAGGTCCATTATCTTACCTGTTTCCTTCACCAACTGATCAAAGCTAGATTATTCTTCTCACTTTCCCATTCATGGCTAAATCTCCAAATTATTTTTCCAAAAAGGTAAGCCTAAAATCTTAGAATAATCTTTCACCTTTCATTCTCTGTTCTTCTACACTCAGTTATTAATTTAATTCAAGGTTATTAATAACTTTCATATCACATGATTGCCTTCCCATGATTACTGCATCGCTTTCAGTTCTCACGAATTTATGAACACTTATTTTTAGTATATTATAATTCCCTAAGCAGTGGACCTAATCTCACACTCTTCAAGTTTCTCACTGTCATATATAACTTATCTACCTGCTTCAAGTGTCTTCATCACTATACCACTCATCTGCTTATTTCTTATTGTTTCTTTTCTATACCCTGCATTATGCACTTTTGTCAGGCAGGAGGACCTTCCATGATCTTACTTCATTTCATTTTTTTTTTCTAAAAACACCCTTTTATTTAAATTCAAAATTTAAATTAAATAAGACTACTCATACTTGACTTAGATGGCAACTCTTCTTTCTTATATATTAGTCTTTCCATTTTTGACTCTTGAACCAGAATATCTTAGAAGTTTACACATTCTATAAAGCCCAAATTAAAGATTATTTTCTAAGGTCATTCCTGAGCAAACTAGTTATATTTTTTCTCTCTCACTCACTTCTTCAAGTTTTTATTATACTCTATGTTTTTAAGTAAGAGAAATACTACAATTTATCTCACATATCTTATAAGCAATATGATACTTCTGTGGATGCACAAATAATTTAAAAATATTATTTGTTTGCAAGTAGCAAAATATTTCTTCTTAATTTTGGGGAATTCTAATCAGAACTCTAATTATAAAATGCATAAGTAATAAAAATGATATGCCTTTCATTAAGCAGTCTGAAAAAAAAAGTGGTGAATTAATCCCTTATCTATTTCTTCACTGCCTTTATTTAACAGTAAGTTAGGCAGCTGAATTATAAAACAATCCACATAGACTCAGACACTAAATAACCTAACAGGATGAACTATGAATTCCCTGTTTAATTGAAGGAAGATCAAAATAAAGCAAAACAAAAAACAACAACAAAAACCTCGGCAAAGAAGGCAAGGTACTTATTTCAATTATCTCTATTTTTTTAAATGAGAACTGTTTACTTCTAATTTTATAATCATGGCAGTTACATAAGAAAATTCTATGCTTTCATTATAAAAAGTAAACTGCATTAAATTAGAGGGAGGGGCTGTATTATAGACTTTACAAGTAAAATATAATTATAATTACAAATAAAATATAATTTAGTTTCAAGAACAAAAGTTAACTGAGGTAAAATTTAACTAATAATGGGCAAATGAATCCAGTTAAATTTTATGCTGCATTCTTTTTCTAAACATGTTTTTCACTTCCACTAGAAAGGTTTTTCATGAGACCTCAGGTTACTTATTCATTTTAAGACAAACAAGAAATTTTTCAGTCTTTGAGCACAAGGTACACTAAGAATCTCAAATGAAAAATAAATTTTAAGTAAGAATATTATTAATTTTTATATGGCTGACATTTCATTTCCATTTTAACAACAGCAATAAGGTAGTATTTAAACTTTTATTCAATCTCATTGAAATACATGATGAGGGCAGCCTTGGTGGCCCAGCAGTTTGGCGCCGCCTGCAGCCTGGCGTGTGATCCTGGAGACCAGGGATCAAGTCCCACATCGGGCTCCCTGCATGGAGCCTGCTTCTCCCTCTCCCTGTGTCTCTGCCTCTCTCTGTGTCTCTCATGAATAAATAAATAAAATCTTAAAAAACAAAAAAGAAATACATGATGAATACATTTATTCATTTTCAGGTATATTCCATGTAACATTAGACCTTCAGGTATCCAAATTTCAATACAAAAGAGTGGCTTGCAGTAGACCAATGCTTTCACAGAGAATGCTTTAAAAATCCAAATAAAAAATTTAAAAACAACTTTAAAGGTATTTGAGAATTGTCAAGTCAAAATTACATGAAGGAGAAAATAATTCATGGAAAAATGTAAATATACTAATATATGAGAGGATACTCAACAACTGTTTTCTCTATTAGGCCACTGGACTAAAATTCTGAGTCCAGTGACTGAAGATGCTTTTCAAAAGAATAAAAAGGCTTCTAGTAAGATGCAGAGAAACCATCCGAGATGGCAATGATCCTGGAGAAAAGAAAAAAAGAAAAAAAAAATTCAGTTTCAGCTGTCCAATAACAAAAGAGAACCCTGGGTCAAACTGTCTAATGTACCCCTCTGCACAGATATTTGTTAAACTGTGAAACTGCACAAAGCATGAGGCCAAGAAGCCAATCAAAACACCTATGGAAATCAGAGCAGGTATTCTGATAGTCTTGCAGGGCTGGGAAGATAGTGATTAAAAATAATGATTGGAGTCCAGGACCTATGTCTGGTGAGTGGCTATCTGGCTTCATAAAACACCCTAAGGATCCAAATATAAACTATCCTATCAGGTCATGCTCTAATTAAATTGATTTAAGCAGCCCACATTCCCTTTTGTCTTTAAAAAAGTGTGAATTCTCTCTGTAGGAAGAGACCGTCCATATACTTAATAGTTTTTTCAAATACAATGGCAAGTATTTAAAGAAAAATGACTAGGGACAGAAAAGGGCAGAAATTAAAAAAAAAAAAAAAGGAAACTGAACTGTGTATGATGGAGAAATATTACAATTAGTAAACTGTAGAGAAAAATATAAAGAGAAGAATGAAAATTCCACCATATTCTGGAATCTGTGTTAAATAATAAAATAGAAATATCAGTAGAAATAAAACAACAGAAATTGATAAATAAATAGATAAATTTAATGGCATATTAGACTCAGCATAAAAAGGACCAATGAATTATAAATCAATTAAAAAATTCCTAACTGGAGATCAGAGATCAAATTTGATAAAACTGAGATTTAAACAACTCATATGATTAGGTCTTATTAGTCTTCCTCAGAAAATCTCCATATCACAAGATCAATTGATTTGAAACTTTTAAATATTTATTTTATTTATTGTAAAGGAAGAGTATGCTCCCAAGCACACACAAGTGGACAAAAGAGCAGAGAGAGAGAGGGGATCTTCAAGAAGACCCCACACTGAGCCTTCAATTGTATAACGGAGAGCCATTGAATTATGCCAACAACTTCAGTGAGCTTAAAGGAAGGTTTTTTTCCCCAAAAGGTTCAGACTCAAATTCTGTCCAGCCAATATTTTGATTTCAGCTTTATTATATTGAAATAATAACCCAAGTGTGCCTTCAACTGCCTCCATTTTGACTTTAGACTGTATTTTCTAACTGATTAAGTTCTTTCCAGCTTACCTTGAACAAAAGAGCCAGCAGGTGGATCATCCTGTGATGAGGACAAAAACTACCCCTCAAGCAATAAGGACTGCACTGATGCCAGCAAGACCCTGTATGTGTGATTGGCCCCAAGAAAATGATCACCTGACCTTTAATCGCCCACCTGCGCATACTCACTGACCTTTGTTCCACATTCTCCTTATACATCCAGAAGCACTTGCAGCACTTTGGAGACAGTAGTCCACTGTCTTCCTGGGCAGGCCTAACTGAAAATAATTCCTTTTCATCACCACTGTTTCTGTGTCTGTATTTTGTCAGCTGTGAGTCACTGAATACAGTCTGTTTGGGACCCCAGGAATCAGGTGCTCTTGCACTCCCCGGCACTGATTACAATTTCCTGGGAAGAAAACCCATATACACTGTGCTTGCTGGACTTCTGACCTACAAAATTGTGTGCTGATAACAGTTGATGTGTGAAGCCTCTGTTATGTTAATTTGTTATGCAGCAAACTAAAACAAAACAAACTAATACATAGTTCAAAATACATATTTTAAATTTTTAGAAAAGTACAAAAATGACTTTAATAGCTTTAAATGACTTTAATACCAAAAAAAAATACAGTAAGCATCAACCTTAATGGTGAGATATTAAAAATTTCTCCACATAATTTTTATTCATCATTGTACTGGAGTTTCTGCCACAGTGGTAAGATAAGTATATGTAAATTAATTGGAAAGGAAGAAATAAAAGTGTCATTGCATAAAAATGACAATGATACATGTGGAATATTCAGAAGATTCTAGAGACAAACCATTAAAAAATATCTAATTTTTTTTCTGGAAAGGCTTAACTTACAAAATAAATTATTTTGTATTAAACAGCAACAAACAAAATATGAAATAAAAATACTATTTACCTAAAACATTCTTTTTTTTTTTTTTTAAGAGAGAGTATGAGTGAGAAGAGAAGGGCAGAGGCAGAGAGAGAAGGAGAGAATTTTATATATATATTTTATTTATTTATTTATGAGAGACACAGAGAGAGATTGAGAGAGAGGCAGAGACACGGGCAGCAGGAGAAGCAGGCTCCATGCAGGGAGCCCGATGTGGGACTTGATCCCCGGTCTCCAGGATCAGGCCCTGGGCTGAAGGCGGTGCTAAACCACTGAGATACCCAGGGATCATCAGAAGGAGAAAATCTTAAGCAGACTCCATGCTGACTGTGGAGGCTGACAAGGGGCTCAAACTATGATCCTTAGATCAAGATGCGAGCAGATCAAGAGTCCGATGCTCAACTGACTGAGCCACCCCAAATCTAAAACATTTTAATATCTAGAAATAAATTTAACAAAGAGATATAAATTTCAATTCTGAAAATCATGAAATATTATCAGGAGAAATTAAAGGCAACCCAAATAACTAGAATGAGATGCAATACTTGTGAAAAGGAACATTTCATATTCTAAAGTGGTATTACATTCAAAATGATCTAAAAAAACAAACACACAAACAAACAAACACAGTAATAATCCCAAAAAGAGTTTTGAAACACTCTAAAATTTCCATTCAAATGTAATGTTTATGAATAAGCAAGAACTCCTGAAGAAGAATGAAGAGAAAGAATTCCATTAACAGATATAGAGGCTCTTATAAAGAAAGCTATTTTAACATGGCCAATATAAATGTGAAGATTAAAAAAAAATTAGAGAAATAAGCTAGAATGGGTTTCAGAAATAAGCCTATCCATATAGTGCTATTGATTTATTATATAAATGGCATGACAGCGATATAAGAAAAAGACAATCAGGGCACTTGGGTGGCTCAGTTGGTTAAATGTCTGACTCTTGATTTTAGCTTAGGTCTTGATCTCAGTGTCATGAGTTAAAGCCCCATGTTGGGGTCTAGGCTAGGTGTGGAGCCTACTCTAAAATGAATAAATAAATAAAAATTTTAAAAAAAATTTAAAAGTTGATCTTTCAATAAATACCACTGAGTCACCTAGATGTCAGTGTGTGACAAAGTATTCCATCTTACCACATACAATACACAGAAATCAATTTTAATTGTATTAGAGAACTAAACGTGAGATACAAAACAGAAAGACACCTTAGCAAGACAAAAGAAGCCATAAAATGGTAAGTTTCACTACATTAGAATTAATAATTATACCATGAGGAGCCAAAAGCTAAGCCACAAATCAACATAAAATATATTTTATGCACTTATTTGACAAAGGACTTATATTTAGGATACACACAAAACTTCTGCAATTCATAAGAGAATCTCTGACTATGCAATAGATAATATGGCAAATTATTTTAATTTATACATTATAAAAATGGAAAAATTATCAATAAACTCATGAGAATAGGTTTAATATCATTAGTCATCAGGAAAATGTTATTTAAAATTACTGTACATCCAAAAGAATGACTGAAATAAAGCATAGACAATACCAAATGTTAGCAAAGATATGGTGCAAATGGAAATCTCACACACTTCTGGTGTTGGTTTAAAAGAAATCACCCGGGATCCCTGGGTCGCGCAGCAGTTTAGCGCCTGCCTTTGGCCCAGGGCGCGGTCCTGGAGACCCGGGATCGAATCCCATGTCAGGCTCCTGGTGCATGAAGCCTGCTTCTCCCTCTGCCTGTGTCTCTGCCTCTCTCTCTCTGTGCGACTATCATGAAAAAAAAAAAAAATCACCCAACCAATTGCTTTGCACTATTACTTATAGCGCTAAACATATACACAGCCTATGACACAGCAATTCCTTTCCTAGATTTCCTAGATATTATCCCAGAGAAAAGTGTACATTATTCACCAACAACAGCCTGTGCCAGGCTGTTTTTAGCAGCACTCTATGTGATAGCCCCAATTTTAAAATGCCCAACAAATGTACTGTACTGTGATATATTCATACAATGTAATACTATATGACCGAAGGTACAGAGGAACTTGCTATATGCAACATTGCAGATAAGCACCAGAAACCTAACAACACAAAATAATCCGCACTGTATGATCTATTGTTTATAATAGGGCATGTACAAATTGTTAGAAATAGGGATATGAAAAAAAAAAAAGGGATATGGATTACCTTATAAGAACAATACTGAGGGGATGCCTGGGTGGCGCGGTGGTTGAGCATCTGCCTTCGGCTCAGGGCATGATCCCAGAACTCCAGGATCAAGTCCCACATCAGGCTCCCTGCATGGAGCCTGCTTCTCCCTCTGCCTGTGTCTCTGCCTCTCTCTGTGTCTCTCATGAATAAATAAATAAAATATTTAAAAAGTAAAAAAGAATAGACTGAAAGAGGAAAGAGAGAGGAGGCTTTTGGAATTATGATAATATGCTTTTTTTGTGTTGATTACATGAGGTGAGTTCAGTTTACAGAACCTGTTGCTAAATACTTAGAATCTATGCATGTGTTTATATGCATTTTCTTAAATAAATTTGTGAACTCAAATTATTTTTCATTTTGTTATACTATGATAATATGAATATTTTGAAGAGGAATTTCTGTTTATTTCATAAAACGTACCAGACAGTATGCCTTAGGATGTGAAAAACAAACCAACACAAAATACAACAATAATAGGAACAGCTTGAACTGACAGTTAACTATACCTAAAATACGGTTTAAACTTTGAGAATTACAGTATTTATAAAATAAGAGTGAGAGAGCAATTTCTGAGATGATGGAAATCTTTTGTACTTTGATAGTGATGTAGGTTTAAGTATAATTTATTAAAAACTTATCAAATTATATACTTTAAGACTTATGCATTTTCTTTATACATTTTCTATATACAAGTTGTGCTTTATAAATAACTATGAACAAATGTTGAACTCCAGTTAGTCTGCTTTTCTCAGTGCTATTAGTTAGCAATTCTGAATTTACTATAATGGTATTTGAGGCTTGAATCAATAAATAAATGTATTGATGATCTGAGAGCCAGGTCTTTCACATTGTAAAAATTAGTCCAAAGAAGGGTGGGGGGTGGACTGGAATGCAACTTGCGTTTTTGATTATTTGTTTTGTTTTGTTTATTTTATTAGGAGGAAGGAAGGCGGAGAGCAGGAGAGGGAAGAGACTGAATCTCCAAATACAAACAGTAAGAATAGGGCAGCCCTGGTGGCTCAGCGGTTTAAGTGATGCCTTCACCCCAGGGCCTGATCCTGGAGACCCAGGATAGAGTCCCACATCAGGCTCCCTGCAGGGAGCCTGCTTCTCCCTCTGCCTGTGTCTCTGCCTCTCTCTCCCTCTCTGTGTCTCTCGTGAATAAATAAATAAATAAATAAATCTTAAAAAAAAAAAAAAGAATATCTACAATATCTACATTCCTTAGCTCTGTACCCTGAAGAGTACCCTGAAGCAATAATGCTACAATAACAAAGACTACTTTTCAAACACAGATTTTACCACCAAATCTCATTTCTCACTCAAAGGAACCAATGCTTCTTAGAATAAAAGATAAATCCAATACTAAAGCAGGGAAAGTACAAGATGATCCTGGAATATTTGAATCTTATTGTGCATGAAAGTGGTCAAATAATAATATGGATATATCAAAAGGACAGAGTTGCTGTCATGAAGGGACTCCCAAAGGAGCAAAATGAAATAATTTGAATATGGAAATAACAATGGATTACAGTGCACCAAATAACAGGGCAATATGAATTCATATTAGTATTACTAAATTAAAGAAAAAATAAATGTGGTCGAAGGAAAATTCCTTCTTTACGTTTATTTATTTTAAGATTTATTTTACTTTTGAGAGAGAGAAATGGAGTGCATGCTCACAAGCATGGGGATGGTAGGTGGAGGGAGGAGACGCAGAGGGAAAGGTAGACAAGCAAAGTCCCCTGTCTGTGGGGAAGCGCCAGGTGAGGCTTGATCCTGGGAACCTAAAATCATGATCTGACCCAAAACTGAAAGTTGGGCACTCAACCAACTGAGCTGAGCCACTCAAGCGTCCCAGACCTTCTGTACATTTAAATGACAGATTAAAAATATAGATGAAATGATAGAGTTAGAAAATCATCTGTTGGGATCCCTGGGTGGCACAGCGGTTTGGCGCCTGCCTTTGGCCCAGGGCGCGATCCTGGAGACCCGGGATCGAATCCCACATCGGGCTCCCGGTGCATGGAGCCTGCTTCTCCCTCTGCCTGTGTCTCTGCCTCTCTCTCTCTCACTGTGTGCCTATCACAAATAAATTTTAAAAAATTAAAAAAAAATAAAAATAAAAATAAAATAATCTGTTGAGGGGCACCTGGGTGGTTCAATGGTTGAGCATCTGCCTTTGGCTCAGGTCATGATCCTGGAGTCCTAGGACGGAGTCCCACATCAGGCTCCCTATAGGGAGCCTACTTCTCCCTCTGCCTGTATCTCTGCCTATCTCTGTGTCTCTCATAAATAAATACAGTTTTTAGGAAAAAAAAGGCAAACCATTTGTTGATACTAAAATTAATGATAATTTGATGAAGAAAAGGGTATTTGCATAAGCTCAAAGAATTTCACCCCAAAACATTTACCAATTTCAGGAGGAAAAGAACAAATTTACAGTGAAGAAAATCAAGAGATAAGACCTTATCTTAAGGAAGTTATCATAATTGGCCTCAAAGCATTACACAGTAGCACGTCTATGGTATTCTTCCCTAAAGTGCATAACTGGAATCAAGTGCTGAGGAACCATGCCACAAACATAAAATGGAAGACATTTTACTCCTCAAGGATGTCCAGGTCAAGCAAGATTAAAAAAAAAAAAAAAAAAAAGGCTGAGAAAATCTTCCAAATTAAAATATGAAAAGTACCAAAGAGATACAGCAATTAAATGTGATGAATAATCCTCTTTTTCATCTTGGACCAGGGAAATAATAAAACTTAAAGAAAATTATTGAGCTTACAAAATTTAGATATGAACTGCGGATAATATTTTGTCAATATTAAATTTTTGACTTGGATAATTACACTATGGTTTTCTAAAAGAATGCCCTTGTCCTAATTTTTAAGGAAACACCCACTATACTATTTAGGGGTAAGAGGCACGTATTCTCTAATGTAAGATTTATTTTCATGGCTTGTTGTGTCCATCTCTTTGTAATTATCCTTTAAGAATCATCTGAATTTCCTGGATTAAATCCCAAGGGGCTATAAAAACTATTTTCCTACAAACCAATGAGATACTGGTCATAACTGTGTATTTGATCCATTGCACAAATGATGTTAGCCTTTTTTTTTTTTTTTGATGTTAGCCTTAAATGAAGCCCTATTGAATTGGATCTAAAATAATTTAAATATTGTTGAACTCAACTATGCATTGTGACCTCAAATCTGCAAAGAAAATATGTACATGCGAACTCACCTTGAAATTGCTATTTAGAGGCAGTTCATACCGAGCTTATATTTATGTGTTTATATCCATATACTTGACATATTATTTATGTTAGCATATGCCACCTGAGTGTGGTACTGACTACACACTGAGGTTTAAAACAGTATATAGCCATTTAAAAAACAACCCATCTGGGTAAGAGAAGGCAATTACCATTATTGCCTGCAAGTTATGTAAGTTAAATCTCACATATAAATATAGTCTCAAGAGGAGGTGATAGATGGCCTCTTTGTTAAATTAAGTAGGTTCGAAGAGTGCCATTTTGTAAAAAATTGCTCCGCTGTTTCTATGCATGCTCTACTACTCATATTTGAAATCAGACTCAAGTATACAATTGGACAGAACTTATCTGGATTCATAGCTCTGCCTTATATCTAGAGATTTTCTTTTGATGAATGTTGTCGGTAATTGGTGGACTGTGAAAAACATTAAAACAGTCACAAATCGGGATCCCTGGGTGGCGCAGCGGTTTGGCGCCTGCCTTTGGCCTAGGGCGCGATCCTGGAGACCCAGGATCGATTCCCACGTCGGGCTCCCGGTGCATGGAGCCTGCTTCTCCCTCTGCCTGTGTCTCTGCCTCTCTTTCTCTCTCTGTGACTATCATAAATAAATAAAAAAAAAAAAATTAAAAAAAAATAAAAAATAAAAAAAATAAAACAGTCACAAATCAACAACCAAAATACTTTATCTTTTTATTGGCATATTCTGAACATTGAATATATTAGGAAATGAAGATGATTGGTGATATATTTTTGCATATTTTTCTTTCTTTTAGCTATTATGAAACAATAATGTGATCATGTGATCAATATGGGAAAAGTATAACAACATCGTGTCTCATAATCTATCCTGTGTTAATATATCTATAACTATTGAAATGAGGACTCAGAATATAAATTTTAAGGGCAATGCAAATTGTCTTCTCTACATTATTACCATAAACAAATAAGAATAATAGCAATTTGCTACTTACTGTATTTAACATTTAAATCCATATATTTCAGAGAACACTGAAAAATTTATTCAATTATTTGATAACTTTCAATTTGATCTGACTCATCTGATTAATAGGAGTAGAATACATACTTGTCTTCCAACCCTCAGCGCATATATTATATGATGTCAGTGTGTGTTTGCTTCAGTAGATACTCCATTTGGTAAGATAGAGACTGAATTAGTGATGTTCATCAACATATTTCTAGAGCCTACCATACCATGAAATCTAATACATAGGATTTACCTAATATTTCTTAATAATTTTTTTAAAAAAATAAATTAGGAAGGAGATGAAGAAGAAAAATTAAATTATCAGAGCTGGTCAAAGATGGAGGATGCTGCTTTGAGAGTCACCACACTCAAGTTGAATATACTTAATCACAGATACAACAAATGATGGAAAATAGAAACACTAGAGTTAAATGGGATTTAACCTAGTATCCATTTTTCCTATTATTTTTAACCTCTGAACCAGTGATGTAATTGAAATCTCATGAGAAATTTTTATTTATAAGCTTTGTTTTATTTTCTCGCTTTGTTTTTGTTTTGTTAAATTTTGGTGCATAATAGAAACATTTCAAACTAGCTTTAGAAAGAGAATATATGAGATGTATGTAAAGAGTCAAGGATGACTTCAACCTTTCTCAATGAAATTATAGTAATTTTATCGGTACTTGGTATTTCAATCATAGATCTTTCTAAAATTTAACTGCTCTTGAATTATTATCAATCAATCATTATTTTGCCTATTTAAGCTTCTAGATTGTGAGGTGTGTTTGTATGACCATTGGCCAGCTTCAACAGTTTCCAATACATGTCAAGCTTCATATGGTAACTAATTAAACATTAACCTAGTGTGTGATCCCCATTTTACATGTATGTAAAACAAGCATATCAAAGAGTTAATTTATCACAGGGCACAAGATTAAAACCAGTGTCTAAACTCATATTTGTGTACCTTCTGATGTCTACCTTGTGGTCAATGCTTGCAACTTGATTAAATGAATTAGAAAATGGGGAAAACTCCTTTAGGTTCTTGACTCAACCTAGTAAATATGTGCACAATTTCTTTCTAAATGGCAAAGCACCTAAAGGAAAATCCTTTTATTTCTTTCTCAATTCACTTGAACATTTTTAAACCTGCTTAGGAACTATAACCTTTCAAAAGTAGTCTTTTCTTTGAGTCATAGGTCCTTGGTTCTGTGACCTACACATTCTTTGAGAATAATGCTTGATAGAAAGCAGGGGGAAAAAAAGCAAACAGTCTGTCTTCGATAGGGTTGAAAGTTGAAGGAATTAAATTGAATTAGCTTGTCATTACTACTTTTTCTTGGAAAGCACGGCTAATTCAATATACACTCCAGGAATTTCTTTTCCTAAAGATGCATTTTTTAATTTAATACCATTTTTACTTTCCTCCCTTTTGTCATCTGATCGTTCCAAATATTTTTGACAAGTAGGCAAATACCTGTTTCCACAAAACCAACTAACCACCAACAAACCAAATACATACAAATATTCCAGGCACTGATCAAATAGGCACCTTGCAAATAGCTCAAAAATAAGCTTCAAACGATTCGCAAAGCAGAAAAATAACTGAAAAGAAAGCAGTAGGAAATAGAATTTCTAAATTGTTGAAGGAAGATGCATACCTGTCTATCTCACTTTATTTATTTATTTAAGTCTTAAAACTGTGTTGGAGTTCTGATCTTAGAATTTTCTTCAGTTGTCTTCTCTAGAATAATGTTACCAGGTTGTTCCAGGAGAGATCTCTGTGCAAATTAACTGATTACTCTTTATGTCTCTGAATCTTATGCGTTTTCCCTAGATTTGAGAAATGGTATAACTTAGCTCCCTCTTCTAAAACTCACTGCCATTATAATCATAGGTGGTGTTATTAAAAATTAGTAGTATCCATTAAAATTTGTTGATCATACATACTTTCATTAGAGTTTTATCTATTTTTTTTTGTATATTTTTTACTGGAGTTCAATTTGTCAACATATAGCATAACATCCAGTGCTCATGCCATCAAGTGCCCCCCTCAGTGCCCGTCACCCAGTCCCCCATCCTTCCACCCACCTCCCCTTCGACTACCCCTTGTTCATTTTCCAGAGTTAGGTGTCTCTCATGGTCTGTCACCCTCACTGATATTTCCCACTCATTTTCTCTCCTTTCACCTTTATTTTCTTTCACTATTTTTTATATTCCCCAAATAAATGAGACCATATACTGTTTGTTCTTCTCTGATTGACTTACTTCACTCAGCATAATATCCCCCAGTTCCATCCACGTTGAAGCAAATGGTGGGTATTTGTCATTTCTAATGGCTGAGGAGTATTCCATTGTATACATAGACCACATCTTCTTTATCCATCATCTTTTGTGGACCCCGAGGCTCCTTCCACAGTGTGGCTATTGTGGACATTGCTGCTAGAAACATCGGGGTGCAGGTATCCTAGCATTTCACTGCATCTGTATCTTTGGGGTAAATTCCCAGGAGTGCAATTGCTGGGTCATAGGGCAGCTCTATTTTTCACTCTTTGAGGAACCTCCACCCAGTTTTCCAGAGTGGCGGCACCAGTTCACATTCCCACCAACAGTGCAGGAGGGTTCCCCTTTCTCCACATCCTCTCCAACATTTGTTGTTTCCTGCCTTGTTAATTTGCCCCATTCTCACTGGTGTGAGGTGGGATCTCGTTGTGGTTTTGATTTGTATTTCCCTGATGGCAAGTGATGCGGAGCATTTTCTCGTGTGCTTGTTGGCCATGTCTATGTCTTCCTCTGTGAGATTTCTGTTTATGTCTTTTGACCATTTCATGATTGGATTGGATTGTTTGTTTCCCTGTGTTGAATTTAATAAGTTATTTATAGTTCTTGGATACTAGCCCTTTATCTGATAGGTCATTTGCAAATATCTTCTCCCATTCTGTAGGTTGTCTTTTAGTTTTGTTGACTCTTTCTTTCTTTTTTTTTTTTTTAAGATTTTATTTATTTATTCATGATAGTCACACAGAGAGAGTCAGAGAGGCAGAGACACAGGCAGAGGGAGAAGCAGGCTCCATGCGGAGCCCGATGTGGGACTCGATCCCGGGTTTCCAGGATCACACCCCGGGCCAAAGGCAGGGGCCAAACTGCTGCGCCACTCAGGGATCCCTGTTGACTGTTTCTTTTGCTGTGCAGAAGCTTTTTATCTTGAAGAAGTCCCAATAATTCATTTTTGCTTTTGTCTCCCTTGCCTTCATAGATGTATCTTGCAAGAAGTTGCTTATATGGCCAAGTTCAGAAAGGTTATAGCCTGTGTTCTCCTCTGGATTTTGATGGATTCTTGTCTCACATTTACATCTTTCTCCATTTTGAGTTTATCTTTGTGTCTGGTGTAAGAGAGTGGTCTAGTTTCCTTCTTCTGCACGTGGCTGTCCAATTTTCCCAGCACCAGCACCACTTATTGAAGATACTGTCCTTTTTCCAGTGGATAGTCTTTCCTCCTTTGTCGAATATTAGTTGACCATAAAGTTGAGGGCCCATTTCTGGGTTCTCTATTCTGTTCCATTGATCTATGTGTCTGGTTTTGTGCCAGTACCACACTGTCTTGATGATCACAGCTTTGTAGTACAGCTTGATATCCAGCATTGTGATGCCCCCAACTTTGGTTTTCTTTTTCAATATTCTCCTGGCTATTCGGGGTCTTTTCTGATTCCACACAAATCTTAAGATGATTTGTTCCAACTCTCTGAAGAAAGTCAATGGTATTTTGATAGGGATTGCATTGAATGTGTAAATTGCCCTGAATAGCATAGACATTTTCACAATATTAATTCTTTCAATCCATGAACATGGAATATTTTTCCATCTCTTTGTGTCTTCATCAATATCCTCCAGAAATGTTCTGTAGTTTTTAGGGTATAGATCCTTTACCTCTTTGGTTAGGTTTATTCCTAGGTAGCTTATGCTTTTGGGTGCAATTGTAAATGGGAATGATTCCTTAATTTCTCTTTCTTCAGTCTCATTGTTAGTGTATAGAAATGCCACTGACTTCTGGGCATTAATTTTGTATCCTGCCACACTGCCAAATTGCTGTATGAGTTCTAGCGATCTTGGGGTGGAGTCTTTTGGGTTTCCTATGTACAGTATCATGTCATCTGCAAAGAGGGAGAGTTTGACTTCTTCTTTGCCAATTTGAATGCCTTTTATCTCTTTTTGTTGTCTGGTTGCTGAGGCTAGGACTTCTAGTACTATGTTGAATAGCAGTGGTGACAGTGGACATCCCTGTCATGTTCCTGATCTTAGGGAAAAGGCTCCCAGTATTTCCTCATTGAGAATGATATTTGCCTTTCATAAATGGATTTTAAGATGCTGAGGAATATTCCCTCTATCCCTACACTCTGAAGAGTTTTGATCAGGAATGGATGCTGTATTTTGTCAAATGCTTTCTCTGCATCTATTGAGAGGATCATATGGTTCTTGTTTTGTCTCTTGTTGATCTGATCTATCACGTTGATTGCTTTACGAGCGTTGAACCAGCCTTGCATCCCGGGGGTAAATCCCACTTGGTCATAGCGAATAATCTTCTTAATGTACTGTTGGATCCTATTGGCTAGTATCTTGTTGAGAATTTTTACATCCATATTCTTCAGGGATATTGGTCTATAATTCTCCTTTTTGCTGGGATCTTTGTCTGGTTTTGGAATTAAGGTGATGTTGGCCTCATACAATGAGTTTGGAAGTATTTTGTCCCTTTCTATCTTTCAGACAGCTTTGGTTCAATAGGTATTGTTTCTCCTTTAAACGTTCAATAGAATTCCCCTGGGAAGCCATTTGGTTCTGAAATTTTGTGTCTTGGGAGGTTTTTGATGACTGCTTCAATTTCCTCCCTGGTTATTGGCCTGTTCAGGTTTTCAATTTTCCTGTTCCAGTTTTGGTAGTTTGTGGTTTTCCAGAAATGCATTCATTTCTTCTAGATTGTCTAATTTATTGGCATATAGTAGCTCATAATATGTTTTTTAAATCATTTGTATTTCCTTGGTATTGGTTGTGATCTCTCCTTTTTCATTTATGATTTTATTAATTTGAGTCTTTTTTGTTTTTAATAAGGCTGGCTAATGGTCTATCTATCTTATTAATTCTTTCAAAGAACCAACTCCTGGTTTTGTTGACCTGTTCTACAGTTCTTCTGGTCTCTATTTCATTGAGTTCTGGTAAAATCTTTACTAACTCTCTTCTGCTTGGCATAGGTTTTATTTGCTGTTCTTTCTCCAGTTCCTTTAGGTTCAAGGTTAGCTGGTGTATTTCAGGTTTTCCAATTTTTTGAGGGATGCTTGTATTGCGATGTATTTCTCTCTTAGGTTCACTATTGCTGTATCCCAAAGATTTTGAATGGTTGTATCTTCATTTTCATTAGTTTCCAAAATCTTTTTAATTCTTCCCTAATTTCCTGGTTGACCCTTTCATCTTTTAGCAGGATGCTCTTTAACCTCCACGTGTTTGAGTTTCTTCCAAATTTCTTCTTGTGATTGAGTTCAAGTTTCAAAGTATTATGGTCTGAAAATATGCAGGGGACAATCCCAGTCTTTTGGTATCGGTTGAGACCTGAATGTGACCCAGTATGTGGTCTATTTTGGAGAAAGTTCCATGTGCACTTGAGAAGAATGTGTATTCAGTTGCGTTTGGATGTAAAGTTCTGTAATATCTGTGAAATCCATCTGGTCCAGTGTATCATTTAAAGCTCTTGTTTCGTTGGAGATGTTGTGCTTAGGAAATCTGTCATTTGCAGAAAGTGCATGTTAAAGTCTCTCAGTATTAGTGTATTATTATCTAAGTATGTCTTTGCTTATTAATTGATAGATATACTTGGCAGCTTCCACGTTTTGGGCATAAATATCCATGATTGTTAGGTCCTTTTGTTGGATAGACCCTTTAAGTATGATATAGTGTCCCTCTTCATCTCTTGCTACAGTCTTTGGGATAAACTTTAATTTACCTGATTGAGGATGGCTACCCCAGCTTTCTTTTGAGGACCATTTGAATGGTAAATTGTTCTCCAACCTTTCATTTTCAGGCTGTAAGTGTCCTTAGGTCTAAAATGAGTCTCTTGTAGACAGCAAATAGATGGGTCTTGCTTTTTTATCTAGTCCAAACCCCTGTGTCTTTTGATGGGATCATTTAGCCCATTCAAGTTCAGAGTTACTATTGAAATATATGAATTTAGTGTCATCATAATACCTGTTCAGTCCCTATCTTTTTGGATTATTTCTCTGGGCTTCCTCTTTCTTTTACAGAGTCCTTAATATTAATATTTCTTGCAGAGCTGGTTTGGTGGTCACATATTCTTTCAGTTTCTGCTTATCTTGGAAACTCTTTATCTCTCCTTCTATTCTGAATGAGAGCCTTGCTGGATAAAGTATTCTTGGCTGCATCTTCTTCTCATTTAGGGCCTTAAATATATTCTGCCAGCCCTTTCTGGCCTGCCAGGTCTCTGTGGAGAGGTCTGCTGTTAATCTAATATTTCTCCCCATTTAAGTTAGGGATCTCTTGTCTCTTGCTGCTTTAAGGATTTTCTTTTTATCTTTGGAATTTGCAAGTTTCACTATTAAATGTCAAGGTGTTGAATGGTCTTTATTCATTTTAAGGGGGGACCTCTCTATCTCCTGGATCTGAATGCCTGTTTTCCTCCCCAAATTAGGAAAGTTCTCAGCTACGATTTGTTTAAATACACTTTCTGGTCCTCTGTCCCTTTCAGTGACCTCTATAACCCCAATTATGCATAGATGTTTTCCTTCTGAGGCTGTGATTTATTTCCCTTAGCCTTTCCTCGTGGTCTTTTAATTGTTTTTCTTTTTTCCTCAGCTTCCTTCCTTGCCATCAACTTGTCTTCTATGTCACTCTTTCTTCTACTTCATTAACCCTCATTGTTAGGACCTCCAGTTTGGATTGCATTTCATTTAATTTCAGCGTGATTAGATCTAAATTCTGCAGTCATGAAGTCTCTTGATTCCTTTATGCTTTTTTCCAGAGCCACCAGTAGCTTTACAATTGTGCTTCTGAATTGGCTTTCTGACATTGCATTGTAACCCAAATTCTGTAACTCTGTGGTAGAGAGGACTGTTTCTGACTCTTTCTTTTGTGGTGAGTTCTTCTTTCTAGTCATTTTGCTCAGTGCAGAGTGGCTAAAAACGAGTTGCACTGGAAAACGGAAGAAAAGAAAAAAAAAAAAAAAGAGATGTATCCTCTGGTTCTATATACTTTAAGTCCCTCGACTTCCCCTGGAGCTTTCCAGCCCTGCTCGGTCAAGAAGTTGCTCTTCCCCTGTCCTTCCAGCTGGTCTCTGGGGGAGGGGCCTGGTGTGCTCTCAGGTGTGTGCACCTGGGGGAGCTGCCCTGTCCCCTGCCTGGTGCACAGCTCAGTGGGAGCTGTTTATCCTCTGAGGCCCCTGCTCCCTGGCGGCCCCGCTCCATCCCAGGCACAGGGTGACACCAGGAGGAAGCTCCCTAGCCCTGGAGTCAGCTCCCCCAATAAGCACCACAGCTCCCAGTCTGCACTGATGTAGGTGCCCCCGGGGGTGGGGGCAATGACCTGACAGCTCGGGGCGCCTGGCGGCAGGAGTGACTTCGCTGTCCTGGGCCCTCCCGGCCTCCGCCTGTCCCGGGGGGTGGGTGGAGGAGCACAGGATCCTGGGCTGTGTCCCCGGCTCCCTGGGCTCTGGGGCCTGCACCACTGGAGTCGCTCCCAGGGCCGCAGGTGCCGCCTGACCCACCCGCTGCTCCCGAAGCCCCGCCGGGCATTCTAGCCCGTTCCCGAGCTCGGCCTGCAGGGTGCGGTGCCTCTCCCCGGGGGCCCCTCCTCTGTTAGTGGCCCCGGGAACCTGGAGGCCCCACTGCCCCTCCTGGGATCCTGCCCGAGTTCCCTGCTGAGCACCTTTCCCTCCAGGAAGAATCCGGTGCAGATTTTTAAAATTCCCGCGTTGGGCGGGGGGGGGGGGGGGCTTCCCTGTCCTGGAGGCTCCCGCCGCCCCCCACCCCAAGCCTTGCTCCTCGCGGGACCCCTCTCCCACTGAATTATTTTTTATTTTTTTCCACCTTCCTACCTTGTTAAAAGCAAAAACCCTTCTCTCTGTAGCCTTCTGGCTGTTCTCTTTTTAAATCTCAGGCCAAATTCATAGGTGTTCAGGATGATTTCACAGTAATCTAGGTAAGTTGGTGGGGCCGGGTGACTTGGGGACCCTACTCCTCCGCTGTCTTGCCCTCCCCCCTCATTAGAGTTTTATATGCATCACCTCATTTAAAATTTACAGTCTAGTCTATGACCTATGTACCGTTTTTTCATCCACTTGACACTACATCACCTAATGAAAGACTCCCTTAATATACACTACATGTTAAAACATTTGCACATGGGAAGAGACGACCTCTCAAGTCTTCTTTAACATGAAGATGCTAAATGTTATGTGATCTGGTCTTGATTTTTTGCTTTAGTCTTTCAAAGTTTGCTAATTTGTATTATAGGCAAATGATTTGTAAACTGAAGGGGAGTGTTGCTAGTCTCACAATGCCTGAGAGCTGTTCAAAATCTGTTAAGAGTTAGAAATAAAAATAAGATAAATAAATGAATAAATAATAAATAAATAAATAAATAAATAAATAAATAAATAAATCTTAAGGAGCAAGAACATGAGTAAAGGGGTCTAGCTTCTTCAAATAAAATATAAAAAGGAAATCATTTAAGTTGTGCAGGCTTTGTCATAGTTGCCAATGAAAATACACAATAAATTCTTAGGGAACTCCTACATCTACCCTAACCTTTTAGTCAACATTGCAAACAAGTCTTTTGGTTTTTTTCCATCATTTCTCCTTGAAACACAAAAATCATATCAGCCTGTCTCTTGATATTATGTGCTTTACAATATTATACCTTTGACAGTGGTTAATCACATCTTAGCTGTTTGTCAGATAAAAGTATGCGGTGATGTAGAGGATTTTAGTGAGATAGTGATTTTTTGGAAAGACTTCTGAAACACAACCAATATTGCCTAATTGTATAATGTCTAATCTGCCCATGGGAACAATGGTTAATTGTATAAAATAAATCTAAAAGTCAAGTTTAAAAACTATAGTTTTATAAATTTTGATATTTTTAATTCTCCAAGATATAAAAATTACATACTTTCAGTTATCAAGTAGGAGCTTATGATCATACAACCTGAGAAAATATCCTATTCCATATTCTCACAATCCATAATTGGTAAATATTTTATTTTATTTTACTATTTTACTATTTTACTATTTTATTTTATTTTATTTTATTTTATTTTATTTTAGCATAATTGACATACAAAGTTGCATTAGTTTGAGTGGCCAATAATTTTTTTAGACTAAAATGTTTCTATCCCCTCTACTTTGGGACTTAAATTCCACTAGATGGGGAAGGAAATTCCACTAGATGGCATAGAGCTGGGGAAGGAAACTGTCCCTTCCAAAGGTGAGAAAGTTTTAAGTATAAATGAAGAGAAAAACAATAGCTCTGGTTATGGAATTTATACGTGTCATGTAATGTAAAACTCTATTACATTAACACCTCAAAAGAGGCTCAGAGCAAGAGATGATATTGTGTCTTACTTAGCTGGATTATACTAGATGCCTGAAAGAGTAAAATCATATATTGCTGAGACCATCTTTGCTTTTAGAACCTGACCAGGGATCCCTGGGTGGCGCAGCGGTTTAGCGCCTGCCTTTGGCCCAGGGCGCGATCCTGGAGACCCGGGATCGAATCCCACGTCGGGCTCCCGGAGCATGGAGCCTGCTTCTCCCTCTGCCTGTGCCTCTGCCTCTCTCTCTCTCTCTCTCTCTCTGTGTGACTATCATAAATAAAAAAAAAAAAAAAAAAAAGAACCTGACCAGATCAAATAGAAGCCTGAGTGGGCTTATTCCAGAAAAAAAAATTCATAAAATATGATGAAGGACTGGATATTAATGACTGAATGATACTCTATTAATGTGCCAGTATCTTTTGACTTTTATGATTATTTTATTGTAATGGATCTATCTATGCTCAAATGCCAGGGGCTGGTTTGTGACATTGCTAAAACAATGTGATATATATAAATATCTGAAGGACAAAATACATATTTCTTATTTATATTTGTTTTTCATCCATAGTTCCTGGCTCACAGGTCCACAAATCTGTGGAAATTCCTGAGCAAGAAGAGCAATGAGAGTATCTTCTATCATAATATTTGGTCTCTTGTTCTCAGTTCCTGAAATCCCTTCAGAGCCATAAAGGTGAAATAGGTACCTTGTTATTCATAGCAAGTCCCTTTCCATCACAACTCAGTTTTTACTTATGAGGTAACATTGGGAAAGCACCTAAGGATGGGGCTGGTTGCCAAGGGAACCAACCATGTGATTAGAAGTTTGGAATTTTCAGCCCCATCCTCCTGACCTCTGGAGAATAGAGGGAAACTAGAGGTTGAATCAACTGCCAGTGACCAATGATTAATCAAACATATCTATGTAATGAATCCCCCATAAACATTCAAAAGGACTGGATTCAGAAAGTTTCCAGGCTGAATTCTGTTCATTAGTATTCTTTTTTAAGATTTTATTTATTTATTCATGAGAGAGAGAGAGAGAGAGAGAGGCAGAGACATAGGCAGAGAGAGAAGCAGGCTCCCTGCAGGGAGCCCGATCGGGACTTGATCCCTGGACTATAGGATCACACCCTGAGCCAAAGGCAGATGCTTAACCACTGAGCCACCCAGGTTCCCTGTTCATTAGTATTTTATTGAGGATTTTTGTTTCAATATTCGTAAGAAATATTGGTCTGTAATTTTCTTTTCTTGCAGTGTTTTTGTCTGGCTTTGGTATCAGTTATACTGGCCTCATAGACTGAGTTTTCAAGTGTTCTCTCATCTTCAGTTTTTTTGGAAATGTTTAAGAAGAATTGGTGTTACTTTTTTAAATGTTTGGTAGAATTCACGAGTGAAGTCAAGTTAAAGACTTTCCTACGTTGAGATATTACTGATTACTGATTCAATCTCCTTACTCATTATGAATCTATTTAGATATTCTATCTCTTGGTGATTTAGTGTTGGTAGATTTTGGGTTTCTAAGAATTTGCTTCATCTAGGTTATCGAGCTTGTCAGTGTGCAATTGTTCATAGCGTTCTCTTATGATCCTTTTTACATCTGTATTATCAGTTGTGTCCCCTTTTTCATTTTTGATTTTAGTAAATTGAATCTACCTTCTTTTTTTTTCTCAGCTCATCTAGCTAGAAGTTGTCAATTCTATTGATCTCAAAGGACCAAAGTTTGGTTTTATTGGTTTTCCCTACTGGTTTATTCTGTTATTATTGGGTAAAGTGTTCTGTTTATATCCGTTATATCTAGTTTGCTTATCATCATATTTAGGTCCTCTGTTTCCTTGCTTATCTTCTGTTTGATTATTTTATCCATTCTTGTGAGTAGGATATTAAAGTCTACAACCATTATTGTAGAATTGTCTATTTCTCTCTCAATTTTCTCAATTTTTGTTTCATATATTTTGATTGTCTATCATTAAGTCATACATGTTTATAATTGTTACTTCCTCTTGCTATATTGAAACTTTTGTTAATGCATAATGTTCTTTTTGGTTTCTTATAGTCTTTTTTATTTAAAGACTATTTTGTCTAATAGTAATATAGCCACCCCTGCTCTCTTTTGGTTATTACTTGCATGGAGTATCTTTTTTTAATCCTTTCACTTTCAACCGTTTTGTGTGTTGGGATCTCAGATGAGTCTCTTTGTAGACACTAAATAGTAGGCTCATGTGTTTTTATCCTTTCTGCCAATCTTTGTCTTTTGAGTGGAAAATTTAATCCATTTACACTTTAATTATGGATTTCTGTCACTGTGCTACTTTTTTTCTAGATGCTTTATAGCAGTTTTTGCCCCTCATTTTCTGCAGTACTATATTCTTTTGTGTTTAGTTGATTATTTATAATACAATGTTTAATTTCCTTTCTCTTTTTCTTTTGTGTATATTTTGTAGCTATATTCATTGTGGTTGCTATGGATATTACATTTAACATCCTAAAGTTGTAACATTCTAATGTGAATTTATATCACCTTAACTTCAATAACATACAAAAAAACACCTATTCCTTTACAGCTCTGTCCCCATTCCTTTCAGCTCTTGAAGTCACATAATTTCATCTTTATACATTGTGTGCCCCAAAATATAACCTAATAATTTTAAAAAATATGCTAGTTTCTGGGGTACCTACCTGGTTCAATCAGAAAAGCATGTAACTCTTGATCTTGTCATCAGAGTTCAAGACCCACGTTAGGTGTAGAGATTATTTAAATAAATAAATTTTTTTTAAAATGTGCTAGTTTCTTAAATTATATAGAAAATTTGGAATTATAAACCAAAGTTCCAGTAACACAAGCTTTTACACTATTTTTTTTTTTCGTTAAAGGTATTGGTTTCTTGTGTCATGCAGAAGACAGAAAGCAACAGTTGCAAACCAGTGTTACAATATTAGATTTTATAATTGCCTATGAATTTATCATTATTTAGATTTATATTTCTCCATATGGCTTTAAATTAGGCCCAGGATTCTTTCATTTCACCTTGCAGGATTCCCTTAAGCAATTTTGTCTCTTTAAGTTCACAAAAGAAAAAATAAAATACTACAATCTTGCTTTATCACCACAATCTGGGACCCTAGTTCTTCCAAATTTATTGTTCCTCTGGTTAAAAAAAAAGTTCAAAAAGTAATAAATGTTCACATGCTGAAGTGAAGGCTGACCTGAACTATAAGGCATGCTCACACTTTCATACTCTATGGTGTCACCTCTAAGGTTTCTCTGATAAGTAACTACATCAGTAGTTTTGTGAAAGACAATGATTCCTATAAGCTGGGAGTTCAGCTCATATACCTTTGCTAGGTGTACAGAAATGTATGTTATAGGACAGTTTTTTAGCCCTGTTAGAACATTTTACTCCTATTATTTTGTATACAAGTTAGTAAAAATGGAAAACTAAAAGAATTTTAGGTGTGTTGAAAGCTCTAGATCTTCAGCCTCAATAGATTTGATACATATTTGATTAAAAGCTGATTTGCTGCATATTCAAACATAAGGGAACAAAAAGTTCTTTGCCTAAATCCAAAAAATAGTTTAGATGGCAGATGCTCAGGGATGAGCATTTAAAAGGAGTGCTCATAGCAGTGAATGACTGTACCCGGTTATACAATGAGTAGCATCCTGGCAGCTTTTCCTGATGGATGGAAATTGACATAAACTGAGGAAGATGACAACTTTTCTAAGTTTGAGATCTATGAAGTGTGCCTGTTATGCAGACTGCCTCTTCAGTAGATTGAAAAAGATATCTAATAGCAGAACTGACTGTTAAGAAATATAAGGGTCTTGGCTCCCAATCTTCCTTCTGAGAGGAGCCATTTAACCTACTCACTGATGCAGAATGCTTGATACTTATGAGGTTTCTTACAAAGGAGTTTTGAATTGCTCAGAGTCCTGCACAAGGGTTGATCTCCATACTAAACAGAAGGTCAAAGGGTAGTTGGATCTCTACTCTTTTAAGAGAATTTTCTGACTGGGCACAGCTTCACACACATTAAGATTTCAGCATAACAGTAAAAATGCTGTTTTGAGTAGTTGTCTCTTAATTTTTCAATTTATGTTATCTAACAGTATTTGCTGAAATCTACTTTGGGTTGTAAGTTTCCTCCTTGTGTGATTTCTTTTCCTGAGCAAACACTACTGGTTGATTCATTTTACGTTCTTACCACTTCAGTGTGACTAAAATGTGCACAAACTATATGATACCCTTATCTCAATTGCTGTGTGTTGGCCCCCTTTATTGTTGTTGGGGCTATATCCCTAATAACATATTAAACCTCAAATGAGCTAGACAAATCAATCTAGTTTGAACTCCTTGCTGTGAAAATGAGAGAGCTGGTCCAAGGAAATCAATCAAGTTGTCCAAAGATGTTTCATGTTGTGTATTTGTTTATGTATATCCTGTCGTAATCTAGAAAAAATTTAGGGAAGCTTATAAAGATGCTTGAAACAAAGCAAGAGGGTTTAATGAAAACTAACTGAAAAAATAGGTAATCAAGATGAACAGTCATAGAAAAGAAGGATTCATCTAAAATAGAAGTAAATACAGTGAAATCTTACATATTTTTTAGATGTGGGACATTAATTTGCCTCTGAAGTTTTAGCAACAATCCAAGTAGGAAGACCAGATCAGTAAAGTAATTTTAGAATGTTTAATGATAAAAATCACACAAATTACTCAAGTAAAGAATAGCTATTAATGGTATTGTGACAGAAGCATATTTTTCCAAACACTCTCATAATAGGGAATATGCAGTAATTCTTAAACACATTTCTTATAGCAGAAAACAATGGGTCTTATAATGACTCAATATAAATCAGTGATGTCCTACAAATACACAAATGAGTAAATACATTTATATCAAAACTAATAAGAAAAACTGCAATTACCCAGGATTTCACTGGCTTTGCTTACTAGAGGGTGATTTTATATTATTTGATATAGGTAAATGTCATAAGTTTCTTTTTTTAATCAATTCTCCTTAATTATGTCTTTCAGCTGTACATTTTTTAAAAAGATTTTATTTATTTATTCGTGAGAGACACAGAGAGAAAGAGAGGCAGAGACACAGGCAGAGGGATAAGCAGGCTCCATGCAGGGAGCCTGATGTGGGACTCGATCCTGGGTCTTCAGGATCATGCCCTGGGCTGAAGGCGGCACTAAACCGCTAAGCCACAGGGGCTGCCCTCAGCTGTACATTTTATACCTCTGAGTAGCATTCCATTAAAATTTTGGTGACTGGTAAATACAGAAAACTGTTTTGCAATCAGTTTTTTTTTTTCTATCGTGATACATTATAAATATCTTTCTTCTTCTCTCTTGCCATGAGTCACTTACTGTGCAAATGATCTGGTCCCAAGCCCATCCAAACTCTCAAACCTATGAGTATGTATAGTGGTAAGCACTTGATATATAAGGATTTTTGCTCTTTGGTATAATCACAACACTACCTAATAGAGTCCTTCAATACAGAATCTTACTCTCAATTATACACATTATCAGAGATAAGATTGGCAACATATTTTTAATATAAAATCACATCATTAAAATTTAATAAAAGGTTGTCCAGATTTGGTTTCAGATTTGATCTGAGGGAAAACATAGACCAAAACTAGTTCTGCAATGACTCCTAATTATCCCAGCTTACATTTCGTTTCCAGATGTTGCCCTTCCTACCACAATTAAATATAACCAGGGCAGCTGAGATAGACTTCCCTTGGGGCCAGCTATCTACTTCAAAATAAGCTCCCTTGTCTGGGAATAGCCTTTACAGTGATAGGATCCTAATGATCACAGCTCTGCATTTTTTTTCCTAGATGTTTTTTCAGGATTATATCTTTGACCTAAACCAAGCTGAATTTAAAATTTGGAATAAAAAGCTAAGGAACTAGCAGTTAGATGAAATCATGTATGGTTAGTTGGTAAGCCTTTCCCCTATATAAATTAATCAAGATTCTTATCTTCTTTCTAAAGTTCCACACCCTCTACGTTTTCTATTTTTCTTTTTTTAAATCCAGTTGGGAATATGTGATAATACATGCAAAGTAATACAGCAGGTTTTGTCAAAAGGTTATTTTTTTTTCTGACAAGTGCAACTGGGATTAGTTCCTTAACACTGAATATGTTCTAAATGATGGTTGTCTCATTTATATCACTTATAAGCCCTATTGCTTTTTACATTAAAAAATCATTGTGTCTAGAAAAATTAACCCTTGATTATAAAATACTCAAAGTTTTATTTTTATATATTATTCTTTAAAGGGGAATATGGTACAGAAACTGTCACATATATTTTTGTTACTAGTATCAAGAAGTCAAATCCAGGTTGGTTGTTTCAATGTTATTTGGCCAAAAAAAAAAAAAAAAACAAATTTTATATTTTCATTTTTCAGTAGCAAAGAAGATTGTTGCTCCTCATGCTGACTATACATTGACAGAGGCAGTTAAACTATCACCAGTCTTCTATTTGGCTCTAGGTAAGGGAATTAATAGCTTGTGGGAACTCTAATTAGATCCAATTATTACTCACCTGACCTAATTTGACATCCGATGTCTGGGAAGAAGTCATCTGAATTAACTGAATAGAGATTTAGCTACTATATACACATGAGTTCCATGGATAATTTATTCCTAATGAAACCCATTTGGAAAAGAGGAATGTACTGATTAAGACAAAATAATCAAAAAGAAGGAGATGATCTAATTCAAACTCCTAAAGGAATATAATTGTGCAACATAACTGGTATTCATTCATTCTTCTACTCATTTACTATTTTTTTTCCAAAGCATTCTCTTGCTGTAGGTTTCTTGTGTGTGTGTGTGTGTGTGTGTGTGCATGTGTAGGTTTAAAAAAACAAAAAGATCCTTAATTTTAAGGAGTCTGAGCCTCAATTTGCTCATATGAAAAAGGTGATTAGGTGAAATGATCAACAAATTTTTTCCTTTGTCATTTTTTTGCGCTATGTATCATTTATTTAAAATGGTAACTAGATGAAAGACACTCTTCTTGATTTTGTACTTTCTAATTGGTTAACAAAATCTATACTAATTCACATAAGTGATTTCTGGGGTATGGCAATATCAAGATATCTTAATGTCTGCTAAGTGTAGGGCAGAGTGCTCTGAGCAACATAAAATAACTGATGGGGTTAAACTTCCATCCAGATAGCCTGAGCATGAAGAAACTTCCACATCGGTCTGAGCTTATAATGAGAGTTTTTCAGAGGAAAGTTGATAAGCAGATAGAAGAGGATCCACAGATATCTATTCCCATTTATTGAATTATTTTTATTCACTGGTAAGAAAACAGATATTCTGAATGAAGGGAGCTTTATCAAGTCGTGCTCGGGAATGACAGTGAAAATAAATTAACCTGTGGAAAATAATAAGCCTTACCTCTCAAACAGCTACTATACAAAAGGATACAAAAGGGAATTAAATGAGAGATGTGGTATATAATTATAAATATCCCCTCAGATCTCTGAAGGAGTTAGCAAGCACATCACTAAAAAAGGAGTAAAGAAACAATTTCTCTTATATCTTTTTCCCTTTATTACTCTTAAGAGTTAGCCAACCATACAGCCCTTAGGAAAGGAGAAGCTTCTAATCTGTTCATACAAAGCTGCCTGACCAGTGGTTGGTCAATCAGAGGCAAGCAGTGGAGGGAGAGCAGTCCTATACACTGAAGAATTTGTGACATCCCATAACAGACACCTGGCTCCATCCTCTCAATTGCATCCTTTCAATTGGAACTTTTATATACCCGTACAGGGTCAGTAAACTTGTGACATTTAAACTATCATTGGTCATATCTAATTTAGGATCACTTAAAGTTCTGAGAGTAGGTTTCAAGGAAAGATGAAGAAGAAAAACAGCTTGAGAACTTAAGATTAATGTAAAGGTATATAAGGCAGTAACACTAACAGGATAAAAAAAGTTATACAGAGAAGAGAGTATGAAGAATTAACACTGATCCTTAGCTAATGACAATTATTCCTGATGATCACAAGAGTTCAGAGAAATGCCACTGGACCCATTTATTTGCATGAAGAAGATCATGAGGATATGGCCCTTATTTCTTTAACTTCATCAGAAAGATCATATAAGCAAGATGGAGCAAAATCAGATCTGACATTTTCTTTTTTCCTAACACTGCTAAACAAATAGCAATGTCTGCATTTGTGTGAACAAATCTTGTAATATGTGCTTGAAATGCTACAAAGTATTTAATAGGACATGCACATAGAGTATTTAATGCAAAAAAAAATATGAACCCTCTTTTAAAGATGTCACTGTGGCACAGAAAAGCTAAACAAATTCAAAAGGACACAGGAGCTACTTAAGTGATGTTAAGTCTAGGCTGTCTGGTTATGACCTTATGCTGTAACTTTGCTATGCTCTCTCACTGAAAAGACAAAAGAGTAGGGGATCAGAAAATGAAAAAAAAAAAAAAAAGTCCAATAGTGGACCAATAAGTACATTTCAAAAATTTTAGGTAGAGGATATATTTTTGACAAAACAATGAGTTAAACATTATATGTAATTTAAGACAGCCTCTAAACATACTTAATACACTTATTTTCATTTACACAGCAGCAGATTTCCTTCTGTCTTCATATTAGATGGAAAGAAATTTTCAACAACCTAATTTTTGGCTCTGAGTCACTCTCAGAAAACTGACCAGCAGTTTCCTTGATCTGATCAATTCAGTAGGCCAGCACAGATGGGCCTCCCAAACCTCCTGACGTTGAGTGTATTAGTGTTGTCAGCCCCCCGATCCAATTACATGAATGCTGCTTAGCCAAATACCACAGAGGCTTCCTTGTCTCCAGTCTCCTTTTTGAGGTATGTACAATATCATCTGGCGGCCTGGTGCTGGAGGTGGCCTCCTGGCTAATTTGACAAAGGGAGCAGAAGAAAATGTGACCCAACCCAATGCTGACAACTGCCTCAGTGTTATTATTTTTAACATCTGTAATCTAATTTCTTAACAAATAAGACACAGCTGTTTTCCCATGTCAACTGAGACTCTAATGACTCAGGATACTATTTCTCACTTAGTATCATCAGCGCAGTATGTAGATCTTCATTCTGCAAATAAGTCTCATCACATAGCTTTTACACTCCTTTCCCATCTGACCTCAACACATTACCACAAAGATAGGATCAGGGCTTTCCTCTGATATATAGTTTCGATTTTTAAAAATAATTTTACTTTTGATTTCTACAAAGTAAGTGCGACCATTAACAGAAAAGCCTCAGGACTAGAAAAACCTAGTTTTGTTTGTTTGGTTTGGTTTTTAGTTTGTTTAGAATGTCTATAAACCATATATCACCAGCTAAAGTAATGTTTCTGCTTTTCTAATAAAGCAATAAAATAATTCAATAAACATTTGCCTAGAGGAATCCAGAAATTCAGGACAGCTAATATTCACTGATGATAGTCATTACATTTATACTTTATTTTTCAGATTTTTCATTCTATAACTAGAACACAATCATGTAGCAAAAGTAACTTAGGATATGATTGTCATTCAGATTTCTTTAATTAATACCTATGTTATCTATCATCTTTCTACTGTTTTACACTGAGTATAACTGAAGAGAAAAATTAAATATCATGAATGTTAGGTTAAGTACTTAGAGGTCAGGGTATATATTTCGATACTTTGTCATTTAATGCATGTGCAGTGGTCTTGAAAGGAGACTGTTTTCAGTTGCTGAAAGATCATTCAAAAGTGCTCCAAGAATTAGTGAATTTATAGAAGGTCTCCATTTTTCAGGAAAAGGAAATACATCTTTGGGTAAAATTCTAGCAAGTAAGTCAAATCACAGGACAGAGCATTTCTAGTGGAATAGGTGGTGTGTCACCAAAAGCTCGCTAATGTAGCCCACTACAATTCTTTGAAAGATCAGTTTATATTTTAAAGATTTCATTTGACAGAGAGAGAGAGAGAGAGAGAGAGAGAGAGAGCGCACAAGCAGGGGGCACAGCAGGCAGAGAAGAGGGAGAAGCAGGCTCCCCACTGAGCAAAGAGCCCAACGTGGGACTAAGATCCCAGGACCCTGGGATCACAATCTGAGAGCTGAAGGCAGATGCTTAATGACTGAGCCACCCAGGCACCTGAAAGATCTTTTTTTTTTTTTTTAAGATTTTATTTATTTTTTTCATGCGAGACACAGAAAGAGAGAGGCAGAGACATACGCAGAGGGAGAAGCAGGCTCTTCTGGGAGCCCCATGCAGAACTAGCTTCAACCACTGAGCCACCCAGTCATCCCAAGATCAGTTTAAACAAATATTCTTCCAAATGTAAAATCAGACCCTGAGTTCCCAAATTATTTGGTTATTTGTAATTTTTTTTTCTTAAAATAACAGCAATGGATGGAAGAATTTCTAATCAAAGGTAAGATGAAAGCATGATTCAGTTGGATATAGTTATCAACAGAAGTGTGGGGAGTGGGATATACCAGTATGTCCTAAATGATAGCATGATATAAAAAAATAACGTTTACTGTCATTGAAATAGTTGAAGTAAGAAAACCAAGAATTGCTAGAGTCCAATACAACAGTAATTTAATATTTAGCTTTTACTGAAAGTGTTACGGAGCAAATTTAATTGAACATTACATATGAGATTAATTTTCTGGCTAAGCAAAAGAAAAAGCAAACAGTGTTGTTTAGTAGGGAGTTAAATTTGGTGAAGTTCTATAGTGTTAAGTGTATAAATAAAATCAGAAGGAAAATGAAAAAGAATGCGGAAATTAGTATTATTTAAAAGAATATTAATTATTTTAACAGCAATATGTCCTGATAATAAACACCAAATTTAAGAAATCTGGTACTAGTGGGCACGGAGGAAGAAAGGAATACGAACGGAATCTAGTAGAGCTTCCTACCAGGCTTTAATGCCATTTATAATATAGCATTTCTTTTTTTCTTTTCTTAAGATTTTATTTGTTTATTTGATAGAGAGCACAAGCAGGGGGAGCAGCAGGAAGAGGGAGAGGGAGAAGCAGGCTTCCCATTGAGCAAGGAACCGGATGGGAGACTCAATCTTGGGACCCTGGGATCATGACCTGAGCCAAAGGCAGAAGCTTAACCAACCCAGGCGCCCCAGCATTTCTTTAAAAATTGAATCAAATGTGGCCAAAAATGCTATGTCTTATTAAAATCACAGTAGGAATATGACTAGTTTATTTTTATATATTTCACTGTACATATGTGTGAGGTATTTCATAAGAAAAACAAAGAAGACAGTTTCAATTCTGCCTCTGCCAAGCTTTGTGACTTTAGACAAGTCATTAATTCTCACTGTGCCTTACTTTCTTCTTATTTCTATGTTCCAAAAAACTGAGATAACTCAGAGTCAAATGGAGTATTCTAGATTTAACTGTCAGTATCTCCATAATATAGTTAAAATCAAAATGAGAGTAAATCAACAATTGCTTCAGTTATTTTTCCATTAGGTATGAGAGAGAAAAAAGGCAATGTGAAGATTTTCCACTATTAGTGGAGGAAAGGCTCAATAATTATTTATGAAAGAGACCCTTAAGACACAATCATAAAAGAAGAAAGAAAACAAAAAAATCCTCAAAGCATAATATAATAATTAGTTGTTTTACCTTGAGTAAGTTAGCCTCCCGAAGACTCTACACTTCCTGTACATTACAAAAAATACCTCTAAAATGGAATAACACATATACATAATTTTTGTGCAGTGAGCACCCATATGAAGCTCTTAAAAAAAAGTATGTCTAGCAAAGAAGACGAAAATTTCAAGAGCAACAGTGTACCATAAAAACAGACTGAAGACTTTTTTGATGGAACTAGAACTGGGAGATGGGTGGACCATGTCTAACAATCTATATCATAGCTCCCTAACTCTGTCGATTGCAATGAGCTGTGAAGCTCTGAAAAAAAAATACATTTTCAAGAAATACTTCTATTTTAATCAGTCTAGATTAGAATCAGTACACTAGTGTATTTTTAAAGCTTCTTAACTGATTCTGGTGGGAAGAAATTACTAAAGTCTCTGAATCTGGGGAGAATATTACCAACCATAGGGGAAAAAACAGGTCAAAGAAGATGAATAATAAAAGATGAAGGTTGGAAGCTTTGATTATAATAATCAACTGCGATAATCTGAATTGGTAAATTCAACTCTAGTCAACAAATATTAAGCACCACCTATATTTAAGGCAAATGTGTTTAGGCTCATAGAAACGCAAGCTAGCCTGATGGCTGGCCCCCAATACTTTATCTTATAAGTGTATGAAACAAGCACATAAGTGTTTACAATAAAAAGACTTAGAGGGGCACCTGGGTGGCTCAGTGGTTGAGCTTCTGCCTTTGGCTCAGGGTGTGATCCCGGGGTCCTGGGTTCGAGTCCCACATCAGGCTTCCCACAGGAAGCCTGCTTCTTCTTCTGCCTATGTCTCTGCTTCTCTCTCTGTGTCTCTCGTGAATAATAAATAAAATCTTAAAAAGAAAAAGAAAAAGACTTAGGTAGTATATGCTGTTGATTCCAAAAGCCATTATTATTCAAAGGAGGATGCTACATGTGGTTACTGTTGTCCTTGAGAAAAGAAAGGTCAACTCTAGTGTACTAAGTTCCCAGCCCTAGTATGGTTTGAAATGTAGTGACATTCTTTCTCAAGCCAGTTTTGGCTACTGGGGCACCTAGGGTGGCTTAGGCAATTAAACATCTGACTCTTCATTTTGGCTTTGAGAGTGATCCTGGGGTCTGGGATCGATCCCCAGAGTGGGCTCTGTGCTCACCATGGAGAAATAGATAAACAGACAAACAAATATCTTTGAAAAATGTTTAAGATTGTTTTGGCTATTCAATATCTTTTGTGGTTCCAAGCAAATTTTTGGATTATTCAATTCTGTGAAGAACTGGTATTTTTATCATGATTGCATTAAATCTGTAACATTGCTCTAGGTAATATGGATATCTTAATAATATAAATTTTTCTGAAAAAAATTAATGGTGTATCTTTCCCTTTGTGACAACATGAAGAGGCACTACGCTAAGTGAAACCAGTCAGAGAAAGACAAATACCATATGATTTCACTTATGTATGGAATATATAACAACGAATGAACAAACAGAAAAACAAACAGATTCTTAAATATGGAGACCAAACTGGTAGTTGGCCAGAAGGGTGAGGGGGTGGAGGTAGGCAAAATAGGTGAAAGAGATTAGGGGCAAAAACTTCCAGCTATAAAATAAATAAGTCATAGAGATTAAAAGTACAGCACAGGGAATATAATCAATAATATTGTAATAACTTTATGTGATATAACAGCTGGTAACTACATTTAACCATGGTGGGTACCAAGTGATGCACAGAATTCTCAAACCACTATGTTGTATACCTAAAACTAATATACTGCGGTATGTCAACTACACATCAATATTTAAAAAAAAAAAAAAGATACAGTGCCATCTATTGCTGCCTTGCAACTTATAAAAATACAAAGAAAATGCAATTAAAGTTATTTTTAAATTGACTTTTACTAAGTAATAGAGCTATAAAGTATATTACCTTTCTTTTTTTTTTTTTACCAGATCTATACATCTTTCTATAAGTATATTTTACTGTCATATAGAAAATCTAGCAGAAAGAATAAGCACAAAAGCCAGGCCACTTAACTTTCCTCAAGAAACAAAATATAAGGCTCCAGGTACTTCTTCCACTGGTAAAATCTGTCCAGATTAAAGCTCCTTTCTGGGACAGATGATCAACCCATATGCAACCTGCTACTTTTCTCTGCTTTTGCAGCAAATGGTTTAACAAAATGTGCAGCGATATATACTGTGAAAGCAGAACTCTGTCTATAGCTGTCCATCATATTTTATATCTGAATTTCTTTTCCTCCTTCTCCTTACATCTTGGGGTTTTCCTAATAAAAAGCAAAATTACATTCATTTGGAACAGGTCAGCAAGTTGTTCCTAAATCTAATTTAAATAGTGAATTTAAAGAATTCATAACTGACTACATATATTCTTCCACAGAATCATAAACTACTTAAAATACAGAATTATAAATTACTATAACTTTGTGTCTCAAAATAAGTTAAATAAAAGCCAAGAACCAAAACTAAAAAAAAAAAAAAAAAAAAGGAAAGGAAAGGAAAAGAAAAGAAAAGAAAAAATGTAAACCACTCTGGACAAGTCCTCAGAGACTTTGGTGTATCCTATTTCATGATTTCATTAGTTACCTTTAAATGACTTTAAGCAAAGTATTTAGTAGAACAGATTCTCCTTTTTTTTTTATTTTTTTTATTTTTTTTATTTTTTTTTTTTCAGATTCTCCTTATTTTAAAAATGTCATACAAAGGATTATTCGAATGTTGCAACTTGAAGGAAATGAGGTATTTTTTAAATGGGATTCATGGCACTTTCAGTGTTAAAAACTGTTTTCAATTTTTTAAAACAATTTTATTTCTTAATCTACAATTCCAATAATAAGCAATAAGTAATATTTGGTCTTATACTAAGTGTGAATTTCTGTGTGTATATGCATTTTGTTTTCAATATTTAGAATTAATTGTAGAGGCAAAGCTTTTATTTAAAACATTCTTCCTCATTTAACTATCTTGGAAAAGAGACCCTGACACAAAACTGATTGAAGGTAGTTTATGTGGGAGATGATCCCAAAAGAGCAAATGGAAGAATTGGAAAAGTGAGACAGTAATAGGAGAAAAGACATTCAAGGAAGCCTCACTTACATCTGGAAGTGTAATCCCTCCAGAAACCTGCAGAGGAATGATGTGGAACACATTTCAGATTTATTTGCTTAAGGAGAAACTCCTTGAATAATTTATCCACCAACTCTCAATTTTATTGACAGACTTGCTCCCAGGGATGTTAAATCCCAGCCTCCAGTGCTACTGTCTCAAAGGGCTGACTGAGCCTCCGTGGAGGAGAAAGCTCCCAGGAAGAGGAGCAAAGAAATGCACACTCCTTCAGCGTACACAGAAAATTCCCACTGAAGCAACAAGTGAATTTCCAGATGGGTAAAGGGATTTGCACAGGGCTGGGAATTTGCAACACATATTACACATTTAGATGAAGGGCCACATTTACCCTTAAAACTAAAAGTTAATGCAAGTATTATAAATCACAACAATGTAAAAATATAACTAATGAAAATCAAAAGTTATAAAGAAGGAAAAGTGACTTCTAGTAATGAAAACAATCTTAAGAGAACTAAAATATATAATAAAAAAGAGTTGGGTAGACGGGAAAAATTGGAAGAAACGTACATGCGCCCTATTCTGTGCTTTTAGTCTGGACTACCAGTACTTTTATTGTTGATGTACTATAAATAGAAATAAAAATGCATCATTTCACCTTAAAATAGTGGTACCTATCAGAAAAATTAAACTTGAACATTTTAACCATGATTTTATCTGGGAAATTAGAGTGGGCCTGGGACTTCTTTGCACAGAAAAGAATTCCTACCATTTTAAATAATTATTTTCTAAAATCATGCATTTTGATTAGTTTCTTTTTTTTTTTTTCAGAAAAGTAAACAGAGGGACATAAAGAAGCAAGAGTGTAAGGTTGTATTATGTGATGATGACATACATGGGACCTGAATCTCAAACTTGTATATGTTTCATAAGTCATACTCCAAGTTTCAAAAAATTTCTATATAAAAGATTATTCTTAACTTGAGTTTTTACAAAATATGCTTGCTCTCAAATGATCATCCTACTTTAATTCCCAAGCTTTTGTTTTTTTCCCCTTCTCTGTGTTTAAATCAATCATTTTAAGCTGAAAATATTACTACTTTTTCAAATGTTTAAATAATAACAGTTTTGGTTTCAAACACCAGAAGCATCTGTGATAGTGTAATTGGAGCAGCAAAAGCAATTCTCTGTAAAAGTAAGAGCTATTTACTTGGGGTGACACTGGCTCAGCTAATAAAATGGAGAGTGGTTTTCCTCATAATGACTTTTGATCAAACTTTATGTAGTTTCCCAAAAGGGCACATTTTTGAGTGTAGAATTTATTCTGCAAGAAAAAAAAGTGACAAGGAAGAGGGCAGCACTATTTCTGAAATTGTTACTAACCACCTCCTAGGAAATTGCACACAGTAGGATTTAAACATAGAACATTTCCTGCTTCTCTCACTGCTGCAATATTATTGTCTTCCTCTTGTGCACTGTGTTCTTTAAAGAGCTATTGGGTGGCTATTTGTCCTAGAAATGAAATGCCAAGCATGGTGGTAGTTGAAGACACACAGGAGTATTGATATTGATATTGGAAGTGAGAGTGGAAAACAGAGAAATTGTGAAATAGCAAGGAAGAAGCAATCTTAAATATATTGATATGGAATATTGTATTTTAAATGCTGAAAATATTATTTTATGAATTCCCTCTTTTTTCCCCCTTAATTAAAACAATGTAAACAAAATGGAATGGAAAATTATCCTTCCCCCCTCTCTCATGCTCCTCTACATGCCCCTGTTCTCAAGTCAGGGATCACGCATTTTTAAATTTAAAAATTATTATGAAAGCAATACAAGAATGCATTTTACAAACATTTTAAAGTGTTTCAGCGGAGTGATAAAATAAAAATGTAAAAGTAGCCATTTCTACTATCAAACACTTCATCTCTGAATCTTAGTCCTAATCCACAAATTAAACACTTTAACCCTTTTTGCTTTGAATCTTTCAAGTGGATACTTCCCTTTATTGATTTACTATTTTAAAAAAAATGTATTTATTTATTAGAGAGAGAGAGCACAAGTAGGGGGAGTGGGAGAGGGAGAAGCAGGCCCCTGGCTGAACAGAGAGCCCGACACAGGACTCGATCCCAGGATCATGACCTGAGCTGAAGGCAGATGCTTAACTGGCTGACCCACCCAGGCACCCTGATTTACTAATTTTATATATTATTTATGAAATCTCCTATCTGAAGTTTGAGAATTTATTTAATTAATCTTATGCCTTACATTTATTTCTTATTCACTTCCCAGTATTTTAAAATTATACCTAGTTTTCAGACCTTTTGTTTTTATGATTCTAAAATATATATTAAATCTCCATTTTATCCTTTAATTATAAACACATTACTCTAAATCTTGATTCTGTGTACTAGAACAAGCATGTCAATCATGTCACTCTCACCCAGTTTTTGCTGCTTCTGCATTCCATCTTCTGTCCATTATATTAGAACATTCTCATAGCCAAGACATATGCACATACATACCCATTTTGTTGAAGCATACCACCTATGTTTTAACTGTAACTGTAAAACTAGAAACAATATGATTAAGTTTTTTAAAGATCAGAACCAAGTAATGTGTATGGGAATAAAAGAGAAATCCTTAAACTATTGTGTTATGGAAAATAACATTTCCAAGTATTAAAGTAAATGCATTTCTCATGAACAATTCAACAGTTGTTCTAAATCAGAACTTATTTTACTTTCTTTTTATTTGGTCCTTTACTGATTTCTAATTACTTTCTCTTCCTTTTGAGAGATAATGGATATCCTTTCATGCTATCATTGTAGGAATCACATGTCTTAGATCATTTCCTTAACTCCATTTTTTAGTCTTTCATTTATTTTTTTTTCAATACAGCAATTATATTTTTTACTGCTAACAACTCTATTATATGGGTCTCATATTTATAGCAGTCTTTTCTTGTATTTTGAATGACTTCCCTCTTTTTTCTTCAAATTCCAGTAATATAATTTTAGAAGATTATCTCCCCTTCCTTGATTTCCACTTCAGTATTCTGAGATCTATTACATGTTTTCATCTTGCACTGTCTTTCTGTTGATTTTCTTCAAATGTTCTGTGTACCTGTCAGTACGATTACACGTGTAAATGGGAGTCTAAACTAGGTTTGTAAATACAGGCCTGAGATTCCTTTGTTATTGTGTAGGTTTCTTCCCAAAGAGGCCTTCCCTTAGGATTGAAGTTATGTAAGAATGATGAAATCATACTAATTGGCAACATCAGCTGCAGATAGGGAACAGAGAAATAAACTAAACACCAAATCATAGTCCTTGAGTTAACTATTCCTAACTGTTCTCCAAAATCCTATGATCTACAAAATAAGGCTCATAATCCTGGGTTTAACAGTAAATGATTAATTAGCGTTTAGAAAAAGTATCAGATTATTTAATTTTAATATCATTTTTTAAAAACACCTTTATATTACACATACATAATTTTTTCAGAAGGGACACATTAAAAAAGCAATAGTGTTGAATAATAAATTTTTAGAAAGCGACTGCTATACTGATTTATATTCACATTCTTTATTCTGAGCTTAGAGCTTTTTTCCAATGAAAAATACTAATTTATCACTACTGTAACAAATTTTATTAGCATTATTTCTTTGCTGTTCTCTTTCCTAGGTTCTCCACATAGTTATGGGTTTATTCTTTTTTAACAGATGCACTGTGCTTTCAGTAAGAATTGGAGAGAAATGGATTCCAAATATGTTTACCTAGGCTAGCCTTAGTCCCAGAAGACCCACAATCTTTTCAAGGAGAAATTACATATAGAGTAATTTACATTGAGAGTTTCAGTCTTTTAAAAAATATGCAAAACAAAAAAAAAATAAAAAAATAAAAAAATAAAAAAATAAAAAATATGCAAAACAAGGCAGAGGGACCCAGTATATGATAAAGAAGAGGCAAGGAAAGACTGATTCTGAAAAGGCTTTGAATATTGAGTTTGCTTCTTTCATGGGTAATTTGTTCTTATAGGTAACAGATAAAGAGAAAATAGAATGTAGTCCAGACTTCCTTTTAAAAATCTCTCCAATGAACCATAAAATACATAGCCCATTGTTTTAGGTAGTCCAACAGAGTAACATGTAGTAAACCTGTATAATACCTATATAATGAATTGAGTTATTAGATGATACAGTTTCATGGGAGGATATGTTGAAATTAAGAACTTCAAGTGTTTTATCCCTTGGAATATTTCAACAAAAGATTGAAACAAAATCTTTCAACTAAAGATTCCAAATAACTGTCTTTTCCTATTTTGGACTTATATTTGCTTATGTAGACAAATCTATGCTTCTAAGTTTTCATAGTTCATAAGCTAATTCTTCAGTTATTTCTCTCAAGACTATTGAGGAAGTCATCATGATATACTTGTTTGATCACCTGAAAGTAAAATTTTCTTCATCAATGTCTGTAAACACATAGGTATAGATTCTGCTGATGCATATTTATTACTCAAACCTAATTGAATTTATATTTTGAAGCTCCATCTCACCTCATTGTATTGAAGAACAGCATTGACAATATCAGTGTTATCTTTCTTTTTTCATATCATGTAATAAGATTCATGTAACCAGTGTCAGCTTGACATGAAACAGCTATATGCCATACAACAGGGGGTCTTCAATCTTGCTTGAAAGCAAATGGAGGGCTTCAAAGAACTTCAAGAAAGGAAGTAGTAGGACTTTTTTTTTTTTTTTTAAATAATACAGACTGAGGGAGGTAGGGAATATGGCATAAGAGCCAGACAACCAGAATTGAGGTCTTTTGAAACAGTGGCTTGCAGAACTACAAAACTGTAACAGAAGTGACAATTTTCAAACTAGTGTAGCTGCAATATTTCTAACTCAAAGATACATATGGGAAACCACGTATACTACATGGCTGATGGGGTGACCTGAGAAAGCAGTTCTGATGCATCCCTTCAGACTGTCATTCTTTACACAATTACACTCTACCCAATAAAAACAATGTAAGAGGATTCCCCTTGTAGTCTGGCTGCAATGATATTCTAATCAGGACAGAAAACTTCTGCAAATAGTAATGATGGAGGAATGAACTTGCAGGTAACAACAGCATTGGTTTCCTCTTATTCATTCAATTTCTCACCTATTGGAATAGTACCAATGCAATCTGAACAACCAGTCTCAGTTTATGGAGTCTCTAAAGGTAGTTTCATGCAATTAGCCAGGTATCGGTTAAAGGATGTCCACAAGATACAGATGACCAATAAGATATGAAGAAACAGTTATTATATAGCTTCAGGAAAAGTTATCATTTTGCTATTCAAAGGGACATTAGGAAGTCCCTATTTTTTCTCTATTAATTTTGATAAAGGAAGCATGCAGTATTGATTCTGTTCACTGTACACGGAAACCAATCTTCTCATCTAGGAAGGCCAAGAAGAGTCAGGTAAAGTGCATGGCTTCTTGATGATATGATGGAGCCACTGCTGAAGCAACAAGCTTCTAAGATTGGTTGCTTCACCTCTCTTAGTTAATACATTTATTTTTTCTGCCACTTTGGGTAGGGTTTCTTTTTATTGCAATTAGAAGCACCCTCACCAATACTATAATAGCTGAAGTTCTGCTTATCTAAGTCCCTATTGGGGTCTTATTCTCCCTCCCTCAGTTATGCTTTTGTTCAGAGAGGAAACATATGTTAAATTCTTCCCAACAACCTGGGAATTGGGAAAATGAGTCAATCCAAACATTAATTCTCTCCTTGGCTGATCATATAATGAACACCTATTTAACAAGCATGTAATGAGTATCACTGGAAAAGGAAATCTGCATACATATGTGTTGTGTATAAATATTCACCTAATATCTAGGGATTTTATATACTTTTGACAGAATTGACGCTGTCTTCAAAGATCTTTGTTTCAAAAATACTAAATATTTTCAAAGGAAAACTGCCAATGCCAAGACCTGACAGTTTTAAATTAGTCCTCTAAGCACAAATCAGTACCTCCCAAAGTTTAGTGTACATCTGTTTTGCTGTACAGTATTGAACAATTTTCTTGGTGAATGACAGTCTTAATATATTTTGAAGTCATGTATTTAGCCCAGATTATGTAATATATTTTTATAACTAAAATATAATAATGTGAAACAATACATTATCCCTTCCAAGCTGGGTAAATGACTGATAAGAAAATTATACAATCAGTCTCACCAGTAATTTTATTCATCAATCCTTTCCAGAAAGTAACAATGGAAAACACACACAGTGAATCTGTATATGGATTTTTTTTTTAAGTGTAGCTTTCAATATCATGAGGTTTACAATGTGAGGAAACTGTTTCTTGGGGTTAGTATTCAACTTGAGCTTGGTTCCATCCTCAACTCTTTGCTCTCTGTAGAAAATATCTATGAGCTCCTATAGCAATGAAACAAACCAACATATACAGATATGTTTTCTCTCATGATACACCCCTTTGAATTGCCATTCTTTCCATGATTCTAATCAACCCAATAAACAGCATAAGAGGTTTTTTTTCTGTATGTTGGGAGGATGATATTCCTATTAGAAAACTAGAAATAGTTGGTTATGGGAAATATGTTTTTAAAAATATTTTCCTAAATTTCTTCATGCATCTGACTATTCATAATTCCATGAACAATTTCAGATTATTTATGGAAAGTCAAACTATCATTTATGTTCCACTCACATTTGAAGACCAGCATGGCAAGAAGTCAAAACATTACAATTCTGAATTATTGGTAGTGGTAAGCTGCACCAACATTGCACTTGAGAGCTATTTCTAATGGTATGGTATTGGCATACAAAGAATAAGAAAAGTGGATTAAATATTGACCTTACAACTTCCCCAAATCCAACAAAACAATTGCTTCTGGCCTTTATGTAAATTCTGGACAATTTATGTGGTGCCAAAATCTGTTCTTTTTTGTTTGTTTGTTTGTTTGTTTGTTTTTAAAGATTTAATTTATTTATTCATGAGAGACACACAGAGAGAAAGAGAGACAGAGACACAGGCAGAGGGAGAGCAGGCTCCATGCAGGGAGCCCAACATGGGACTTGATCCTGGGACTCCAGGATCACACCCTGGGCTCAAGGTGGTGCCAAACCGCTGAGCCACCCAGGGATCCCCCTTGTTTTGTTTTTTTTAATCAAGAAGCAATTAGAAGATTTTGTCTCTCTCATGGAATCATAGAAAAGTCATCACATATTATTGACAATGAAAATGCTAGCATAGACTGAAACAAATCAATATTAAGAATGGAAAGAATGACATTAGATTTGCTTCAAACTCTTAAAATTTGGTGGCAGTCACTAGATTTTAGAAAGCTAAGGCACCCTGAATTGGTAAGTATGAGAAAGAGCATTATTATTATATCTAACTGTTGTTGATTTATAATAGCCATATACTTGAATTAGCTGACAATTTTGGCAAAAAAAAAAAAAAAAAAACATACTAGATAAATTTTACTTGCCACAACCATCCAGATGACACATATTTTAAGTTACTTTTCACATACACAACAGAGACATAGGCAGAGGGAGAAGCAGTCTCCCTATGGGGAGCCCGATGTGGGACTCCATCCTAAGACCTCAGGATCACAACCTAAGCCGAAAGCAGAGGTTCAACCACTGAGCCACCCAGGTGCCTGAGAAGTAGTCTTTTAAAAGAAGATGTAAACATAGTTATTTTAAGCAGAATCCTTTAATATATAGTTCCCAAATACAAGATTGTTTTAAATATTCAAGTCATGTATTTTGTATGCTACTCGGCATTGAAATGCAGACAGATCTATTCATATTACTCAAAGAAGCATTACTTCAAAGGTCAAAGTACACTTTAAAAAAATTAAGGTAGAACTTCCAGTTTCCAGTATGGCGTATAAAGAGGTTGGAAATTGTCACTCCATCCTAACAATAAGTAAAACAAAATAAAACAAACAAACTAACAAACAAAAAAACCTGAAGAAACTGAAAAATCAAAAAGACCTCTTAATTTGTCAGAGAAGTGAGATCAGATCATAGGGCAAACCACTGTCCCTCAAACTGGAGAGACAGACAGGTAGAGTCAGAGAAACACAACTTACTGAAGCAGAAACCTCCAAGGAAACTAGTTCTGAGGTAGGAAAACCTGAGCTTTAACTGATGAATTGCTGGAGACTCAGTGTGGACAAGTCTGAGATTTTGTGGACAGTTAGATTTTAAAACTCTAGAGGGTCTTAATTATAGGAGATTCTCACTTTTTTTTTTTTTTTTTTTGAGTTTTACTCCCAGAAGCTCAGTCAGGTTCCCACACTGAAGGTCAGAGAAAAATTCCATCTCTTTAGGCTTCTAGGAGGAAGAGAGGAAAAGAAAACATTCTGAAATAAATAAATAAAATAAAATAAATGAAATAAAACAAAATAGAAAGGACATGAAATGATTATAAAAGTATGATTTAAACTGAGAACTATAGTCAAAATGATCCTGCGTATTTTGTTCTTTATAAGGCCTCAAGGTTCTTTATAAGGCCCTCAAGAGAAACTATTTTATCAGAGACTAACCTTATGAGATTTTATCAGAGCCATAGTGACATGGGGAGGGGAAGGAAGATACTCAACTCTAGCTCCCTCTTTCTATGTAAAGGAAGAGACACACTGTCCACCTACCTACCCCCGTCCACGCCCAGACATCCTGTCCTGCCTTAAATGGGGAGGAATTGATATTCACTTGTGAAGTTAACAAACTAGGAGCCCAGGATCACTAAAAGATTAAAACCTAATTAAAGAACTATATAATACTTCCTCTCTCCCAACACCTTACCAACAATTTAGCAATGGGGCCTACTTATGGTCCTTCACTTGCCCAGTAGATTATATCTAGCTCTTGAATAAAAATAACAAAGCATATTAGAAGGCATAACAAAACAAATATAAAAACAAAAAATAAAAACACCTACAGTTTGAAATAATTGAGCAAACATTAGAATCAGACTCAGATATGGCAAGAATGTTGGAATTACCAGACAGGGAAATTTTAAAAACTGTGACTAGCTTGCTAAGGGTTCTAATCAAAAAATGGGACAATATACAGAATAGATGTGTAAGGTAAGCAGAAAGATGGAAATTCTAAAGAAAAAAATTCTAGAGATCAAAAAACACTGTAATAAAATGAAAGTCTTTGATGGATTCATTAGTAGACTGGATATAACTAAGGGAAGACTTTCTGAGTTTAAGGATATGCCAATAGACACTAACAAAACTAAAAGAGAAAGAGACTAAAAAATAAAGAACAGAATATCCAAAAATTGAGGAAGAACTACAAAAGTTGTAATATACACATAATGGAAATTTCAGAAGGGTAAGAGAGAGAAAGGAACAAAAGAAATATTTGAAGTAGTCATGAATGAGAATTTCTGCAAGTTAATGTCAGAGGGGATCTTGTCAGACACCCAACCAGAGATCCAGGAAGCTCAGAGGAAATCAAGCAGGATAAATGCCAAAAAACTACGCCCAGACATATAGTGAAACTGCCAAAACTCAAAGATAAAGAAAAAATCTTGAAAGAAATAAAAGGAAAACAATATTCACTTAAAGGACTAAGAAAGATATATGTTCTACTTCTCAGAAACAATGAAAGGAAGAAGAGAAGGTAATGAAACACGTAAAGTGTTAAGAGAAAGAAAACAAAACACCAACCTAGAATTCTGCACCCTGTGAAACTATGCCTCAAAAGTAGAGGAAAAAAATAAAGATTTCCTCAAAAAAAATTAAGGAAATCTGTTGCCAGTAGACCTGCCTTACAAGAAATGTTAAAAGAAGTCTTTCAAAGAGAAGTAAAACGATATAGGTGTAGAAAGCCAGATTGACATAAAGAATGGAAAGCACATTGGAGAAGAAATTAAGTGAGGTAAAATTTTACATTTTATTTTTCTTATTATTAATTGATTCAAAAGAAGTTTATTCAAAATAATAGCAACAATATATTCTATTTTATACACCACACACACACACACACGCTTACATATGCTTATAGATAAGTGAAATGAATGACAGTAATGATACAAGAAACAGGAGGGAGGAATTAGCAATATTTTTTATTGTAAGAAGTGTACACTACCTATGAAGCTGTATAGATTATTTGAAAGCAGACTTCTATTTGTTGTGTACATTGCAAATTCTAGAGAAAACCACTAAGAAAAGTAAAAAGTATAACTATAATTGATACGTTAATAAAGGAAAATGAGATCATATAAAATGCTTAATTCTGAAACCCCTCCAAAAAAGGGCAAAAAAAGACCGAAAAATAGAATAGTATCTAAGAACAATGAATGAAAAACAGTAACCAATATGGCAAGTATTGATCCAACTATGTCAATATCACTTTAAACATCAATGATCTAAATATATTAATTAAAAGAGAGAGACTGTCAAAGTGCATGAAAGAACAAGACCCAACAGGATATTGTCTAAAAGAAACTCACTTTAAACAAAGAAAACATATTTTAAAAATAACTGGACAGAAACAGATAATCCATTCTTAACACTAATCAAAAGACGGCAAGAGTTGCTATGTTAAGTTCTGATAGAGCTCATTTCAGAATTCAAGTTATCAAGGGTAAAGAGAGCATGCATTAGGTAACGATGAATGGGTCACTACTCCAGGAAGATGTAACAATCCTTGACGTATATGTGCCTAAACACAGAATGTCAAAATCTGTGTTGCACAAACTGAAAGAACCAGAAGGGGAAATCCACTACCTAGTTGAAGACCGACCTCAACACCTTTCTAGCAGAAATGAATAAATGCAATGGGCAGAAGAGCACTATGTATACAGTTGAACTCAACACCACCATCAATCATCTGTATATAATGGACACCTATAAACTACTTCAATCCACAACAGCAGAATGCACGTCCTTCTCAAGCTCACGTGGAACAGTCACTAAAATGGACCACATTATGGGCCACAAAACACACATTAACAAATTTAAGTGGAAAGAAATCACACAATGTTTGGTCTCATTTCGCAACAGAATTAAACTAAAAATCAGTAAAAGAAAGATAACTGGAAAACTTCCCAGTACTTGGAGATTAAAGAAATTCTTCTAAATAACACATGAGTCAAAGGAGAAATCTAAAGGAATTTTAAAATGTTTTGAACTAAATGAAATGTGTAATCAAGTGTGTGAAATAATGGTGGTCTAATATACCAAGGACTGAAAATTCTCCATTGAGTTAAATAATAAGGACACCACTGGTAACTTAGGGTGTTTTTAGCACAATGGTCATGATAAACAGCTTTAAAAGAAAGGGGTGGGAGAGGAAGTGAAGGCATCTGCTTTGGGAGTTGTGCTGCAAAATAAGGCAATGAAATTGTTTGCTAAATGAAGGGAATTATTATACTGAAGTTGCTCTTAAAAGTGTGAGACATTATATGTTTATGCAGATGAAAAAGAGAGGAAGATTTTGATGATACTGAAAATGATAACCTAGAAGAAAAAGAGTGAATGAGTCACAGCACAAAATTAGAAGAGTCAGTCATAAAATTGAAAGAAAATTTATGAAGCCAGAATGTAGCATATATGGGAATAAATAGAGACTGGTAGATGTATTTGGAAGAACAAGTAGAACTTCTTTTCCAGTTGCTTCTATTTTCTCGATAAAACCAGGAACAAGGTCATCATGTGGAAGTGAAGAGGGGAGAAAATATTTAGGGGGTCTAAGGTAATTTAAACGACTAGACTTCTCTGGCTCCTGTTCTATGCTTTTTAGCTCTGAATGCACAAATAATACTGTTTTATATTATTTAAAATGCCTAGGTGGATCTTGTCAGTAAGATTAAAAAAGACATGGGTGTTACTTCTCAAATAATTAAAATATTTATAACTTGCTACATGAAAGTTCTGTTAGATTGACATGGTTCAAGACTTATTATGACATTGAAATATTTTTAGAGAATGACTAAAGATACTGGTGCTAAGGCTTCAAAAACCAATGTTGTGTCTTCTTTTTTATTTGACATTTTCCTAAAGAATGACATAGTTTGGGATCCCTGGGTGGCTCAGCGGTTTAGCGCCTGCCTTCGGCCAGGGGGGTGATTCTGGAGTTCCAGGATCGAGTCCCACATCAGGCTCCCTGCATTGAGCCTGCTTCTCCCTCTGCCTGTGTCTCTGCCTCTCTCTCTCTTTCTCTGTCTCTCATGAATAAATAAATAAAATCCTAAAAAAAAAAAATGACATAGTTTTTCCCATTGTAAAGGGGAAAATAAGAGCAGAAGGAAACTTAGAATGTTTTGTATGTTCTCCTGTAAAAAAAGAAAAATACAGCTCTCCCTTCTCGCCAGTACAATGTAAGATGATAACAGTTATAATGGCATAGAAATATTTTCATTGTTGTGAATGTGTAAATTTAAAGTCAATGAATTTAAACAAATATTTATTTTAAAAAGCCTTTGTCTCTTTGTCACTCAACACTATCTTGTTTTGTTTTGTTTTTGATTCTGTTTCTCCATGGTCATTCTTGTCGTTCACCTGGGTCAAGGTAAAAAATAAATCAATAGGTCAACTGGTAAGTAGTACCAAGGTCAGACTGCCTGAGTTCTGGTCTCAGCTTGTAGGATACAGATTCCTTTAATACGATTTAATTCCATTGCCAGGCCCAGCCAGCAACTGGAAATAGGATAGGTACACTGTATTATTTCAATTTTATTTCATCTGGCAGCTCTGTGGTGCCCATCTTATTAACTAGAGAACTACTTAGCCATATAAATTTCAATAATGTCATTGGAAGACACACCCACTTTCTTTACTTCATTGCTTGATGGATAGGGAGTAATAGTGAAGATCATATGTATGATTCATAAACTAGGAAGCACTTAAAGTAACTACAGTTCTATACCACATGAGCTTCCACACATTAAGTGAAGAGGCAAAAATAACACCCCGATGAAAGATGTCACATTTTTGAAGAAGGCCATTGGAGATGGTGACAAAAAACTAATTAGGTAGGAATCCTCAGCGAATCTGTTAAGTGTCAGAATAAAAGGAGGCTTCCTAACCTGTGCCAGTTAGAAATGTATGTTTAGACTTTTTTTTAATAAGCCATCGAACGAAGATAAGAATAAAACTATACAGAGAAAATGTGATTGAAAGTAAGTAAAGAGAAAAATCAACAACTCCTTAATTCAACTTAGTATCTCAATTTTCTTCTCTCTTGTAATTATGAGATTACAATGGATTAAACTCTCACCCTTTATTCTGTCCGCTACAGTGTTGCTTTAAAGCAGCCTAAGACACAACTTAATGGCTCGGGCCACAGTCACAAAAAACAACTATCACAGCATTTATTTTTGTTATGTATTTTTATACATATACACACAGATATACATATATTATATCATATAGCATATATATCATATAACATATATGATATGTGTGTATATGTATATATACAATTTTTCTATGTAGTTCTCAGTCTTCAACTCAAAAGAAATGTATCTTACTCTCATCAAGGCAATGCATTAATATGAAAAAATAGAATTGACACTTTAACAAATAACAACAAATCAGTACTGAAAAAAATGAAAAATTATACTAGGAAAGGGAAACACTGGTAGTTGCATAGATATAGCAAACTTTACTAAAATTATATTTTAAAATTATGATATTTTTAAAAAGAAAATTATAAATTAACTCTGGTGTTGCAGAATAATGACTGCTCAATAAAATACCTATGTATTTTAGGAAGAACTAAGCCATTATTCTAGACAGAAAACAGTAAAACACTTACTTCTTAAAAAGTGGAATAAAAAGTGTCTCAAGGTTAAACTGAAAAAATTCCCCAAATCATGAATAATTGTTAGTAATGATTAAGTTGAATAGGGCACAAAAAGTGTGAGTGTTCAAATTTACTTGAACAATACTCAGATTCAATTTAAAGTAAGTTGGATTTATTTTTTTTTCTACCTGGTATTTGAGAACACAAAGAAGTAATAATTTAATTTTTTATAAATGTAAAAATATATTGCTAAAAGTGGCTTATAAAGCTTTAAACACCACTTTTTTGGGTAGCACATCTTTGAGTAATGCACTACTTGATCAAACTTTCATTTGTACTTTATTTCAATGGTGTGCATCACAGTTGCAGCTACCCATTCAAAGAGACACAATACTCTAATAAGAATGGTTTACTTTAAATATAATTCAAGTACCTAAGCACTTCTAACCATAAATGCCTGTTTTCTGCTCAGAAAATCTTAGTCAAGTGTCTTAACAATAACAAATTTGTTTAAGTAACTACCATTCACCAAATAATTAGCCACTTGTGTTAAATATCTGATTAGTTACATTGTCCTACCCCTACGGGTCTGATGACATATTGATATATGTGAGATTTGATCTGCGCTACTGTTGGATTTACCCTGTTTGATGATAAACTTTTCTCAAGATCAAAAAGATCCTTTCTCATGGTTTCCTTCTTCAGCAAACTCATTCTAACTCCTTTCTGTTCTACATTTAACTGTTGGTAACAAGTCATCTATATTTGCTTCCAAAATCCCCATGCCTTGTTTTTATTTAAAGGCAGGACTATAATGAAAAATAATAGAAAATACTCCAAAACAATATTCAAAAATATATTTTAAAATATAGACACATAAGTTGGCATTTCTTTTTATGTTTTGTTGTGGTCTCTTCTCCTCTTGTATACCATAAAGAAATACAGCAGGAAAAAAAAAAAGTCAAATTCCTTTTTTTAAATCACTTCTGAAAGATAAACATAATTGTCAGACTGCAATACCTATTAAGGTTGCCCAAAATAGCTTACGTCTTAAGAAGCCACAGTGGATAAAGTAAAGAAGTAGACAAATGCAAAAGGAGTAGTGGTGGTAATTTTTAAAAGACACCAGCAAAAACAAACAAGCAAACAAACAAACAAAAAGGAATGGTTAATTTTGAAGTGCGAAATTTATCATTGTTTTGCAACAATATTTGCTAGAAATCAGGATAGGGCAGAGAGGGACTATACTGAGAACCAATGTCTCTGGAACTCAAACAAAGTATTTTGGTTTCTGAACCAGGAAGAGTACATTGCATGCATGCCAGGGAGCTCTTACAAATAAATATCTGGTTCTGGTTCAACGTGGCAGACACTGACCAGGGGCCCTGCAATAAAGAGCTCACTATGCAACTGCAGTTAAATGTTAACAGGCTTCAACCTTGCTTCAGCAAGGGGATGGTATAAGGATCTAGCTATCTCACCTACTACCCTTTACCCCCCACACAGAATTTACACCACACACAGAATTCCTCTAATAGATGGTCTTTGCTCTGGAGCTCCCTGACGGGCAGGCAGATTTAAGTCTGCATTGGGATTTGAATGCTCCCCTGCCCAATCCTGCTTCCTCCTCTCTTCTTTCACAGATGTTACTTTCTCCAAAACCTTTGCACTCCCAAGCCTTTCTAAGCTTCACTCCGAATAAAAATCTGCTTGCTTGGAGAAAGTGCAAATTATTAAGTGGTTAACAATAAGATGTACACGTGTAATACCGATACAAAGGTGCTATATGAAAAAACAATAAGGGAACTCAGCCCAACTTGCTCACACTACAGATCATCATTAAAAAATCCTGCCTCCAGGGGCACTTGGGTTGGCTCAGTGATTGAGCATCTGCCTTTGGCTCAGGTTGTAATGGGGGATCCTGTGATTGAGTCCTGCATCAGGCTTCCAGCTGGGAGCCTCCCTCACCCTCTACCTATGTCTCTGACTCTCTCTGTGTGTCTCTCATAAATAAAAGAAAAATATAAACCTTAAAAAAATGCTGCCTCCAGAGAGTCAAATGGTGACTGAATATTTTATAATGAGTTAAAAACCAAAAAATATGGCACACATGCCTTTATAAAGCAAAACTATAAAAAAACAATGCAGTAACTTATGAAAGATAGTTACACAGAAAAAGGAAGAGGTAAAACTTGAGTTATCCAAATTTGAATGAGAAGAAAACCCCCCAAAACACAAAAATAAAGACAAATAACAAACATGGAAAGGTCAAATAGAGACAAAGCCATTAAAGATATCAGGAAAATGAATAAATTAAATGAAGTAGAAATTGAAAAAAAATCATTGAGAAAATTCAGAGAAAGCAAAGGACACCCAAAATCCACAAACAGTAGTCTCTAGAAAATAAAAAAAATGTACTTGAAACTATTATTTGACAATGAAACTAATTTAATATTAAAGATACAACTCAAGTGGATTTTATTTTGTTAAACAGTTTATATATCAAATGCATATTTATATACTAAAATCACATAACAGAAGATTACACCAAGAGCCATGAAGATAAAAAAATGAAATTATTAAAGAATGAACTTCAGGTAAATAGAATTTTCCTAAGGAAACAGGGAAAAAACGACTGGCAGCGAACAGTAAATGATAAGTGAAAGTTTGGATTCCTAAAAAATGAGGGAATTCTATAATAGGATAAGAGCATGGTAATGTTTCAATTATTACAAATTTTGTGAGATAAAGAAAAAAGATGGTGGCAGGTAGAATAAATTTCCTGATTGCATTGTAATAGTTAAGTGTCAAACCATAACATTAAATGAGAGCAAAGGTAGTAGAAGAATAAGCATATTTAGCAGTACTAAGTTTATCACCAAATGATTACATTATTGGTTAATGTTATATATCATAAAACAGGAGGAGGGCTTGGAGGAGAGAGATGTGTTCATTTGCCACTGACTTACAGAAGGAATTAAGAAAATATAGGATTAAAGACCCTTATAATTATAAGAGCAATTACTACAACAAAAATGGATGCTCTTCCAAATATCAACACAACACATATACAAACACAGAAACTAGACTTTTAAAATACTGTAAAGAGACAAAATAAATATTGTAAGAGACCTAAAACCAAGTATATGTCATTTCAAATGTAAATAGTTTAACCTTTATTAACAGAAAATTATTTTCTTTTCACATTAAATCACAAAGCAAGATCTAACAGTAGTTTGTGTACAAGAAGCAAATCTAATTTGAAAGTATACAAAAGTATGAAATTAAAGACAAAACCAAGATTTGTACAACAAAATTATACTGGCAAAATGGAAATCAAATGAAAAGCATTGAATAAAACAAAGAAGGCCACTTCAGAATGCTAAAGGGTTTATCATAAAATGAAGATATAACAGTTGTGAATATTCATGCACAAATTATCCTAGCAGCAACTATCATAAAACAGAAATTGAATGAGATGCAAGGAGAATTGCAGAAAACATATTATGGAGACAAATTTATCTTCCCCAGCTCATGACTAATCCAATGGTAAAACAAACAAAACCCTAACGTCATATAAGACATAATGACATCATTAATAACGTGATTGATAATAATGATTATTATCTGGTTAACGAGATTATAATCTGGATAACGTGATTAATAAACGTGATTGATACATATAAACTATTTTATTTGTACATCATTCATTACATGTCTTGGTCAAATAAATTTTTGTCATCAGAAAGGGTTTAAACTTCACATTCTACTTATTATTTTACTTAACTGTTTGTATCCTTTTCCTCCAGATGTCATCACTTATTTTCAACATTTTTTGTTTTCTTGAATCCAATTCTTCCCTTAAGTCCTTTGACCCTAATTTATATGTATTTATGGTATAGCTGGGCTTTTGCTATAATTTTCCAGTGATCATCCAGTAGGGTAATCATATAGCGTAATGCCAGAATGATCTTGCCCATGTGTAATACTTTCATGGCTTCTCCCTGTAATAATCTTTGATACTACATTATTTCTAACAAAATTAAGTACAGGTTTCTCCACCTCTTGCAAGTTTCTCCAAAATTTATGATGAAACCCCATGTCCAGCTATCCTTATTATACTCTCTTGCATTTATTTTACCTTTGTCTAATATATTGTTGCTTTCTGAATGCTGCACTCACTTTCTGGTCTTCTTGCTTCCCCATAAAGAATTCATTTACTTCAGATTCCCTCCTTTCTTTTCCCTGGCTAATCCCCCTGACGTTATGCATTTGTTTCACATTCATTGCAAAGCTGGAGGTTCTTGAGAGCCGCATATATATGTTCTTCATATTTGTAAAATAGGATATAAAGTGATTTTATTAGGTATTTAAGAGTGGGTAATATTTTGGGAAGAGAACTTTGTGCACTATTTCCTATGCAATAAATCGCAATCAGAGTCTGAATCTCCCATCTTTACCTTCTCTTGTTTTATATTTTGAAAGAAATTTTAGAATAAGTTGGGAAGATATTGCTTATACTCTAGATGATAGAATATTGTAGCTTTTATAAGGCTTTCCTTGATATGGAAGCAAGTGAGAAAAATAAGTAGGTTTGAAAGAGATTTAGGATTTAACATTGATGTACATTAGTTGTAGATGAGATCTGATAGTTCAGTCATCCATCATTCTGCAGCCATTGTCTAATCTCTCTGCTGTGCTTTGGACACAATATTGTTTAGAGAGATAGTTATCACGAATTTCATTTTCTCACCTCCTTCTTGCTTTACAGTGCATTCTATTTTAGCTGTCACCAAAATAACCAATGACCGCATTGCAAAATTCAATGAATATTGAGTTTGACACTTTTGGTCACACTGTTGTTCTTAAAACATCTCTGGTGGTGATGAATACCAATTTAAAAATCTATATGAATAATTATGTAACCTTATTTTCTATTAATGGCACCTTTGCTTGATTTCTGAACCTCATTTCAGCATGCCAGTGGAAAATGTAACCACTGTTATCCTTTACGAGGGTCTCTACACCCTTGAATTGTGAATTGTGTGATCTCATGCAATGATAAGTCATTTGGGGGATTTGACGCCCCAACTACTCTTTAATAACAATCCATGTAGGTTGTTTCTGTGATGGACTTAGTCCATGTTTACAGGGCTCTTTCAACTCTAGTGTCTCTGATTTTTCTATCTCAGTTTGTAAGGCTATTGAAATTCTCACGTGACTGGTTACAATATGTACCTGGGCCCTTATTACCTTTGATACTGCTATGAAATATCTTGGGAACTCTCTGCCCCAATGATTTCTATTTTCTTTCCCCTTTTCCCTCTTGCAAACCTATAGGGTGGGGGGAGAACCTTGAAGGTTAATAGAAAATAACCCCTCCTTTCTATTTTTTCAAGGAATTCAGTCTACGCCCAGAGATCCCCCAACTAGGACCTCCTTTGATACCTGGCCCCACCCTCATTTATGCTTTGGCATTTGAAAGACAAAAGACAAAATAGTGGGCAGCCCGGGTGGCTCAGCGGTTTAGTGCCACCTTCGGCCCAGGGTGTGATCCTGGAGTCCCGGGATCGAGTCCCATGTCAGGGTCCTGTCATGGAGCCTGCTTCTCCCTCTGCCTGTGTCTCTGCCTGTCTCTGTTTCTCAAATAAATACATAAAATCTTAAGAAAAGAAAAGAATAGTTTGCTATATATTTCCAATTCCCATCTGTTTCATACCTGTTTAATGTTCTGAGCACAACATTAAATATATGTTTGAATTGGGGAAAAAGAAAAAGGAAGGACAAACAATAGAGGTAAAATTTTACAACAAAAATGTTTGTTAATGCTCTTTTTTTTGTTTTTATGTGATTGTTTCCTTTATGTGCACAGGATCATTTTGACTATAGTTCTCAGTTTAAGTCATATTTTATAATCATTTTATGTCCTTAATATTTTATTTCATTTATTATGTTTTATTTATTTATTTAATTTTCCTCCTTCATTCACTGTATACATTATATATTTAATGTATGTCTTCCAAATTTACTTTCAATATGCACAGATACACGCACACTATATATGTATGCATACAAGAAAAACACAAGATATTTAAATGCTTTTTAAAATAGATGCAAGATTGGAGCACCTGGGTGGTTCAGTCAGTTAAAGTTCTGACTCTTGATTTTGGCTTAGGCCATCATCTCAGGATTGTGAAACTGAGCCTGGCATCAGCCCCGCACTGGATATAGAGTCTACTTAAGATTCTCTCTCCCTCTGCCCCTCCCTCCTTCTCTTCCTTCCTTTCTTCCTTCCTTCCTTCCTTCCTTCCTTCCTTCCTTCCTTCCTTCCTTCCTTCTTTCTTTCTTCTTTCTTTCTTTCTTTCTTTCTTTCCTTTCTTTTCTTTCTTTCTTTCTTTCTTTCTTCTTTCTGATTTTATTTATTTATTCATGAGAGACACAGAGAGAGAGGCAGAGACACGGACAGAGGGAGGAGCAGGCTCCATGCAGGGATCCCAACATGGGACTCAATCCCAGGACCCCAGGATCATCCTCTGGGCTGAAGGCAGTGCTAAACCACTGAGCCACCCAGGCTGCCTTCTCTTCCTCTTTCTAAACAAACAAAATAATATAATATAGATACAAGAATTTACATTACCACCAGAAACACTTTCAAGACTCATGCTATAGTACATTATTGCTAGCCTTTACTTCTTAATTCCTGCTAATATTATAGATACAAAAGATATGGTTTGGCAGAATTATAAATATGTCCCTTCCCAAGTTCTCCATGTTATTCAAACAGTAACCTAGGTACTGCTGTTCAGTGACTTTTCAGATAAAATTAAGGTTGCTAATAGTTGGCTTTAAAGTAGGGAAATTATCCTGGATTATCTGGACAGAGTTAATGTAATCACATGAACTCTTCATAGCAGCAGAAGGAGGCAAAAGTTTGAGACTGAGAGGTAGGGTACAGAGAAAAGAGGCAGAAGTGAAATCATAGAGATTCAAAGCATCAGAAGGTCTCCATCTGTTGTGGCTGGTTTTGAAGACAGAAGAAGAGAATGAGGAGCCAAGGAATGCGCGTGGCCTCCTGAAGCTGAAAGTAGCTCCCTGGTTGACTGACAGCCAGCAAGGAAAGGGGGACCTCGGTTCCTCAATCACAAGTAACTGATCTCAGCCAATAATCTGAAGGAACTTGAAGGCTGATGTTTACCACAGCCTTCCACATAAAATCCCAGGCTGCCAACACCTTGATTTTGACCTGTGAAACCCAGAGCAGAAAAGCGAGTTGAGCCAACCCCCAATTTTGGCTGATATAAACTGTGAGGTGGTATTTGTTGCTGTAACCTATGAAGTTTGTGGTATTTTATTATGAGAGCAATAAAATGCCAATTCAAATAATATACCATTATTGCTTTTAATTTTAATTCTATTTCTGAGGTTGTGAATAAATTCAAATAATTACACATTCATATTTCACCTCTATAAATGACTGGTTCATGTATGAAAAGCCAATGGGATTTTTCTGTCTTTATCATATGCATTTGTAAGAATTTCTCATGTCCTTATTTTTGTATAATTTTCAGCAACTAGAAACACTAAAAATAGTCTTTCATCTGTCTGCTAATTTTTGTCTATTGTGCCCTTCACTGAACAAAATTTTTAAGTCTTATAAATTCAAAGCCACTATTTATTCTTTTAAAATGTGTGCTTTTAGGTTCTTCTTTAAAAAAAAAATTAAACAGTCCATTGTCATGAAGAAATACTCATATTATCCACATTGGTAGTAATTTCACTTTTCACATTAAATCTTTAAACTATCCAAAGTTTGTTGCTTGTGGTATGATGTTGCTTTTCACCCTAAACATGAGCCAATTCCCTTGAACACATTTTATGAAATAATCTCATACTTTGTAAAATTACTATACTAGGAGTTCTCAATCTCAGCATGCATCACAATCACCAGTGTTTGTGTATTAGCTAGGGTTCAGTAGAAAAGCAGGGATTTGTCACAGGAACTTGACCTTATATAATTGTGGAAGCTGGTTAAGCATCTTGGAAGACTATTTTCTCTGTGTCTGATGTGGAAGCTTGAAGTCCACAGAGCATGTGATCAGAAATAAAGTTATATGTAAAGTAAAAGAGGTAAGAACAAAGGATCCCCCAAGCACAAACTGGGGATCACAAGTGGTGAAAACCTTAACAACTTTTGTTGCCTTTCACTGTGATGGGCTCTAAAAGTACACATATACCTTGCCTAGGAGTTGAAGTGGAAGGATGATCCAAGGAAGGGAGAGGGAGAGCAGTTGTAGGTACAGGTAGTGCTTCAGGCCAATAAGGTGAGCCTGATTAAACTGTGACAGGGAAGCCACAAAAATTGTGAGCTACAGAATGGCTGCTGCTCCAATTCCACCCTACCAATCTCATGCAAAAATCTGTTTTGGCCTTCCCTAATCACAAACATAAAGAAAGGAGTATTCTGGGAAATTACTTCAACCTAGTGACGTTCACACATTACAAAGGCACCACGGCTGGTTAAATGTAGGTTGTTGAGGTGCAACATTAAACTTTCTGACTCACCAGATCTGGGTGAGACTCAACTCTTTGCACATATAACAAACTCTCCAGAGATAGCTGCTCTGGAAACCATATACTGAGAATGATTACATAATTAGTATATGTGTGTAACTATTATAACAAGTTCCGGGTCTGTTGATAATCCAGTATTTTAATTAATACATCTTAGTAATGTGTCGTATTGTTATTCTTTTAATAAAACTGCCTTGGGGATCCCTGGGTGGCTCAGCGGTCTAGTGCCTGTCCTCAGCCCAGAGTGTGATCCTAGAGTCCCGGGATCCAGTCCCACATTGGGCTCCCTGCATGGAGCCTGCTTCTCCCTCTGCCTGTGTCTCTGCCTCTCTCTCTCTCTCTCTCTCTCATGAATAAATAAATAAAATCTTTAAAAAAAATAATAAAACTGCCTTAGATACCCATTGACTGCATATGTTCAGCTGTATTTTATAATCATTAGGTCAACTTTTGCTTTAAGTTTTAAAATTAGAATGTATTGATACTAATGATTCATCTCTCTATCCATGTGTTAAGTATTTTAATAGAGCTTACTTTGCTTTTCAATAATGGTCTTACACATTAAATTTGTTATGTAATTTTTTGAAAGATTTATTTATTTATTTATTTATTTATTTATTTATTTATGGAAAGCAGGAAAGAACTTGTGAGCTGGGGATGGAGCAGAGACAGAGCTGGGGATGGAGCAGAGACAGTCTTAAGCAGACTCTTTGCTGAGCATAGAGCTGGACAAGGGGCTTGATCTCACAACCCTGAGAACAGGACCTCTAAGAACCAAGAGTCAACTGCTCAACCCACTGAGCCACACTAGCACCTGTTAGTAATTTCTATATGGGACTGTTGCTATTAAGAATATAATTTCTTATATTTTCTAATATTTATTTTTCTCATAATGGATGCCAACTTTTTTCATGTTAGTCTTGTATTTGTCAAGTTGGTTATTTGATAGTTCTAATAGTTTTGTGTATTTTTTATTTTAGCACTTCTGCAAATAGAACAGTAATTTCATATTGTGATTTTAATTTACATTCCTAAATAATTGAATTCCTTATTATACATTTTCTAGCCATATATATATTCTCTTTAAAACTGTTGTTTTAGATCACTTGACCACTTTGTTTTATTGTCTGCTTTTTTTCTTATTGATTTATAGTTCTCTCTATATAGTTCCTTATTGATTTATAGTTCTCTCTCTATAGTTCTATTTAGTTCTTTGTGCTTTTCTTGCTTTTCACTCTTTTAGTAAAGTCTTATGATGTTTATTTAGTTTACTCTTAAAATAAGCTAATAGTTTTTTCCCTTTTTCTGCCCTGCTTAATAAGTCTTGCCTATCCTGGGTTCATGAAGATATTCCGTTTTCCTTTGAAGCACTTTTTGGAGCTTTTGCTTTAAATGAGTGTCAGAGTTAAGAGTTTATAAATATTCAGGTATCACAATTCATTAGGACCAATGTTGTGATAAATTGAAATGAGAGATTTTCTCATGTTATACTGTGACAAACACTACTTTATATGATATATGGTCATTTTTTATATGCAAGTGAACTCAACTATTTTATTTAGAATTTTTACATTTATGTCATATTTGAAATTAATTGTAAATTCATTTTTTTTTTGGATTCCACTTCTCCAGTTTGTTATCAAGATTATACTTACAATTTTTCAGCATTTTTCTTTCTGTTTTTATTTCCAGAAAGTATGGAATAGAATTATTGTAGAGAGCAAAATGGAGTCTCTCGTGTCAAGCAGGAGCCTGTGTCAAGAAAGAGCCTGTGTCAAGCAACGACTCAAGCAGTTAAGGTACTGCAGCCAGGAGATATCTCTGGGACCAATGTCAGCTGACACCCCAGAACTGATAACTAGCAAGACTAGAAGAGATTTGCAGGGATCCAAAACTGATTAAATCCCTTTAAAAAGTGAAGGATTTTGGCAGAAACTGTCAGACTCTTCAGACTTGACCCTTCTCTGTCTGACCACTTAAGAAAGGCAACTGCTGCCAAGGCTCTACTGATTGATCTTCGAACAGAACCGAGATTCTTCACTGCTTGAACATAAGGAGCAGTAGTGCCAAGACCTGACCTGGACCAGACCAAGGCCTTATTTCAACTGCGCGCCCACAGATTGACTTTGCATTGGTTCGTTAACTTTCTGCTCACTTCTGTTATCTTCTTTGGTGTGTGGTTTGTCTTCTGTCCTGCTTTCTGTGTTGTGTAAGAAGTCAAGTTCAATCACATGATGAAATGTTGTTCAGTTTGGAATCCTGGTTTATAATTGTGATTTAACTTTGCTTTATGATCGAATAAAGCTGACATTGTGGAAAAACAACTCGTGTGTGTGCCTCCACAGTGTGCTCATGACAATTATCTATCCTTAAATGTTTGGTACAGTTGGCTAAACTGCCTGGACATGGACTTTGTATGGGTAGTTTAAAAAATTGCCATGTCAATCATTTTAATGTTTTTATTTTCTATTTATGATTTACATTTCATCTTGGACCAACTTTGTAATATATTTTTCTACCTTATCAGAATTTGGATTTTTAGGTACATTATGTAGTATTTTTAAAACAATTAAAAAATAAAAATAAAATAATTTCAATACTATAATGACAATTTTTTTCTCTTCTATATTTTGTTCATTGTGCTATTTCCCTCTCAATTTTCTTCTTTTTTTTTTTTATTTTTTTTTTCAATTTTCTTCTTTATTAGTCTTTTCAGAAATTAGTTTATCTTAGTTTACCAGCTCTTCTTCTTCTTTTATCTAATCATTGATTCTAGATCTTCTGTTATTATTCCATCTCATTTTGTTGTTTGGGGCTCCACGGTTATTTTCTTTGCCTGGATTCAATAGGGCATTAAATTTTACAAACACATATTTCTGTATCCATTGAGATGATCTTACTATTTTCTCCTTTGTTCTGTTAATGTATTGAATTATATGGACAGATTTTCAAATGTTAAACCAACATAGTTTGTTTTGCTTCAAAAGTTCTAATATATATATATATATATATATATATATATATATATATATATATATAATTTTTGTTCAAAGGACTAGATGAAATATGACTGTCAAAATATTGATCATTTGGGGACTTGGGGACATGGCAGTATTTTAAAGTGGTTTTTTCCCCCTATTTACATATAACTGAAAACCTAATCAAGCAGATAATATTGTATACTTGAAACATCGTTTATCCTTTTTTCACAGCAAGCCTGTTTTATCCTCATGGAGTTAACAGATAAACTGTTCATGATGTTTAAAAGGAGATAGTAGGCTCAAAATGGAGTCACTTATGCTAAACTCTACCAAGACTTAATATGTAACCTAACTGCAGCTTCAGCTTCTCTCAGAAATGTGACCTCTAGGGAACTTTCCAGAGAACTCAGTGAAACATGGAGGAGTGGTGGTTGCCCAAGCTGTGCCCAGCATTGCGCTCCTTCCCACTCCCCCACACCGGCCTTGGCCTTCTCACCTGCTGTAGAAAGTGGTGAAAGAAACCACTTACTGTGATGTTTTGGGGGTCAAACTCAGTGCCACCCAGGAGGAACTGAAAAAGGCTTACTTGAAACTGGCCTTGGAGTACCACACTAATAAGAATCTAAATGAAGGAGAGAAGTTTAAGCAGATTTCTCAAGCTTATGAAGTGCTCTCTGATGCAAAGAAAAGGTTATTATATGACAAAGGAGGAGAACAGGCAATTAAAGAGGGTGGAGCTGCTGGTGGTTTTGGCTCCCCCATGGACATCTTTGACATGTGTTTTGGAGGAGGAGGAAGGATACAGAGAGAAAGGAAAGGTAAAAATGTTGTACATCAGCTCTCAGTAACCTTAGAAGGTTTACATAATGGTGCAACAGGAAAACTAGCTCTGCAAAAGAATGTGATTTGTGATAAATGTGAAGGCTGAGGTGGTAAGAAAGGAGCAGTTGAATGTTGTCCCGATTGCCGAGGTACTGGAACGCAAGTAAGAATTCATCAGATTGGATCTGGAATGGTTCAGCAAATTCAATCTGTGTGCAAGGAGTGCCACGGCCATGGGGAATGGATCAGTCCTAAAGATACATGTAAAAGTTGCAATGGAAGGAAGATATTTCAAGAGAAGATTCTAGAAGTGCATATTGACAAAGGCATGAAAGATGGCCAGAAGATAACGTTCCATGGTGAGGGAGACCAAGAACCGGGACTGGAACCAGGAGGTATTATCATTGTTTCGGATCAGAAGGACCATGCTGTTTTTACTCGAAGAGATCTTTTCATGTGTATGGATATACAGCTGGTTGAAGCCCTGTGTGGCTTTCAAAAGCCAGTGTCTATTCTTGACAATCGATCCATCATCATCACCTCTCATCCAGGTCGAATTGTCAAGCATGGGAATATCAAGTATGTGCTAAAGGAAGGCATGCCAATTTATCGTAGGCCAAAAGAGAAACATTGCCTAATTATCTAATTTACGTTAAACTTCCCCAAGAATGGCTTTCTCTCTCCTGATAAACTTTCTTTGCTGGAAAAACTCTTATCTGAGAGGAAGGAAGTAGGAGAGACTGATGAAATGGACCAGGTAGCACTGGTGGACTTTGATCCCAATCAGGAAAGACAGCGCCATTACAATGAGGAAGCATGAGGATGATGAACATCATCCTAGCGGTGGTGTTCAGTGTCTGACCTCTTTTTTAATGGGGCCAGTGAATAACACTGCTGGCATTTTATATGCAGTAGTGAATGAGTGAAGGACTATAATCATAGCTCACTACTTGCTATTGCTTTTGTTTTAATATTCAACTATAGTAGTGTTTTAGAAGTTAAATGAAGAATAAACCAAAATATAAAAGCTCTAAAAAAAGAAAAAAAAAGAAAAGAAAAGAAAAGAAGAAAGAAAGAAAAGAAAAGAAAAGAAAAGAAGAAAGAAAAGAAGAAAGAAAAGAAAAAAGAAAAGAAAGAAAAGAGAAAAGAAAAGAAAAGAAGAAAGAAAAGAAAAGAAAAGAAAGAAAAGAAAAGAAAAGAAAGAAAAGAAAAGAAAAGAAAAGAAAAGAAAAGAAAAGAAAAGAAAAAGAAAAAAAGAAAAAGAAATGAGCCAACCTAGAATTTCCTGGTTAGCACTAGAAAGTATGTGCTGGCTGATAGACCCTTTCTGTTCCTGTTAGGAGGGTGACTTTGCCTAAAACAATGCATTCTCTGCTAACAGTTTCCTTTTCTCCCACTCACTCTCTGCCTGTAAAAATCTTTCCTTTTCTGCAACTCAGTGGAGCTCCTTACAATTTGTTAGATGGGATGCTGCTCAGTTTATGAATCTTTAATAGAGCCAATCAGATCTTTAAGATTTACTCAGGTGAATTTTTGTTATGTAACAATGGTGGGAAGGATTTAAATTATACTTTTGTTTCATCTTAAGAGCAGCAGCAAAAAGCATGAATTCTTTTTATAGTACCATACCCCTAAGCACCAGGCAACACCTTGTGGCTAGTTGTTTAAAGTGAAAGGCTGACATTATAAATAGGATGCTAATTTATTAATAGTGAAACAAACATATTTTATTTTTATTTTTTTGACATGAGTAATTCTTTTTTTTAATTTTTATTTATTTATGATAGTCACAGAGAGAGAGAGAGAGAGGCAGAGACACAGGCAGAGGGAGAAGCAAACTCCATGCACCGGGAGCCCAACGTGGGATTCGATCCCGGGTCTTCAGGATCACGCCCTGGGCCAAAGGCAGGCGCTAAACCGCTGCGCCACTCAGGGATCCCACAAACATATTTTAGATCTGGGTGAGTTTTGCATTCAAGTCTGTTGATATATATTATCAACCTTTCAATTCCTTGTTATTGTTCTTCATTGGCTTTCAATTAATATTTATTTTTCTTCAACAAAGTCAAAGATGCTATCACTTCATATTTGCATAGGGATCTGAACAATGCATTTCTCTTCTTAGTCAATATTTTAGAAACATTTAATCAAGTCAATAAAGTTTTAGCTTTCTGTATTGACTATTTCAAGCTAAATTAATCTATCTATTGCTATAGACATAAACTCCTTAAAATAGACTGACAACTGTTTTTTAAGCTCTCCCTCCTATCTTTCCATTTTTCTATGTATTTTGGCAGAAAAAAATATTCTTAAATTTGATTCATTTAAATACAAGTGTAATGCAAATCCAATGTAACATATATTTAAAGACTCCAAGTTTGATAAATATACCATATCTTACAAACCATATTAATGGTCTAAATATCATATATATTTAAGAGTTATGTTCACTATATTGTACACCTGAAACTAATATTACACTTTATGTTAACTGGAACTTTTTTAAAAATATATTTTATTTATTTATTCTTGAGAGACTCAGAGAGAGGCAGAAACACAGGCAGAGGGAGAAGCAGGCTCCATGCAGGGAGCCTGATGTGGGACAGGATCCGGGGAATGTAGGATCATGCTCTGAGCCAAAGGCAGATGCGCAACCACTGAGCTACCCAGGTGTCCCACTAACTGGAACTTAAAAAAAAAAAAAAAAAAAAAAAAAGAACTTAGAAAGTTAAATAAAAGTTTTGTTCATATTTATGCAAATCAAAACTAAAAAAAATCTAAATTCAACTATAGATTTGTATCCTGTATATTCAGAAATTGCAGCCTTACATCGTCAAATAAGGGTATTTTCTTACAGATATTTATTATAAGGGTAGATTTAATATATTACTTTAAATATTGTATTTATTTTAGTAAATAAATTTTCAATTAATTAAAATGTCAAACTATATTTTTGACAGTTCAATTTAGAAGATGGAAAACTGAAGATCCATTTTTTTTCTCAATAAAATAAATAATTACACTTCCTTTGTAGGGGTTTGGAAATGGCATTGGAGCAATCAACATACATATGGTTCACAGGACACTGCCAGCAAAAAACAAAAATCTTTTTATATAAGCATTAAAACAAATTAATACCATATGACAAAGGAGGAGAACAGGCAATTTAAAGAGGGTGGAGCTGCTGGTGGTTTTGGCTCCCCCATGGACATCTTTGACATGTGTTTTGGAGGAGGAGGAAGGATACAGAGAGAAAGGAAGGTAAAAATGTTGTACATCAGCTCTCAGTAACCTTAGAAGGTTTACATAATGTGTGCAACAGGAAAAACTAGCTCTGCAAAAAAGAATGTGATTTGTGATAAATGTGAAGGCTGAGGTGGTAAGAAAGGAGCAGTTGAATGTTGTCCCGATTGCCGAGGTACTGGAACGCAAGTAAGAATTCATCAGATTGGATCTGGAATGGTTCAGCAAATTCAATCTGTGTGCAAGGAGTGCCACGGCCATGGGGAATGGATCAGTCCTAAAGATACATGTAAAGTTGCAATGGAAGGAAGATATTTCAAGAGAAGATTCTAGAAGTGCATATTGACAAAGGCATGAAAGATGGCCAGAAGATAACGTTCCATGGTGAGGGAGACCAAGAACCGGGACTGGAACCAGGAGGTATTATCATTGTTTCGGATCAGAAGGACCATGCTGTTTTTACTCGAAGAGATCTTTTCATGTGTATGGATATACAGCTGGTTGAAGCCCTGTGTGGCTTTCAAAAGCCAGTGTCTATTCTTGGACAATCGATCCATCATCATCACCTCTCATCCAGGTCGAATTGTCAAGCATGGGAATATCAAGTATGTGCTAAAGGAAGGCATGCCAATTTATCGTAGGCCAAAAGAGAAACATTGCCTAATTATCTAATTTACGTTAAACTTCCCCAAGAATGGCTTTCTCTCTCCTGATAAACTTTCTTTGCTGGAAAAACTCTTATCTGAGAGGAAGGAAGTAGGAGAGACTGATGAAATGGACCAGGTAGCACTGGTGGACTTTGATCCCAATCAGGAAAGACAGCGCCATTACAATGAGGAAGCATGAGGATGATGAACATCATCCTAGCGGTGGTGTTCAGTGTCTGACCTCTTTTTTAATGGGGCCAGTGAATAACACTGCTGGCATTTTATATGCAGTAGTGAATGAGTGAAGGACTATAATCATAGCTCACTACTTGCTATTGCTTTTGTTTTAATATTCAACTATAGTAGTGTTTTAGAAGTTAAATGAAGAATAAACCAAAATATAAAAGCTCTAAAAAAAGAAAAAAAAGAAAAGAAAAGAAAAGAAGAAAGAAAGAAAAGAAAAGAAAAGAAAAAGAAGAAGAAAAGAAGAAAGAAAAGAAAAAGAAAAGAAAGAAAAGAGAAAAGAAAAGAAAGAAGAGACAAGAAAAGAAAAGAAAAGAAAGAAAAGAAAAGAAAAGAAAGAAAAGAAAAGAAAAGAAAAGAAAAGAAAAGAAAAGAAAAGAAAAGAAAAGAAAAAAGAAAAAGAAATGAGCCAACCTAGAATTTCCTGGTTAGCACTAGAAAGTATGTGCTGGCTGATAGACCCTTTCTGTTCCTGTTAGGAGGGTGACTTTGCCTAAAACAATGCATTCTCTGCTAACAGTTTCCTTTTCTCCCACTCACTCTCTGCCTGTAAAAATCTTTCCTTTTCTGCAACTCAGTGGAGCTCCTTACAATTTGTTAGATGGGATGCTGCTCAGTTTATGAATCTTTAATAGAGCCAATCAGATCTTTAAGATTTACTCAGGTGAATTTTTGTTATGTAACAATGGTGGGAAGGATTTAAATTATACTTTTGTTTCATCTTAAGAGCAGCAGCAAAAAAGCATGAATTCTTTTTTATAGTACCATACCCCTAAGCACCAGGCAACACCTTGTGGCTAGTTGTTTAAAGTGAAAGGCTGACATTATAAATAGGATGCTAATTTATTAATAGTGAAACAAACATATTTTATTTTTTATTTTTTTGACATGAGTAATTCTTTTTTTTTAATTTTTATTTATTTATGATAGTCACAGAGAGAGAGAGAGAGAGGCAGAGACACAGGCAGAGGGAGAAGCAAACTCCATGCACCGGGAGCCCAACGTGGGATTCGATCCCGGGTCTTCAGGATCACGCCCTGGGCCAAAGGCAGGCGCTAAACCGCTGCGCCACTCAGGGATCCCACAAACATATTTTAGATCTGGGTGAGTTTTGCATTCAAGTCTGTTGATATATATTATCAACCTTTCAATTCCTTGTTATTGTTCTTCATTGGCTTTCAATTAATATTTATTTTTTCTTCAACAAAGTCAAAGATGCTATCACTTCATATTTGCATAGGGATCTGAACAATGCATTTCTCTTCTTAGTCAATATTTTAGAAACATTTAATCAAGTCAATAAAGTTTTAGCTTTCTGTATTGACTATTTCAAGCTAAATTAATCTATCTATTGCTATAGACATAAACTCCTTAAAATAGACTGACAACTGTTTTTTAAGCTCTCCCTCCTATCTTTCCATTTTTCTATGTATTTTGGCAGAAAAAAATATTCTTAAATTTGATTCATTTAAATACAAGTGTAATGCAAATCCAATGTAACATATATTTAAAGACTCCAAGTTTGATAAATATACCATATCTTACAAACCATATTAATGGTCTAAATATCATATATATTTAAGAGTTATGTTCACTATATTGTACACCTGAAACTAATATTACACTTTATGTTAACTGGAACTTTTTTAAAAATATATTTTATTTATTTATTCTTGAGAGACTCAGAGAGAGGCAGAAACACAGGCAGAGGGAGAAGCAGGCTCCATGCAGGGAGCCTGATGTGGGACAGGATCCGGGGAATGTAGGATCATGCTCTGAGCCAAAGGCAGATGCGCAACCACTGAGCTACCCAGGTGTCCCACTAACTGGAACTTAAAAAAAAAAAAAAAAAAAAAAGAACTTAGAAAGTTAAATAAAAGTTTTGTTCATATTTATGCAAATCAAAACTAAAAAAAAATCTAAATTCAACTATAGATTTGTATCCTGTATATTCAGAAATTGCAGCCTTACATCGTCAAATAAGGGTATTTTCTTACAGATATTTATTATAAGGGTAGATTTAATATATTACTTTAAATATTGTATTTATTTTAGTAAATAAATTTCAATTAATTAAAATGTCAAACTATATTTTTGACAGTTCAATTTAAAATGGAAACACTGAAGATCATTTTTTTTCTCAATAAAATAAATAATTACACTTCCTTTGTAGGTGGTTTTGGAATTGCATTGGAGCAATCAACATAACATATGGTTCACAGGACACCTGCCAGCAAAAATCTTTTTATAGAAACAGTAAACAAATTAATACCTTAAAGAGCCCCATGACTTTTGACACATTATGGTGTCCCATCCAATAAGACTTTATATTACCTCCTAGGGAAAACATTTCTTTACCAGCATATAATTAGTGATTTAACTTAGAAAGATAATCTTATTTCTTTAAAAACCACAAAATGATATTCTGGGAAACAACAGATTAATATTACAGCGAAATGATCCCTTTCCACTATGCGTTGTACATGATATTTCCATAGTGTTAGATATAAACCCAGAAATATATATTCAAAAGCCTGCATCTCTCTTTGGGCTGTCTTTTATTGTCTATTATTGATAAAAGGATATGTCTCTGATTTTCAATGTCCGTGTTTTATAGCATGCAATTATTTGGGAATTTTACAGGAGAGATATTTGACTTTAATATCATTGACTAAATCCTTCATTTTTTAGATTTCTTCCTCTGTTTGGATTGATATCCTCATTTCTGCTTCATTCAAATACCCTGAGCAATTATTATGTTTCACATAATTTATATCTTCCCTAAAGTTACATGCATCCCTGTCACTCCTGGTCATCTGTTTGTTTGATAAACCAGACACCTAGTTAGTCTTCTTCTCAGGTTTTTTTGTTTTTTGTTTTTTTATAGATTGCTTTATCTTTTTCCACATAGAATAATTTCTTTATTTGGCATTTGAGCAAAGACATATTCAAAAGAAAAAAACTTGGATAATTACTAGACTACCTTTTACAAGTCTTAAAATTCACTGCTGGGTTTGGATTTGCAGATAATTACATTTATTTTTATGGCCAGAATCATTTGCAAAATTATCAACAGTTTATTAAAAAAGAGGCTCATCCACTTACCAAATTCAGTAATATTTAGGGAAAATGAGCAGACACTATTTCCACATTATTCACTAGCATACTTTAGTCTGATATCATCATCACATATGTTCTCAAAACAATTGCAAAGAATAGGAGGCAACAAAGCAAATGTAACATTTTTATCAGGATATTTGAAATAAAAATTACGACAACAATATATTATTTAGGTTCATGACAGAAATTCTTCCAACTATATATGCAGTAGGAGCAACACCCTATCCCATCCCATGGGATTGTGGTGTATGGAATGTGGTCGAAGAGTTTGCCCCGGCATAAACAGGATACAGGTGAATTAACTAATTAATTTTCCCTATAAGCCAGCATTTGAAAAATTTAGAACATGGTTATTAGTATAATAATTTTAAAAAATATTTTATTTATTTATTCGTGAGACACACAGAGAGAGAGAGAGAGAGAGAGAGAGAGGCAGAGACACAGGCAGAGGGAGAAGCAGGCTCCATGCAGGGAGCCCAATGCGGGACTCGATCCCAGGACCCCAGGATCCCGCCCTGAGCCAAAGGCAGACGCTCAACTGCTGAGCCACCCAGGTGTCCCAAACATGGTTATTAGTATAATTAAAATTATTTCTAACTCAAGCAAAATTATTAAATACATGAACTATTTTTCAATAAATCCATATTTAGTGTTTTAGGAAAAATTTTCTAAATGCAGTTGTGTTCAAAGATGTCATATTTTCAGTTTAAAATATGCAAATTATTCATAAACATAAATCAAGTATATTGTGAATGACACTGTTAGCCTCTAAGTATGTTCAACTTACTTTATTCACAAAAACCTCAAAAAGAGATTTTCAAAACTATTTCTCCTGTGTATCAGAAGTAACTTTTTTCTCTGTTGCATTTAGTGGGTCTTGCTAAAGCAACTTCACACTTAGACTTTAATTGCTGAATAATCACCCTCAGACTTTCATTTTCTTTTACTAAAGCATCTATTTAGCAATAATAATAAACTAATAGCACAAGAGTGCTAGCAATAATAAATTAATTCTGCAAACCCTATAATAACTTTCCTCCATAATTCTGGAGTCGGATACATTTCACCTCCCAGGCACATTCCCTTTCACTAGTATGCCGCTTCAACCTAACACCTTTAAAGCTTCTAACAACTGCATTGCCTCCGTGCCATGCAACCTGGAGGTAATTCAGCTTCAAAACCCCATTTTCCAGTGTGCTTTCTCAGACCACTTCTGACACCAACTGTTAGAGGTCTGGTTACCTGGAAACCAGACTGTGAGAGGGAGATCTGTGTCCATGAAGTTTAATGATGAAGGAACTCAGAAACAACATCTGTAATGAAGTCAGAGAAGCCAAAAGGCAAGGGAGGAGTTGCTTAAAGCCCTCATTTGATCCCACAGAAAGTTGTGAAGCTAAGAGGTCTCTTCAGAATTGTTGCAACCGTGGCAAACAGGATGAATCTTTGTACTCTTGTGTGGATCAGTCATTAAATGTGGGCTGCCTCCTTGCAGGTGGTGCATCTTACTGAGAAGCAGATTCTTTGGGCCAGATCCTGGGGAAAGACTTGGCTGTGGGCTGTGGGTAGAAGACATTCCTGGAAGGTGGGGGTAATGAGTACCTCCCTCCTGAAGGGGCAGTCTGGTAGTGCTCTATAACATCGGTTACAAAGGTTTTTAACTCCAGTATGTGCTCCAATATGCTTCACTGTTATTTAGCCTCCAAATTATACACATTAAGGCTAATTTCTGCATGATACATTTGTGGAAAGGAAGCTCTTTATCTCTGGTTGGAAGTTGTGCTGTGTTCAACTTTTTAAGTTACGAATATTTCATGGGTGTTACTGGTCCTTAAACGAGAGTACATTTATTCAGGTCTGCAATTTAGTGCTAAAAATGAAGTGGAATTTTCTTTCTTTCCTGTTTACTTATTTATCATTAGACTCTCCCTCTCACATCTTCCGCTAGAAGGCTCAATGTTATGCATATCCTCTAGCCAAGTTTCTTGGGGTTTTTTTGTTTTGTTTTGTTTTAAATCACTTAGCTCCATAAATGTGATGACTTAAGCAGATACTTACTTTCCATTTGCATGATATTATAAGGCCTATAATTTGAAGTAGCTTGTGCCCAGCATTTCAATATGTTAGAAAATGAATGTAGGGCTAAATATGCCCCTCTAATAATCTAATGGCTCTTTGAAGGTTAGTACTTTCTTTTGCTAACTTCTCCCAATATACAACTTCACTCATTATTCACTTCCATAATTGCTTGGATAACATGTCTAAGATTTACACTTACATATTTGTTGTAGAAGAAAGGTAATAATGGATTATAGTGCAGGGTGAAAAAACCTTAATTACCTGGGAAGCTAGCTGTGAACATTAGTGAAAAGCCTCACCTCCTTTCAGTAAGAAAAGCACCATCTCTCATATAATGATGATATATGAAAGTGGGAAGACTTAAATTTTCTAAAAAATATTGCTTGGGTTACATCACTTTTCTTTTTTCTTTTTCTTTCTTTTTTTTTTTTTTTTGTTATGTCACTTTTCTACCAGAGTCCACAGCTTCCACTTCGCTGAATAAAATTTCCTCATGATTTCTGACATATAATTGACTGATAAACCTATATTCCTGGGCAGTTAATTCTCTCAAATCTATGTGTATTCATGAGTATTTTTAACAAGATGGTATAAATATAAGAAATCAGTTATTATAACATATATTGGAAGCCTCCATATCCTTTTAAAAACGTTCAGACAAAAATAAATAGAAAATGTTATACTGATAACTTAGATTACAAGCAACAAAACCACATAGCTTATTAAAAAAATAAGTTTCTCTGATAAATTGCAGCCCCCAAACTCTGCTCTTGATAACCTTCACCTCTTAAATTTGTTGCAATGTACATTACTCATGTTGTCTTGCACAGGTTAATAAGACTTTGTTTTCTCTTAAGGAATGAAAACAATTTCTTCTGATAGTTTTAAAAAGATAAAATATAGAAGTACTACAAATTTTGAGGAACTCTAATAGGGTTGATAGAAATTTGTGTGTTATGAAAAACAAAAGTATGGTAAGTAAGTTGTTGAATTTGATTTAGGAGAGCATAAGTTGGGAAATGGAAAAAATATAATGAAGTTAAGAAATCTTACCAGAGTGAATCTTCTTGAACATCTCCATGTAACTTAAAAATAAGACTGTAAATTATTTTCCCTGGTTTGTAGAGTTAACAACCTCTTTACTAGCCCCACCTATAGAACTCTGACCCTCACGAAATCGAGGCTGAGGAAATTGCAATGGCAAGAAAATTCTTTTTGATACTGTGTTTTTCATTGTCAAGACGTAAACAGTATTTCTAATTTTCAGCATTGTCATCTAGTCATTCGTTGACAAAAATATTTTCATATTTATACAGCATCATTGAAATTAATTGTATCAAAAGGTATGTAATTTAAAAATGAAAGAAAAATAAAATGTTGCTTTATACAACAAAGATCATAAAATAGTACCTTTTTAATGAACTGTAATTGACTGTAAATTTGATGACAATTAAATACTTACCTCAGTCAAAAATGCAAGAATTGATAATATTCTTACCATTTACCTCTAACGAAAGCCATAAAAAAATAGCATAAAGTGATAGCTTTAAACAGTCTTCAAAACCAGTCACCTGATCTAGATGCTTTTCCTCTCTCATACAATTTATGAGGATATTTTGCATCTGGGATGGGATTTTTATATCGTTATAATCACACAGATAGATAATATGGATGTGCATGCTTAAATGTGCATTCATAGAGATGGATAATATTAATGTATATGTTAATACAAATATATGTATTAACCCCCTGTTTAAAGGGCTTATATTGATTACTTTTTGTAATGAATACATATTTTAAGTGTTTTAAGGATATTTCTTCTTTTTCTTAAAAGGTGTTTTTTTCTTTTTTAAAGAATTTATATAGTTAGAGAGAAAGCATGACGGTGGGCACAGAGGGGAGAGGGAGATGGAGAAAGAGAATTCTAAGCAGACTCTTCCCTAAGCATGAGCCCAAGGCAAGGCTCCAGGACCCAAAGATCACAACCTGGGCTGAAATCAAGAATCCCATGCTTAACCAACTGTGCCTCAACAGGATATTTTATTTAACCAAATTTACTTGCTTTAAAAGAGAACTTTGGGGCAGCCGGGGAGATCAGCGGTTTAGTGCCACCTTCAGCCCAAGACCTGATCCTGGAGACCCGGGATCGAATCCCATGTCCGGCTCCCTGCATGGAGCCTGCTTCTCCCTCTGCCTGTGTCTCTGTCTCTCTCTCTGTGTGTGTCTCTCATGTAAATAAATACAATCTTAAAAAAGAATAAAATAAAAGAGAACTTTTGATAATATCCTATTTGCATGGGATTTGACTATGGAGACAAATCATCCAGGAAATAATATTCATTATTATTAAATGAATGTAATTATTAGGATAATTATTAACATTTTAATAGTGCTTATATATGTGCCAGGTACCATTCTAAATGTTTTACATATGTTAACTATATATTATACATATTAACTTTTCTAATTTGTACAATAGATTCCTGATAGAAGTACTATTATCACCATATTGAAAGTAATGAAACTGAGGAACAATAGTTAAATCTTTCCCAATTTATAGAAGCTAGTAAATATTTGCTGTACAATTAAAAAGAAAAAAAAAGAGTAGTCTTTGTCCTTTGCTTCTGGGACAAACCCTCTAAACCCCTGAAATTTCCAGTATGAAATGGAATGAAATTTTCAGAAATTTCCAGAGTCATCTTTGTTATTCATTGGGCCCCCAATGACCATACTCAATAGTTTATGCTAAAAAGCTGGCCTATGGTGAGCCCCTATATAGTTTATGCTTATATGAGATCACTTAGGAGGAGTTAAAATTTATCTGAGACCATATATCTATTTTCATAATATCACTTAATTGGATAAAGAACAATGTATAAAGACTGCAGCATCTGTTTATGTGTCCAAAAAACAAACAAAAATACTTCATACTGTTTCTACTTTTTAAGAAACTTGATAAAGTTTATATTCTAAGTACATATTCCCAAATAGACACAGTGCTAATTTAGGCTTCATGCTTTTTCAGCATACAAGTTTATCTTCAAAGACTTCAGAAGAAAACAACTGAAAAGCAGGAATAAGACTACAAGACTATAATTGACATGGATCTACTACATTTCATGGTTACTTCTAGAAATTCAGGAAATACCTATCTTCATACAGAAATATGCCATATGCATAAGAAGAGTCTCACGTATTTTCCCTTCAGGAAGAAAAAAGAAAAATGAACAAACTAAACCAAAATCAAACCAAAAAAAAAAAAATCTTTGAAAAATATCGCTATCCTTTAAGCACGCTTTTGCACTTTTGTTCCACATGGAAAATGCCATGTCTTAAAAGTTGCTGAATTTCATTCATATAATCAAAGAATTTAATAGCTTATATAATTTTTAATAAAATGCAATACTAAATTGTTTATAATGTATATACTTAAATCTAGCTGTAGAATTGCATTGGACCAGCTCTTTTTAAAAGGGATTTACTATTTATCACAACGTAGCCATAACTATGGATTTAATATGCTTCAGCATATCATCCAAAGTCCAATATTATTGCAGTAGTTTAAAAAAAAATCCCCGAATATTTACATGTGGTATGTCCTCATTGTTCTCTTTACTGACTTTTCAAGTTCACTCAACTGTCTATGGACAAAACTAAAATAAAGATGTACAGCAAACAAAAAGAAAAGGTGACAAGGAAGGATGTATACAAGATATTTGTATTATTAAAGTGGGTGTTTACATCCACTCAAGGGACTAATAAAGCTGTAGCAAATACATAAAAACATTCAGTCAACTTACAAAAACTTGAGATGAGTTTTTATCCTAATAGCATTGTTTCACTCTTATCAAAATTAATTCAGGATAAGAATCCACATGAATCAATAGTAGGTACCCAACCTGAAATGAAGTGATTGCTTTAAATGATTTCCAATACATCATCTCTTATTATATTAGGATATGACAGGTTATGCTGTGCTTCATTGAGTTACATAATATCATTTTGAATATAACTCCAAGTCTATCTAATATAAGATGATGAATCAGGAAATAAAATGACAAGGACTCATTTACTTCTAGGTCTTAAATTAGATTTTTCTGTCCACACAAAAGGAAGCAAGAAAACCAAAATGGCTTCTGGGAGGGCTGTCTCATTCATGTCAATGAGCAATCACCAACTCCTGTCCCTAGTTCATTATGGGCAGAAATGTCTAATGTCTCTGTAAGAACTAGCAAAAATGACACAGCTTCTATGGGAACAGCATATATGTGGCTTTCTACTGGTTTGGAGTGAGTGTGATACTATCAGAAGCATTCTGTCAACTTTGGGAAATCAGAATATTTCATTAACTGATTGTTATATAATCTGAAAATACCATGACGACCTGCTGTGATCACATTATAATATATATTGAGGAAATCAACTTAATGGAGGAATCTAGTAATCATAACTGAATAGCATGTGGTTTGGTATACATTCTGCAGTATGTATTGAGATAAGAAATACAAAACTGAAAAAAATTATTTTAAATTAAGAAGAGATGAACATGTTTTATCTAGTTTAAAACTCATTCTGGTTTCAAGGATAATAAATATCAAACTGTATTCCAACATCATAGGAGTAAAAATCTCATCACCAGAAAAATGTTCATTTTAATCGCCTAGGTAGGGAGGGAGGTAATCTTAATGGGTATGTATCCAAAAATGTTCTAGATAACTTCATGGGAAAGATGTCAGTGGATTACTGGTGCTGAAATGTTAAAAGGCTTAATATAAGTGAAAGAAAACATGATATTTAATAAATGGAGATAAAAAGAAGTTGGATTCAATATCTGTTAATTTAGTTAATCTTCTATATTTTTCAGATACACCTTTCTATGTTGCACACTCATTACATATCGAGGTTCTAGTGATCTACAAATGTAAAGAAAACGGGTCTCATTAAGACTTCAATAAAAAGTTTCTTGGAGAGAAAGTAAACCATGATGACAAAAACATCATAATTGTACTACTTTCTAGTTAGTTTATAAGGTAAACTGTAAGTTTGAAATAACTCTGAATGTTAGATGACCAGGTTTTCATTTGTTGGCACAAGTTGCAAAAGAGTAAACAAAAAAACTCAATAATTTGCCATGGTCTTTATGCTACAAAATCTGAGCATTATCTTTAACAACTTGTCTACTGGTTCAGAAAAGATAACAAATAGTTTTATATACTTGTTATGAGAAAAGCTATCTACAGGTTACAATCACAAAAATGTGTTTTAAGAATGTCTAAGGAAAAAAAACGGTTAGGTACAATCAAAAACCAAAAGATGCAGATGTGCCTCCTGTAATAGTGGGTAATATATCTATTTATCTCTTCTCAGAATATGCTAGTTTGGTTGATAATTAATGAAATAGTGAGTATTTAATTATAATCCTTTAGTTATATACTAACTATTGTTAGTATATAAAATAATTTCAATTTCAGTGCTCTGGCTGCACTTCAAGAGTGATGATAACATTCTATCCAGCAAAAGTCCTGTTGTGATTTCAAACTGGCAGGATAATCTTCAAAGTGCTGAAATGTCGTTGGCAAAGAAATCTACATTGTACAACCTGAGGATAACTTTACTTGAGGGCTGGTTAAGGCAAACTTCCTGTCACCTACAAAACATCACCTGATTCGTTTAGATGAAAGATTCTGGAATATCTTAAAGCTTATCATAAATATAAATTTGTTATAATGCATGATTAGGAGATTGAAAACAAAAGCAACAAAGAGCCTTGTAAAACGTATTATCATATATATTATGCTAATACAATAGAGGAAGAGAAATACCATATGATTTCACTTATATGGTGAATCTAAAAAAACAAAACAAATGAACAAACAAAAAACAGAAATAGGCACATAAATACAGAGAACTGATATCGCCAGAGAGGAGAGAGGATAGGGGGTTGGTAGGGGGTTGGGCAATAGGTGAAGGCAACTAACAGGTACAAACTTTGGTTATAAAATAAATAAGTCATGGAGATGAAGAGTATAGCATAAGGAATATAGTCAATAATATTGTAATAACATTGTATGGTGATGGATGGTAACTACACTTATTGCGATGAGCATTTTATAATGTGTAGACTCATAAATTACTGTTGTGCACTTGAAACTAAGATAACATTGTATGTCAACTATACTTAAATAACAAATTATATTTGGGTGGGGTGATGCCTGGGTGGCTCAGCAGTTAAGCATCTGCCTTTGGCTCAGAATGTGGTCCCGGGGTCATGGGATCGAGTCCCACATCGGGCTTCCTTGCAGAGTCTACTTCTCCCTCTGCCTGTGTCTCTGCCCCTCTCTCTGTCTGTCTCCATGAATAAATAAATAAATCTTAAAAAATAAATAAATAAATTTTTAAGTGAAAAAAATATTTGTATAATTTACTTTCCCTTCTCATTCATTTTGTCTTGTCTCCAAGGTGTGCTAAGCTGCTAAATTACCAGGAGTTAGATTTTCTTACATTTTTTAAAGCTGCATTAAGTTTTGACATGGATGGGTGCATCTGTTTTGTTGATTCAAGGGATATCATCCATCATCCATGTGAAGGCATTGGGGATCCATTACTGCTTTTATATACTCCATATTGAAAATCTTAGATGTAACAATTAAATACAACACTTACTTTTTTTTACTCTATGCCTTCTGCATGGAAATATATTTCTCTCCATCAGCTTAGCAAGGACAATTAGTCATGACAAGAGGAAACTTGCTTGTCATTATGCCTTGAATTTCGTTTTCTTCTGAGATTTCAGTCATAGTTTAGTTTGATTTTATTTACTAATTATGTAGGAAACTTTCATCTTTTTCCTGTTCTTACTCATACTCATTTGTCTTATTTCCTGTCTAATCTTCCCTCTCCTCTCCTCCCTTCCCATCTTATCTCCTCTTTCCCTCTATCACCTTTCCTCTCTCTGTCCCTTGTCTTCTCTCCACCCTGTTAATGACACCTAACAAAAGAGCTCTTGATTGTTTATTTAATTAGTTGGCTTATTAATTTGTAATATTAAGAAGACTCAGATCTCTATAAGTTTGACAAGCCATAGTACTTAAGTGTAAGCTTCAAAACAAATCTTTTTTAAAGATTTTATTAAAAAAAAAGATTTTATTTATTTATTTATTTATTTATTTATGAAAGAGAGAGAGAGTTGGGGGATGCGGAGAAAAAGAGAAAGAGAAAGAGTCTTAAGCAGGCTCTGTGCTGAGCATTCAGCCTGACACTAACTCCATCTCACAACCCTGAGATCATGACCTGAGGCTAAATCGAGTTAGATGCTTAAACAACTGAGCTACCCAGGTATCCCTTCAAAACAAATCTTAGTTATCTTCCAGGAAGTGTTCTTTGGGCCTAAAGAGGCACATAGATTAATGATAAAGAGGCACATACATTAAACTCTATCAAATTGTGACTAGAAAAATAAAATAAATCAATATTTGAGAATCAAAGTAAGCACAAGTGTCTCTGTAAGTTAACCAAAGTCCCTCATTTTAAAAAGAGAAGAAAACTTAACGAAGAATCAAAGAAAACCAAAAGTAAAACTATATATTCTAAACTACTATCGAAACAAAATAACATCTCTAACTGAAAACATTTCTTAATGAACACTTGCCAAAGACTGTCCTACTCAATTTGACAGAATTATGGATTTCATATTAAAATCCAGGGATGGTTTCCTGCTCAATAAAATGGTTTTGTTTATAAGTTCATTTTACAATAAGTTTCAAAAGTGTAAAATCTGTATTTCAGTATCAACATATATGCTAATATGTAATGAATACACATATATACATACATATGTACATGTATATAGATATCTTTCCAAAATAATTTAATGAAAAGTTGTGAACCAAGATGTCAGCAGAAAAAAATAGAAGTTTACAGAGTACTTATGTAAAGTGGGATATAATCTTAATAAACATCACAGAATATTATAATTTTGACAAGTATCACAAGTGTTTTGCAAATGTATTATTCAAAAAGTGGTAGTAAATCAAAGTAGTAATTTGAAGCTTTTTTTAAGAAAAAGAAATTTTAAATGATTTTATATTAACAAGGAACTTGTCAAATCAACTGAAGTTTCCTTTCTCATAGTAATGTTTTACTGGAGCATGAGGTTTTTTGAAACAGTCAATTCTCTCAGTCAAAATACTTGAATTCAAATATCAGGAGTTTTGTTTTGATCAAAGACAAAAAAGATGGAAATGGAAAAGATCTACATAGGTATTCCTCTTAGTACAAAGAAATCATTCCTGTCCATTTTACATGATTAATTAGAAACACAGCCTTAGAACACAGGGCAAAGAGGTATTATTTAAAAAAAAAAAAAAAAAACTTCATATTAAAATGTAGAGGATTTTTCCTATGAATAAAGCATTTTATGTTTTTTTTTTTTTAATTTGGTTGTTTTTTTATTTGGTTGTTTTTTGTTTGTTTTAGAGAGAGAGTGAGGGAAAGAATATACATATAGGGAGTAGGGGGTAGGGGTCAGAGGGAGTGGAAAGAGAGAACCTTAAGCAGACTCCATGCTCCAGGGCCACCACAGAGCCTTAGAGGGGGTTCAATTGAAGAACCTGAGATCAGGACCTGAGCCGAAATCAAGAGTCAGATGCTTAACTGACTGAGCACACAGGCGCCTCTATAATAAATATACCATTTTTAAGGCAACTGCCCTCTCTAAATGCAGGAGTTCGTCCAACGAAAGATGAATGGATAAAGAAGATGTGGTTTATGTATACAATGGAATATTACTCAGCTATTAGAAACGACAAATACCCACCATTTGCTTCAACGTGGATGGAACTGGAGGGTATTATGCTGAGTGAAGTAAGTCAGTCGGAGAAGGACAAACATTATATGTTCTCATTCATTTGGGGAATATAAATAATAGTGAAAGGGAATATAAGGGAAGGGGGAAGAAATGTGTGGGAAATATCAGAAAGGGAGACAGAACGTAAAGACTGCTAACTCTGGGAAACGAACTAGGGGTGTTGGAAGGGGAGGAGGGCGGGGGGTGGGAGTGAATGGGTGACGGGCACTGGGGGTTATTCTGTATGTTAGTAAATTGAAAACCAATAAAAATAAATAAATAAATAAAAAATAAAAATAAAAAATATAAAAAAATAAAAAATAAAATAAAGGGATCCCTGGGTGGCGCAGCGGTTTGGCGCCTGCCTTTGGCCCAGGGCGCGATCCTGGAGACCCGGGATCGAATCCCACGTCGGGCTCCCGGTGCATGGAGCCTGCTTCTCCCTCTGCCTGTGTCTCTGCCTCTCTCTCTCTCACTGTGTGCCTATCATAAATAAATAAAAAAATATTAAAAAAATAAAATAAAATAAAATAAAATAAAATAAAATAAAATATTTGAATATAACTGACAAATAAATGATCCGTGCACTTAATAATTTCTATTATCACTATATGTTACATAAATCCCAAAGTAGTCTTGAAATAAAAGGAGATAGTGCTGTAAAAATCAGAAATACCAGGGTCTACAATCCTCTGCTACTTCAGCTAGTTAAATTTTGTGATCCTAATGATCATTCAATTATACATTTATAAAGCACCTATACAAAACTATATGCTGTAGAATTTACGTGTATCATAATTAATGGCAGTGAGATGGACAGGTAAACAATCACTACAATCAACCTCTACATATTAGAAGATAGTGTATGGAAAACAAAATTTTGGAAAAAAGAGTGCATCGTCTTTCTACCTGCAGGGATTCTGAAGAAAGAAAATGAAAAAAAAAAAAAAAAAAAGAAAAGAAAAGAAAAGAAAAGAAAAGAGAAAAGAGAAGAGAAAAGAAAAGAAAAGAAAAGAAAAAAGAAAAGAAAAGAAAAGAAAAGAAAAGAAAAGAAAAGAAAAGAAAAGAAAAGAAAAGAAAAGAAAAAAAGAAAAGAAAAGAAAAAGAAAAGATAGATGACCTGCTGCAAACCCTTTGCAAACATGCTCATTACATCCCTCTGGTAATCACACATGTGTGGTGCATGGTAATGGGAGAATCTTTAGATTTGAAAAGCTTTTCCAAGATGTGCCTAGTCTGTTCAGAACTGTTTGTGGAGAATAAACATGTTACCTTAGGATCTATTGTGAAACTTAAGAAATGCAATATAAACTGTAATAGCAGAGTATAACTTGTATACTTTACATTAGCGAAACAGTTCCCTTTCGTGTAAATGATGACCTATGTGCAACATTTTGAGATCACAGATGTTAAAATCAAACCACAAAACATCTTAATATAGCAAAAAACAATCTGGGGAGCCTGTGGAGAGTTTTGCACTTTTCCACATTTCTTCGCCTATGTTTCAAATTTACTGCTACTTTTGAAATATTGAAATCACTGGTAAACCTTGGAATTGACTAAGAGTTCCAATTTTTGTGAGATTTAATAATCCCAGGTTGCCATTTCTGAGGTTGGCGATCTGGTTTGAAGGACCAGATTATAAAATTTGTCTTGAGGTTGATTAAGCAAAGCAATTACTCTGTATTTACATAGATTGTATATTCTCAGGTGTTGTAATGGTTGTATTAATGGAGATTACAGAACTCAATACCTCAAACCCATCCCTCTCTTGGCTTTATCACTCTAGTGTAAATAGTGTACATACATAACAGATGAGTGAACCTTATGTGTAAATAGGTACCCATCAGTTACTTAGGAAGAAGAGATGAGACTGGATTGATAGCAGTTTTTCATTCCTGTGCTATTTTTATTAGTTTACTAGGTTACTAAGTGGGCCAATATTCAACAAATAAATGACATATATGGTTTTATAGTTTAGGTGAATATATTTTGTCCTTGATGTAGAGAACAAATTGGAGAAGGACATAAGCAGAGGCCAGGAGAACAGGTGGCAGGGTTGGGGGTGGAGGACTGTTGTTATTGAGGGGGACACTAATACAGGATTTATATATTGATAGCAGTGAGAGGTGCTGAGAGATCGGGGCAGATTAGCAAACAGTCCTATGTCAGGATTATAGATAAGAGTGAGGCTCAGGATGAATATACATATTTGTCATCCGTAAGTAATATCTGTAGACCAGAGGGAAAGGAGTTTTAAGAAGAGTTCTAGAATACCACAGTTTTGTTTTGTTTTTTTCATTTTATCCCCCTCCCCTTTTCCCTATAATCCACTGGTATAGAGAATGGGGAGAGGGTGTTAGGATACCTGTCCTGTGGAGCTAGTCTAGGAGAACGCCTCTGAAATATTAATATGCACATGCTCTGTGCCCATCAAACTTCTCTTTGGCTGAAAAGAAGGTATTCTCAATAGCCAAACTCTTCTGTGAGGTCATCTAAAGCTGTATCAATCACTTAATCTCTTGGCAAGTGCTTAAAATTGCGAGCGTATGGGAGAGACTGATGCATAAGGGAATAGGACACATTCTCCTGCAGAGCCAGGGGGAAGTCATATCAAGACTACAATTTCAAGGAGGCGCCTGGGGGGCTCAGTTGGTGAAACAACTGCCTTAGGCTCAGGTCATGACCCCAGGGTCCTGGATCCAGCCTCAGGTCTGCCTCTCTGCTGAGCCCCTCTCACTCTCCCTCAGCTGAGCTTTCCCTCTCCCTCTCTCTCTCTCTAATAGACAAATAAATATATATTATATTATATTATATTATATTATATTATATTATATTTTATTTTATTTTATTTTATTTTATTTTATTTTATTATTATATTATATTATATTATATTACATTATATTATATATATATTTTTTAAGAATTCCAATACAGAGAATTTTAGTATAAATAAGAGGTGAGGGAAAACAGGGAGAGCCCGGCGAGGCTTCCATAACTGCATACTCTTTAAAAGCCGGCATTACTGGCAAAGAGTAGACCACCTCGGCCCCCCAGGGGACCAATGCAGGGACGCAGAGCTGGGCTCCTGGGGCTCCTCTCCTCCCAGGACTGACCTAGGTCAGGGACAGGGAAGGAGGCCCCGCTGATGCAGGGGCAAAGTGGGTCAATGTTCTTGGCAGTGACTGAGGACAGGCCGAGGCCCGTGGCCACTGTCCCCTCAGGGCCTGCTGGGCCCGTCTGGGGAGCCTTTGTCCACTCCCTGAATACGGAATTGAGACCAAGAAATGATCAAGGAAGGTATTTTTTTTTCCAATTATATAATAGCTTTAATCATTTAAATGTAAGGTATTTAAGCATAGTTTCATGATTTAAAAAAAAAAACTACATTGCATTAGAATAATTTTTTTTCCTCATAAAAAATGTTTTTTCTTTGCCTTTTTTTTTTCTTTTTGGTAATGCTTTCAATTTGATTCCAGTTAACACACAGTGTTATATTAGTTTAGGGTGCACAATATAGTAATTTAACTTCCATACGTCACCTGGTGCTCATCAAAAGTGCAGCCCTTAATCCCCATCACCTAGTTAATCCAGCCCCCCACCTCCCAAGGCAGGCAATTTTTATATATTTTAGACAAAGAGATAATAAATTTGTGAGGAATTGATAAGATAAGGAAAACAGATCTTTGGGAGCTTATATTAGTAAGGAATTCTAAGCAGAATCTGAGCTGAGGTCCTAGATTAGTCAAAAGTAACAAGGTTTGTTTCTACAGCTTTCTCAGCTTTAAAGTCCTTATCTCTGGTAATAAGGATGTCTGTACTTCTTAGTACAAGGAGAGTACTTTTCATATGGAAGATTTATTTCTTGTTTTCAGAGGGGCAGAGTAGGATCTGAGTATCCTTGTACTAGCTTTTCCCAAGTAGCTTCGATTAAAAGTAATCAATATGCTGTTGTAGCACAATTTGGGGTGGCCTGTTCTGGGCCCCTAGCTAGAAAGGAGGATGTTTTTAGTTTTTCAGTAGACAAGACAGGATAAACCTATATAAAGTAAGCCTATATGATGATTGCAAAGGCATGGTTTTATTTTTTTATTTTATTTATTTATTTGTTTATTCATGAGAGGCACAGAGGGGCAGAGACACAGGCAGAGGGAGAAGCAGGCTCCATGCAGGGGGCCCGACACGGGACTCGATCCCAGGTCTCCAGGATCAGGCCCTGGGCTGAAGGCAGCACCAAACCGCTGAGCCACCCGGGCTGCCCAAAGGCATGGTTTTAAAAGGCAGTGAGTACTCATCAGTAAAATTTCAAGAAATTCTTGCCGCTTTCCTGGGTGCAGGAACAGTCTTAACTCATGTAGACCTTATATTTTATTTGAGAATCAAGACTAATATATTTGAATGGTGGAGAGACACTTAAGGGCTATTTTTAGTGCTAGCAACTGGTACAAGAGGAGTCAAATGTATATAGTTTACCCTTTATGCAACATTAAAGATAAGAGTGGAGACTGGTCTTAAAGGATGACTGTGATTAGAGCATGGCAGATGTGGGAGAGAACCATGATTTCCTAGGGACTATAATAAAGAAGGTAAAGAGATATGCATGTTAGGTAAAGTGCCAGAGAATATGTATGTTAGGTTTGTAGGCTGCCTTATATAGCCTCTGTCATATATTTCCCTCCAACCATCAAAGAAGTTAAAACAAAAAGAAGAAGAGAAGAAGAAAAAAAAAAAAAAGAAGAGGAAAAGAAAAAAAAGATTGTTTCCTGGAGGATTGTACATAAGTAGTCAGTGGGACAGATTTGGCCAATAGACCATAGCGTGCCAATCCCAAATTTAGAATTACTATATGGAATTCTGTTTGATAAGACTGAGAGTTTAATACTGGACAATAACGGAAGAGAAGGTGGAAAGAAAAGCTAAAACCATTATATTAAGCTATATTATTAAGAACATTGAAAGGCGGAATGAAGCATTGGGCTTGGACTTTGATTTTATCCCCTAAATATAGGGTGAAAGTGTTTATATTCCAATTAATTTCAGTTATTTTAACATAAACCAAATTATTCTTCTAATTTGATCCTGGGAAATCAAATGGAGGGTGTTTAATTAAATGGGAACATTAAATCAAGTCTTGCTTTATCTCTTACTGGGTAGAGCCAAAGCGTTTCTTTTTAAAATTTTCTGTTGCTTCTGAAACTACACCTTTTAATGAAATTCAATGACTGCTGGTATTAATTTATTGACCTTGGAAGTTCTGATGCACAAATTAAATGAAGACCATATGGGGCGGTTTTCTTTGGAGATGATGTGTATTTTGTACTTGTGATATTAAGGGGACTGTTATTGAAACTCAAATCCTAAATTTTCTATTTGCTCACAGCTGGGGTGTCCCTAGGTGCTGGTAAGAGTTGTCAGAGTTCCCTCATAAAATTTTGGAGGTTTCAAAAGTTTCTGCATCTTCATAGAATTTTTATGTACCTCTACTTGTGAATTCCTTAAGCAGTGGCTTTCCTAGCATCATATATGAACACAGACATATGTGATACATAATCCACACATGTGAAAAATTTACCCCCATGAAATTCTTTGTTATCATCTGGATTTTTCATTCTGATAAATCCATTTCTTATAATGTATCTTTATTTTTATTTATTCTATTTTTAAGATTTTATTTATTTATTTATGTGAGACACAGAGAGGCAGAGACATAGGCCGAAGGAGAAGCAGGCTTCTTGCAGGGAGCCTGATGTGGGACTCCATCCGAGGACCCCAGGGTCACGACCTGAGTCAAAGTCAGACATTCAACCACGAGCCACCCAGGTGCCCCTAAAATACATGTTTAGGAAATATGGAGAAATATAGACAAGAGAAATAACAATAGAAAAAATTCTAGTAGTAAAATTTTCAGAGTTGAATAATGGTTTTGATAATGATGATATGAGAAAAATATATAATAGTATATAGGATTGCTTAGAAAATTAAGTGAAATTGAGTAATGTGGGATAATGATTTGTAGATGGGAGAGAGAAATACTGTTAAATGACATCAAATTACAATTTTTAAGTGAAATATGTCAGTGAACTAATAAAGAGTAATATTCAGACAATTTTAATTTCAAAGGGTCAGTTAGTTGGGATTGAAAGATTATAAATGGAGAATTAAAGAGAAATCAGAAGGCAGAGAACTGATTGAAACACTAAATTATGAAAAGGTTAATGTTACTTAGACATGCGCACTTTAAATCTACAAAATTTAAGACTCTGCTAAAGCAGATTTGTTTACATATGAGTATAAATCCTATGCAGAATTTTCCTTCAGATCCTAGATTGATGATTATTTTGTGAATGTATGAGAGAAATGCAATCTGGGAGATCTTTCTAGGGATTTATCAGAATTGTAATGTTGTATTCCTAAAGCTGATTCATAGGTAAAATTGTAATGCTACACTTGTTTTATCATTGTTATAACCTATATATGTTACATATTATTTTGCCCAAATTAATATTTTCTAGTTTTTAAAAGTTAAAGATATGTAAAATGAATTTGAAAGTGTTAATTTCAGAAATGAGAGTGTGAAGATGATGAAAATTGATAAGATTAAAAAATGAGCTACCAGGACATATTAAAATATTTAGGAAAAAAGAAATCAACAAAAAACAGAAATATAGATGAAATTTTTTTCTTTACAAAATTTCACCAGTATGAAATAATGATCTAAGAGCCATATAATTTTTCATAGTCCAAAGCATGATACACTTTCCTTCATACCAGCGAACTTTTATTCCTCCAATCATTTTAATCATCTGAATGCAGAGGAAAAGGTCACTGGACAGGGAATTAGGGTTTGTGGAGGCTGAGTACAACCTTCTCACCAGCAAACTGATTTGTTATATAGTCATTTTTTTATTTTCTTAATCATTAATTAGCTAATATTTATTTTTCCACTCTACATAAAGAGCGTTCTTACTTATATGTTCTAGAATACCATTACAGTCTGAGAACTGAAATAATCCATACTGCTTTGGAGGAGATGGGCACACAAATAAATGTTTACAATGTGGCTTGATATTTTAATAGACAAGGTGCAGAATATGTCAAGGAAAGACATAATTTGTGAGAGAAAAGTTAGGAGGAAATCATCAAAATGTTATCACCAAATAATGACATTTGAGTGGTCATAAAAGAGTCCTAGGATGTTACCGACAGAAAGGATAAGTTGTCGATAGTACTAAACATTTCTGTTTGACGACAATGAGTTGTGCTTCTAATATCCAACTTTAGTGTAGATGTTTTGTAAGTAAATACAATTTATTTATATACATATACCTATATAGACATATATATAAACTCATGTATATGAACATATTTAAACATGTATATATACAATATATATTTCCATTTGCATTCTGATTTGCTCTGGCTTCCATCATCAATCAAAATTTTAGACATTTCATTATTCATTGTACACATTTATTATGTTTAATTCTATCTAATGGAAAATTGACATTGTAGGGCAAAGTCCCTATGGTTTTCAAGCTTTTTTCTTCTAAAAGAATACCTGAAAGAGTTTTAGACAGTACAGGAAAACAATTTTTTTTTAATTATTTCTTTTAGATACCAGTAAGAGTTAACAAACTGAATTAGCAATTTCTCTTCCATACTCACCATGTACAGACATAAATCTACTAAATATTAAAGTGCAAAAGTGAAAATGAAATAAATAAAAACTAAAACTAAATTTTAAAAAGGGGTAGAGTATATGGATGAGTTTAACTCTCCTAATATCTAACACATAATGTATTTATTCAAGATTCATTTTAATAAAAAATATCCTTTGTACATTCATTATCTGTGCAGTCCCCATTAATGTTTCTTATTTACAGGAATCACCATGTTTTGACCAGTATTTCAATTTGGTATTACTTTTGATGGAAATTATTTTTTTCAAATTTTGAGAATAAACCAATTACCTCTCCAGAACAATTCTAGCAAACTCATTTAGGGGTGCCGTCACCTAAAGTTATTCCCTGATCTCTTCTGAATGTCATGAAGTTTTCATGTAATTATACTTGACACTGTGAATAGTTTTCCTTTACTTCTTTTATTTTTAATTTTTATTTATTTATTTATTTATGATAGTCACAGAGAGAGAGAGAGAGGGGGGCAGAGACACAGGCAGAGGGAGAAGCAGGCTCCATGCACCGGGAGCCCGACGTGGGACTAGATCCCGGGTCTCCAGGATCACGCCCTGGGCCAAAGGCAGGCACCAAACTGCTGCGCCACCCAGGGATCCCCAAATTTTCCTTTACTTCTAATTGTTAAAAATAAGAAGAGCAAGAAACTTTCAAAATTTTGTTACCGTGGTGATTAACAGGCTTTATGAAGAAACAAAAATCCAGCCAACAAAAGATAAACAAGGAAGAGGAAGGAAAGAGAATATAGAATTAAAAAAATAATATAAAAGAATATAAACTATGATGTTAATATATTAAAAAGAAATTTAGCCAAAGATTTGTAAGTAGTATGACGTTTTGGACATGAGAAAAATAACTTCTCTTTAACCACCTGCATTAGGAAATAAATTTGTCTCTTTCTGTAAGGTGGCTGCTTCATCAACTATTATACTTTTGATGAATATATTTTTCAGATTGATACAAAAATGTAATTTTGAACATTCTTTTTTTTTAGATCTTATTTATTCATGACAGACACAGAGAGAAGAGAGAGGCAGAGACACAGGCAGAGGGAGAAACAGGCTCCACGCAGGAAGCCCAATGTGGGACTTGATCCCTGAACCAGGATCAGGCCCAGAGCCAAAGGCAGATGCTCAACCGCTGAGCCACACAGGCATCCCTAATTTTGAACTTTTTAAAGCAAGACCTGTATATCACAGCAGGGGTGAGAGAAGTTCTTGAAGGTCAAAGGGGAAATTCCTCATGATAGCATTTGTTTTTGCAAGTTATGCCAGTATCTACAAAATCAGTAGTGTTCATTCTCAATGAAGAGGACACAATAAAAGGAAAAATTAGGCAGAGGACTTGGTAGCTATTCATAATCTCATTACAAACTACTATACAAAAAAAAAAAATCCTCTCCATTATAAAAGACACATTTTTCAATAAATTGAACGTAATAATATGTCTTACAACAATAATAATTAAAAACTGGATATTATCTTTAGTAAATATTCAGTGTATTTTATTTTTTTCTAATCTTTTACTCTTGATACACTTTGAAATAATTATCAGCAAAGCCACACATTAAGGTAGTTACTTTATTTTTTTTCTTTAAGATTTTATTTATTCATATTATTTATTTATTAAGAGACCTAGAGAGAGAGACAGAGACTTAGGCAGAGGGAGAAGCAGGCTCCATGCAGGGAGCCTGATGTGGGACTTGATCCCCAAACTCCAGGATCACACCCTGGGCTGAAGGCAGGCACTAAACTGCTGAGCCACCCAGGCATCTCTAGGGTAACTTACTGTAAATAAAAAAGAAAGACCTATTAAAATTCAAGTGTATGGAATGGATGAAGCAATGTATGCTTAACAAAATGGGTACCAAGAGAGATCAAGTACAGAAATTTTTCATTGCATTTGAATAGAGTTAGTATTAAAGCTCATATGTTACTCTATTTAATGTTCTTACCATACAAATGATAAATGCCTTTTATGAGAGAAAAGCCTCCCAAGTTTGTCATAGATATGTGTAACTATGCCTTCCTAAACCCTCAGATTCTCAGGCATTAAGAGAGAGTACTGTTGTATAATGTAATGATCAATCTACTAAGAGTTCAAAAGTTTAAGCTCCAATACAAATACAATAGCAAATTAACCACATGACCTTGAAAGTTTATTTAGAATTTTTGAGTCTTTGTTTTTTTATTTATAATTTGAGCGCTTTGGTTTAACTAGTCTGTTCATCTGCAAAGCTCATCCTTTTTTTGTTTTGTTTTGTTTTGTTTAAAGATTTTATTTATTTATTCATGAGAGACACAGAGAGAGGCAGAGACATAGGCAGAGGGAGAAGCAGGGTCCCTGTGGGGAACCCAATGTTGGACTGGATCCAGTACCCCAGGATCACACCCTGAGCCAAAGGCAGATGCTTAACCACTGAGCTACCCAGGTGCCCAAGCTTGTCCTTTTAGAAGTTGACATTGTACTGAGAATTGAGTTATTTTTCATATTTTAATGTCTTCTAAGAGCATAATAAGTCTCAGTATTTAAAACTAGAACTTACCCATAAAATAAAATAATAAAAAAATAAAATAAAATAATAAAAAAAATAAAATAATAATAAAATAAAATAAAATAAAATAAAATAAAATAAATAAAATAAAATAAAATAAATAAACAAAACAAACCTGGAACTTTATCAGTGTAATATGATTTCTAATCACATGATCTTAGGTAATTGATTGATCAAAGGGAAAATAATATATATACTATTTTTAGTGAATACATGTGTTGAAAATGTTGTGCCTTTGTAGAAGAAGGCAATAAAAACAATTTCTCTGAAGTATTAAAATTAACTACTTTGCACAAAACCTGCCTGATTCAAAGATATTCTTTTTTTTTTTTGAGGTGTAATAATTTTTGAGATTTTATTTGTTTGCTCTTAATTCTACACTCAATTTATCCATTATTTTTTAAGATTTTATTTATTTATTCATGAGAGACATAGAGAGAGGCAGAGACACAGGCATAGGGAGAAGCAGGCTCCATGCAGGGAGCCCGACGTGGGACTCAATTCCTGGTCTCCAGGATCATACCCTAGGCTGAAGGCGGCGCCAAACCGCTGGGCCATCTGGGCTGCCCAAATTTATCCATTCTTGTATTTTCTACTAGAAGTTTTTTCTTTTTCTTTTTTTTTACTAGAAGTTATACATTGATACATAAAATCAATACTATAGTTAGTTGGTTGTCTTGGTTTTCTAGAATTTTTCTAACTTAGGATCGTATTACCTCTACCAATCTAATTGGGGCAGCTGATTTTTTATGTCCTAAATTTGTAAATAAAATAATATTAATCCATTTGATTGTATTAAACTTTGAGAATCCTTCCTAAACTATCATAAAATTCCATATTAAACACACAGTATGCTTTATATTTAGCAGTTATGTCCAAATCATATAGATCACTGTTATCTCTCACCAAGTAGTGTTTCTTTCACTATTTCTATGATCATGGTCAATGAAATTTTCTTTACCCTAAGTGAAAATAGAAATTTTCACTCTGTTTTATCCTCCTACAGATTTGAAAACTATCAACATAGCCTCTATTTTCCAAATCATTTCTTGCATATTTACTTGTATATTTCCTGACATCCCTTGTGAAATATTAAAAGCATGAAGTGGAAAAACCTTTGTTTTGACTTCAATGCATCTTACAGCTTGTGTGGTACAAATAATTTTTCAATACTCAGCAATTGCTGATAGTTGCTCTTGTCTCAATATGGAACATTTTAAAATCATAAATATTTAACAGTGCATTTCCAGACATTTATTCATTTAAATATTTTGAACTGAATTCAGATGGCATTTTAATATATTTTTATACGAGTGATTTGAATAATATTCTTTATTTTTATTTAACTTCTATGTATATTAATCTGTTTTATTTATTATAAGTTAAGGCATAAAGAATTTTTCTTTGACATATATCTATAATTTAGTCTTTAAAAACAACCTGTGAAACAATTTACTTAAGAAGGCAAATTAGTCTACTAGATCATAGGTTTGAGGTCAGACTAATTTGGATTTTTTAATAACTTTACTAATAAAAACCTGGGAGATCTTAAAACATGTTACCTAATATTTCTATTTCCCAAATCCTCATCTATAGACTAGAAATGATGGTACCTATTCCACAGGTTGTTTTGAGTATTAAATTAGATTATTTGTAAAGCAGTTATCAGTGTCCTGTCATTTAGTGAATACTAAATAGAGTGCATTAATCATCAATATTTATGTTAATAAGCTAATATTTCTTAAATGCAAGATAAGGACTATATGGCTGGTAAGATAGCATGTCTAGCACAATTGAATAGAAGAGAGTCTGTTTCTACTTCACATGAACGTATTCAGAATACTTTGCTTTATTGCAGTAGTTCTTTGTTCATGCATCTACTCTAGAGCATAGAGTTTATTACAATTAATTATTGCAGTTTTTATCTTGATAAACATTAAGTATCTTTTCCTTCATGTACATTCATGATCCATTTATTAATACCTGGGAGAAAACATTTACTGAGGAATAAATACCTGAGTGTGACTTTAAGCTATAGTGGACTGTCACTAAGCAGAAGCCAAGAAAAGGCAGTATCTGGGGTGGCATAGGAACTTATTTGGAAATAAGGAACTCATTTTGGAATACTGTGTTTGAGGAACAAGCAAGAGAATACAGCGTAAAATCATGCAAACAAATGGAATTCATGCCTGAAGCACCAGTGAGTGGTTGGGCAAAAGGATAAATTTTAATCCCACTATCAAAGCAGCTATAATTAAAGAAATGGAAGTAAATTAGATTTCAGAAGGAATGTGTTCTTTAAGGAGAGCAAAGAGAGACAGGGAAATAGCTTTTAAAGAATCATACACTTAAGGCATAGATAGAGAAAGGGAATAAAACAGGAAGTCCGATTAAGACCAAATTGATAGAAAAGGGAAAGAGAATCAAATCAGCGTCATTCACACAAGGCAACAAAATGTACCAAGGACAGATTGGTCAACTCTCTGATATCAGACGCAGAATTTGAGTAATGTAAGAACTTAAAAGATAACAGTATTTTGCATGTAAAAGAAATCATTGCTAAAACTTTGTTGAATTGATTTAGGATTAATGATGAAGACAGTATAAACTGGAGGAAAAGTGGGAGACAAGGAAGAGGAGTAAATAATTATACTTTTTGCTTAGAGTATGGTGGTAAATTCAAGGAGAAATTACTCTGAAAGGATAATGAAGTTGAATGGTGGAGAAACTATTGTATATTGGTATAATAAGGGAGAGGGCTAGTTTGCTTACTGAAGATTAATTACTGTAGCATGGCTACAATGTAGAAAAGAAGTGAAGGAATTAAGAACACTTCTTAGGAATTTATAATGAAAAGTAGAAAGGGCATAAGAAAAAAAGGAGTAAGTTTTGATAGAGATTACATGCAAGGAAGTAATTGCTGAATTTGGAGTAAATTATTCAGGAAATTCATAATAGAAATATTTATGGCCTTTGAAACATTTGAAAGTGAAGAGTATCATCATGGGATATAGGTATTGAAAATGGATATATTGAGAACTATATAAGAATTGAAATGTAAGTTAGTTACAGTCGAATTGTAGGATTTCTAGGCTATATTGAGAAATCTAGATGAAAATAGCAAGATCCTGGAAAATTTCCTAAGTCTTTTATCTACAAAAGGTAAATAATGAGTTTTACTGTGTTAGGTTATTTTATAAAATATTTTTAAGGTATCAATACTGATATAATTGCAGAATAAATAAAACAACACAATGGTTTGTTTCTGTGATACGATGTGTGTAACACGTGTTTGAAATAATTCACTGGTAACTCTAGAGTAAATAAAGTCAGAATGGAAAGGGTAAAAAAATGAAGAATGACAATGAGTAGTTGGGAAATTGGATGTAAAATAGGTGCATGTGAGAAAAAGAAGACTAGTGGAAAAAGGCTGGTGGCTCTTGTCATGAAAGGAAAAGTCTAAGCAAAATAATTTTTAGAGGAGCGACATAAGTGTCTAGTAAGATTTATCACATGGCTCTAATATCAAAGGTTGCTGAATATCAAAGGTTGTTGTTTTGTTGTTTCTGGACTGTCCAAGTCCTAAAAGGTATACTTATATGCGTAAAATGTCTTCCTTCCTTCCTCCCTTCCTTCCTTCCTTCCTTCCTTCCTTCCTTCCTTCCTTCCTTCCTTCCTTCCTTCCTTCCTTCCTTCCTTCCTTCTTTCCTCACTCCCTCTTTCCCTCCCTTCCTTCCTCCCTCTTTCTTTCTTTCTTTGCACCCAATGTAGAAGAAAGTATATCAAAATATGAATGGTGTTAAAAGTTCTGGTGAAGACACAATCTTTTACCCTTTTAAAAAAAAATAACTGTTTTATTGATAATGATGGATTTCTATCATAATACATTTTGAAATTATACAAATAAATACCAGGGTTACTTATGTTGCTTTATTGTATACTAACCTATCTGTGAACCTGCACATATTTCATATCAACAAAATACATTGAATTCTATCACATGTAATGGGAAGGGAGACACAAGGATTAATAGTAGCACTTAATTCATATTCTAATGGGGAGAAGATCATGAAAATACTCATACCATAAACCAGATTGAAATTGGTGAAGCACATGAAAAAAAAAAAAAAGCAATGTGTTCTGGTAATTCAGAAAGAACTGCTTATTGTAACTTGGGGAATGCTTCATATAGGAAGGGGCAGCAAACTGCCTTTCATTTTCATTTATTCAATTTGTCTCCTTTGGAATCCTTTCTCCATTTATATTTCTCCTTTTGGAGCCCAATTTTGAAAATACCCTTTTTTAGCACTGGTAGGAGTGCTTAGGAAGACTTCATTACCTTTCTCTATTGTCACCAGTATCTAATCAGGATTATGTGTAGGAAAAACTAGTAGGCAATTCCACCCCATATGCCTTTTGCCTCTTTCTAATGTACTGTGTAAATGCTAATGATCAAGAACACTTCTGAGTTTAGAAAAAATTAAAATGGCAAGAAATTTAAAGGGAAAATTATGTAAAATTGATGAGAAAATGAGAAGTGTTAATCATCACCCCTTAACTCAAAGCCCTGAATTGAATATTACACATGTTAGGAACCAGGTGAATCTCCTGAAAGGATAGCCAGGCATGTACAGTAGTCCACTCTAACCTGTGGTTTCAGTTACCTGCAGTCAAGGGTGGGTCTGGAAGCAGATCATCTGTCATCAGAAGGTGAATAGGAACCTATCTCTGAATCACAGTGTCTCTGTTATTCACCTTACTTCATCTAGTCACATGGGCATTTTGTCACCTCAAGAAGAATACAGAGTGAATATAATATAAGATATTTTGAGAAAGAGCAAGAGATCACTTTTACATAATTTTTATTACATGTATTGTAAATAATTGTTCTATTTTGTAATGAGTTGTTAATCTCTTATTGTACCTAAGTTTTAAATTAAATGTATATAAGTATGCATGCATAGGAAAAAACAGGATAGGGTTCAGGCATCCAGTGTGGATTTGAAATATATCCTCAGTGAATAAGGGGTGACTACTGTACTTACAAAGGGATGATTTAGCCATTCATAAAATCAAAACTCAGAGCTGGACTAGAGTGATGTCCTTATTACATTATCCTCAATCCAGGACCAGAGGACACTACTTGTTATTACAAATTTATTATACTGAGATTACATACAAATTATCAACTGCTTACTTGCTTCTAGAGCAGCATTGCCCTAGAATTTGATCCAGGATTTTTATACATCATGTCAGGTTAAAAAAAAAAATGACTAAAATAAAAATGGACCTTTTACCAAGTAGAGTCATAGATTAGATATAATTTGTAAACAACAAGACAATAGGCCTAATAAGGAGTTACTTATGGTAAATCCCACTTCACCGTCTCCATCTGCCTGCCACTCCCCCTGCTTGGTGGCTCTCTAAGTAATAAATAAGTAAATAAAATAAGTAAATAAAATCCTAAAAAAAAATAATAATAATAATAATAAAAATTTAAAAAAAGACAGAATTAAAGAGAGGGAAGCTACATAAAAAAGGAATTTCAGAAATGTAATAGTGTCACTTTGTCTTTTGAGAAGTACTAAGCTGTGCCTACACTGTCCAGGACTCTCTAGTCTTGGCAAAACACAATAATAGGAGTTGAATGGAGACTCCAAAAGCCACAGAGGTCTGAGAGACACAGGAGTTCTAAGTAGCTAGAGTAAAAAGTTAAAAAAAAAAAAAAAAAAAAAAGCTTATTTCATATCTAGGACAATCAGTTTACATGCTAGAAAGCCATCCTTTATGAAAGGGCTAGTTCAGGCCTTTATATACTTTATATCTGTTTTAAAATAGCCTAAAAACAAATATTTTTATAAAGATGAACCTGATACATGAGTAAAGGAACTGTCTGTGAGCAAAAACATAGCACTTCTTAAGAAGACTCAAATATCCACAGTAGTCAGCACACAATTAAAAATTAAGAAAAAAAAAGTTTCAATTCCACATGTAAGGAGCTTGGATGTCACCATCCTCTCCTAACAAGTGAAAAGCTTAAACCAAAAAAGTCGCCAGTTCTTTTTATATCCAAAGATGGGAGGATGCAGGGCAAAATGCTGGCACCAAGATTAGGGAGACCTACAAGTGAATACTGGGAGTCACAGCTTTCTGTAGCAGAGTCAAATGAGTCGAAACTTCTGTAAGAACCAAGGCCAGATGAGGAAAAACTGTAATGGACAAATTCCTGGAGGCTCAGTGAGGACAAGTCAGTTTATAGTTCTGGTGAGGTATCATCAGAGACTATCCTCAGGAAGGGGAGATACCCAATTCTAGCCCACTCTAGTTATCCCCCATGCAAGAGAGAAGGAAAAACTGAGAAATAATTCTAAAATTCACAGTCCAGAGACATAGACTGACTGAAACAGTGACACTTAATTATAGGACTATAAAACACTTCACCTCCTGTATACCCTACCAACACATTACTAATGGCCTATTCATAACAATTTGTCATGCCCAATACATCATGTCTAGATAACAAGAAAAGAGTTACAAAGCATACCAAATAGCACTCAAAAACAAAACCACAATTTTAATAGACAGAACAAACATCAGAACCAGATGTCGCAGGGATGTTGAAATTAGCAGACAAGGAATTTAGAAAAAGTGCAATTAAGGGTACCTGGATGGCTCAGTCAGTTGAGTGTGCAGCTCTTGATTTTGGCACCAGTCATGATCTCAGGGTCATAGGATTGAACTCTGAGTCACCCCCCCATGATCAGCAAGGGGTCTGCTTGAGATTTTCACTTCTTCACCTGCCCCTCCCCCTGCTCATGTGCTCTCTCTTGCTCTTTTTTTCCTCTCCCTCTCTCAAAAAAAAGGAAATCTTAAAAAAAAAGTACAAATAATATGCTGAGGGCTCTAATGGATAAAATAGACAACATGCAAGAACAGGTGGGCAATGCAAGCAGAGAAGGAAATACTTTAAAAATACTAAAAATAAATGCTAGACATCAATAATATTTTAACAGAAACAAAATGGGCTTATTAGTACACTGAATATAGCTGAAAAAATAATTTCTGAGCTTAAGGTTGTCTCAACAGAAACCTCTGAAAGTGAAAAACAAATATTTATTTATTTATTTATTGAAAAAATATATGCAAGAACCATGGGACAACTATGAGAGGTATACATATGATGAGAGTACCAGAAGGAAAAGAGAGTAAGGAACAGAAGTATATTTGAAATGATAATAAAATAATTTGTTCAAGTTGGGGTAGGATGCCAAACTACAGATCCAAGGAGTTTAGGGAAACTACATAAGAAAAATAAAAAAAAAAAAGCAAAACAAACCAACAAAATAAAAACCCTCCCCAACCAATTCTGTACATCCTTTGCAAATTGCAGGAAATCAAAGATAAAAAAAAAAAAATCCTAAACCAGTCAGGGGGAAAAATAACAACAACAAGGAAATCTTATTTACAGAGGAACAAAGAATACCGTTACATTTGACTTCTTAGAAACTATGCAACCAGAGGAGAGTAGAGTGAATTATCTAAAGCATCAAGAGAAAAATCCACAAACCCGGATTTCTGTACCCTGTGAAATTATCCTTCAAAAATGGAACAGAAATGCTTTCTCAGACAAATAAGAATTGAGGGCACTTGTTGCCAGTATATTTGCCTTTTAACAAATGTGAAAAGAAGTCTCTAGAAATAAAATAATACAGGTCTATATTTAAATTCAGGTCTATATTTAAATTCAGGTCTATATTTAAAAAATAGAAGGACATAAAAAAGAGTAATTGAAAGTAAATCAAAACCTTGATTTAACAGCTAACAGTTTGTTCAAGATAATAGCAACAAGTACTCAAATATGTGTGCTTTTATATACCATATGTATGTGTGTATATATCCAAAAATATTTGTTTCTGTATGCTTAATGGAATTGAAATGAATGACAGCACTGGTAAAAGGAATGAGAGGCAGGGATTAGGATCATTTTGTTACTATAAAGTACTCACCATAACCATACCCATGAAGTGGTATAGTGTCATTTGCAAGGACTTGAATTAGTTGTAAATGTACATTATAATTTCTAGGATAATCATGAAAAATGTAAAAAATGAAATATAAATCCTTTGCCAAGAAAGAAGAAAAAAATGGAATCATAAAATGCTCAATTGAAACCACAAAAGGTAGAACAAGAATGGAACACATATATAGAAATAATGAACAAGGGCAACAAAAAGAAAACAGTAACAAATATGGTGGATGTTAATTCAACAATATCAGTAATCATTTTGAATGTCAGTGCTCTAAATGCACCATTTAAAAGAAAGAGTTTATAGAGGTTATAAATACAAGACCCAACTGCACATTGTCTGTGAGAAACCCAGTTTAAATATAAAGATACATATGCATTAAAAGTAAATGGCTGGAGAAAAATATATTATGCTAACTCTAGGCCAAAGAAAGCAGAGAGGCTATATGAATATCAGACATCATTTCCGCAAACAGTATTTTGACAAACACCAATAGGGACATTCTTCAATATAACTGACCTGTAGTCTTAAAAATTTCAATGTTAAGAAACAAAGGCTCAAGAACTCTTTTAGATGAAAGGAAGCTAAAAGTATATGGCAACTAAATGTAACTTCTGAACCTTGATTACATCCTGGACCTGACTGGGGAAAACAAATAGCTATGAAGTACACCATTTTGACAATTGATGAAACATGAATATGGATTGTGGATTAGATAACAGTGTTGTACCAAGGCTATTTTCCTCATTTTAATCATATTGTAGTTATGTAACAGAATACTTTTGTTTGGTTGAGAGAATACTCTCTAAATTAATCTCAAATGTTTCAGAAAAAAATACGCATACACATATACATGCAAACATATACACGAGAGAGAGAGAGACAAAGAAAGAGAAATAGAAAGGAGTAGGGGAGGGAGAGAGAATGATTAGATATAAATAATAGGTAGATCTGGGTAAATGATACGCAGGAGCTTCTTGTACTATTCTTGTATTCTTTTTCCTCAAGTTTTCTAATATATAAGAATGAAAAGTTACAAAAATATGACATTTGTAAAACCATTGAAAATGAGTATGTGAAACAATGACTAAAAGAAAAATGGGGAGAATTGGTATTATCACTTGCCAAAGCATCACCTTCGGAGACCTTGAGTTTAACAGGGATCCTAGAAGTAGTTTTGTCTTAATCCTCTATTTTCTACATGGGGAATTGAGGCTTAGGGGGATTAAATAAATACTTTAAAGTATAAAATTTATTAGCTGTAGAGCCAGGTTTATGATCTAAATCATTTTACACACAGCCCTATATATCTTTTCCCAATGAAATCTATTGTTTCTTGGGGCACCTGGGTGGCTCAGTGGTTGAGTGTCTGCCTTTGGCTCAGGTCATGATCCTGTGGTCCTGGGATGAGTTCTGCATCTGGCTCCCCAATGGGAGCCTGCTTCTCCCTCTGCCTATATCTCTGCCTCTCTCTGCGTATCTCTTATGAATAAATAAATAGAATTTTAAAAATCTATTGTTTCTTTTCATAAATTAGGCTTAAGTCCTATCAATTGTCTCTTCTCATGCAAATGGAAAGCATCATGTGAAATGCAGAGCAATCAACAGAATCATCTGTAATTTTCTTCTCATTTACTTGCCTTTCTCAAAGTGCCAGGTGAAATTAGAAAATCCAGAGAAGTGGTGTGATGAGTTTTTTTTTTTTTTTTTTAGTATTATACTGATCTCCATTAATTTTCCATGTTCTCCCACAAAGCTTTTTTATTTATTCTAAAATAAACTTTAATGTGGTATAACAGAATTTTCCGTTCTCTCATACTACATGGCAATATTTTATGTTTTCAGACATACATGAATATTTCCCCAATACTCAAAAGTAAACAAAGGCTCAAAATATCCATGAAAATAAGGGAGATGGTGGATAAATGCACTTGTATACACAATCACATAATGCAGCATGTGGACTATAACACAATACAGATAGTCACATAACCCACTTAGCTTTATTCTTTCATTTTACTTTATTTCAAACACATTTTAAAAATGAATTTGAAATTTAGACCCTTAAGAAGTCTGTGATATTCTCTCTACTTTGTGAAGTTCAATGGAATTTACATGTTTAACAATTTAAAGATTTAAAAGTAAACCATGACACTTGGATTGAATGAAAATTAAAAGAAAGCACAGACAACTCTACTTATTGTATTACATTTTGGCATTTTATAGTGTGCATGCCTGTTTATTAAAGAATGAAACAGTAACTTTCCAAGAGCAGAAGGCAGAAAAAAATGCAATACAAAATGTAATTCAATTTTAAAGTTATTCTTTGTTACTTGAGGTGTTCTAAGCCACTCTATAAAATATCACTAAGAAATATTCCTCAATTTGTAACATAAGTAGGTGTAAAAAAACTATGGAATATAAATGACAAAAACTAAAATTGTGCCCAATTTTTACCTTTTTAAATTTTTAAATAAATTTCATAATTTATGTTTTCCCAGTTGTCCGTTTTCAAAATTCTTACAATTTTCTAGCGGAATGTTCTTATATTTATCTATCTCCATCAATCTGGAGTTTCCTTGCTAATACTCATTTTTATTTTCTTTTTCTCTACATCAGTCTTGTAAAATCATGTCTATATTAATCTTCCTATAAGCATTTTTCTGTTAAGGGGCTTTTTGTTCAGTTGTATTAATCTTCAGCTTATGATTATTAATACCTTTTCTTACATTTATTTTCTATTTTCTCTAAAATCTTCATACAATTATTATTTTAATTTTATCTTCTTATAATTATGGTTATAAAAAAGTATTTATGAGTATCATATAACGTTTTCTTAGTGAAGCTTTTTTCACATACATGATTTAAAAAAAATAAAGAGCAGAAAGAAAACATTGCTTATTTCTTAATTTTTAACTTCTAGTTTAATTGCAAAATGCTCAGAAAATATCACCTATACACAATTTCTGATTTTGGAAATTTTTAGTATTTTCTATCTTGGGTACAAATTAATAGTCTTTTTAAGTAAATATTTCAGAAGTATTTGAAGATCAGCTGCTTCTGTTTTTTAGTGCAGTGATCACTTTTATTAATTATACACTGCAAATATCTAGTAGCCTCATTTAATTTTTATGTAAATGATATGATGAGCACTATAAGAGGTATGTAAAAGTCCTAAAAAAATTACAGGTTTGTCAAATACTCTGTTTTAATGAATTTTCCCACTACATAAAGTTATGAATGTTATATTTTTTGGTGGAGTATAATTTCTATGAATGCCAAACATCTCTCCCTGTCTATTTTAAATTTTACTTTAATTTCATATTTATCCAAATTTCATTGATGCTGCTGGAATTTGATTCTAAAACATCTTTGTAATGTCAGTATTTTAAGCCACATTATACTATTATTCATGCTTCCTTTGTAAATTTATAGCTTGATATTTTAACATACTGAGAAAATTTGTTTCTTATTAGACACAGATATTTATCATTCTACTTATTATAAGATGTGATTTTTTTTAACTTAATTTCAAGCATGGTATTTCATGTTAGGGAAAGGCATAGCTCTTTCTTAATTGATGACATATATATTTTTTCTTCATTAGCGTGAACACTATTCTTTTATTATTCAAATGATTACCTAAAAATATTGTAATAATATACTTAAATTTATATTATGTGTGTAGAGAGATGAATTTTATATATGATTTATCTATATAATTATATATATTGCATTTATAATTACATATACAACTTATAATTAGTTACATATATAATTATATATTATATAAATAATTTATAGTTACATGAATACTTACATATATTACATATGTAATATAATGTATGTGCATATATTACATTATATTACATTTGTAATATATGTAATTATATTTATATTATGTATATGTATGTACATATATATGTAAAAGTTCTCCCACTTTAGCCCAAATTAATCAATATCCCTAAGATGTTGTTATGGTAGTTACCTACCCCCACCATCTCCAAAAATTTATTGAAATGGCTTGCAATTTTCATCCCCATAAATAAAATTGTTTTTACTTAGTCCTCTGCATTTTTAGAAAATACTTCATACCATTTGTGAACTTTATAGTTATATTATCAATTATTATAAGCTTAAAGTTATAAATTATAATAGTTTCTTACTCAGATGTTTAGTGATCTTCATATTCTTTATTATTTTTGGTTCATTTATTTGCTTAACTATGTTTTTTGCTTAATTTTCTTCAAGATGTAATTTCTTAATAAAATCATGACTACTAAATCATTACAAGTCTTATGACTCTTGAATTATCACAAGTCTGAAAATGTTATTGGCAGAGATTCTTAGGTTAAGAATAATCAAACCCTTATACTTTATTATGATTGATTTTAGTTGTAAAGATTTATACTATCTCTAACAGATTTAAAGTAATGTTCCCTGCCTAGGTAGTTAGCCCTTCTTTTGCTTAGATCAAATTCAAAGATCTGGGCTCTCAGGATGGGATAATTTAGGGATAACCCTAAAGAAATGCATTCTATGACAGAATAAAATTATTATGATAGTATAAATACAATGCCACAGTGATGGTGAGCATCTATTGGGAGTTTGTGCAAATTATTCAAACAACTGTTATGACTTGGAGAAATGTCTCCAAGTCATAGCGATAGTTTGCCACATGATTCTTTCTAAATAGTAGTCATAACAGTTTTGTTGCCGCATGATTCTTTCTAAATATTTTGCCAGATATGGACTTGAACAGTAGAAGGTAAATTGAGAAGTAAGTCCAGAACAAAGTTTTTGTTAGCATACTGTTTATGACCTTGCATGTCTGGCAACCACACTATTCTACATTTTTCTACACATCCTTTTTCAGGTCAACACATCTGTAGAACATTGTCTGAAATAACAGTGATAGATTGAGTGGTATTGCTGTTAGTGTGAAATGGACTGACTATAATGTAATAAATGAGTATCTTAGAAACATTAATCAGTTCACTATTGATAGATATGAAGATAAAGATGTGGAATTAAGGCAAATCTCCTTATATATAAGCAATCAATGGTATGTAACTGAAAACTGTTCTATTTAGAAGCAAATAATGTATAATATTTTAGCCCTAGCAGAAAGTCCAAAAAGATGATGAGTCAAGTGAACATGAAACACATTTTTTTCGGTTAGTTTGTCTATAGACTGATAGATCAGCTCATGAAGAACTCCTGCTACTGAGTTGCAGTATATCACTTATTTTTTTTTACAAATAATATCTCTTCTTTTTCATGTTGCTGTTTCTTAAGCTTATCGTTTAACTGTGAAATGATCATAATTATTGATGGTTTTTTTATTTAAAAAATACATATACTTGCACTATTTACATATTAGTAATGAGCTAAAATTAATTTTTTAATTTTAACTGTTATTGCAGTTAATACAATTTAGGTCAGTATTGCAATTGTTCATCAAATAATCACCAAATACATGTGTATTTGATTATTTTATTGAAATATTTTATTATGTAAGCTCAGATCTTAGGTAAAACAAACACAGAAATGAATGGATTAAATGACTAAATTCAACTCTACCATCCTCTAAGAACTTTGAGGCGACACAGGCAACCTAAGTGATATGTAAGTTTAATATGGACACAGCACAAATTAGGAGGAAAGTAACACAGATGATTAAAATCACAAAAATTTGAAACATAAACCTGAGACTATGATGCTTGTTGATTTGTGAGTGACACCGAAATCCTTTAAACAAAAAACGTCTTAACAAAATCAACTGCATGTGTCCTTAAAGGGCCTATAAAAATAGAGGTTTGTGATAATTATCACAGAAAATGAATAAAGAGTTTAAATGCATTAGAGAGTCAACCAGATGTGCACTTGAATTGAAGCTGAAGGTTGCAAGTACCATCATGAACATAACTGAACAAGATCGGTCTTTGGTCCATCCATTCATTTTCTTTCCTCTGGATAATGTTTACTCTAATTACTTCATCATGACACACAAAGGCCCATGCCACGGATTCCAGGATCAAAATGTTGTTGAAAATAAATAGTTCTACCCACAGAACCATAAGCAATAGCCATGAAGCATCAACTAGCCATGTAATTTATAATTCCAGGTGGTGATGAAAATGACAAAAAAAAAATATTGAATGTTAACAGGGGAAGTGAAAATCAGGTTATAGACTCAAGTTTTATTTTCTTTTAGATTTATTGTCTTCTTTTCCAATTTTTTTTTCATTCTTTGTGTGTGTTTCTTGAAGGGATCTTTAACTTAATAATCAAAACCAGGTGCAACTGTTTATTATTATTATCAGCTAGTACAGATTAGATATTCACATTTTTCCCATTTTCCACAATATTACCACTGACTGCTCTAGTAGATGTATACCCCAATTGATTGTACATGTATCTTCTATAATGACATGAATAGTAATTTATGATATTGGGTTTTCTATTCCTGAAATTTTGTTAGAAGAAGATAGGATTGTAATGGACCAATTGAGATAACATTAACTGGGCAGCATATAGTTTTGTTAGAATAATAGCCTAATATATCAATCTTCTTTACTTGTCTCCTTAGATTTAATCTTATATGGTTCCTATATACACAATCTAAATATATGGTGTAGAATTTAGACATGCCTAGAAAGCAGGAGGTACTAGACAAAGCCCTGGGTGTCTTTGCTATGGATAGGACAAAGTAAAGAGCTGATACTAGCATTTTACTTTTATTCTCATAAGTTAGAACAGGACAAAGTTGATGTAAGTAATTAAGAGGAAAACAGCCCTTCTATCATCTCCTCAAAATTAATTCTCTTCTCTTTCCTCAGGTGCTTTTCTATCACATCCTTGTCACTTTTTTCCTCCCTTTCAACTGCTCTCCTCTTGCTTCTTCCATTCATCTTCTATTATCACCTTGGCTCTAGCAAAGTGCAACATAATTATAATGAAAGAGTGAAGAAAATACGTTCAAATGTCTTGTTTTCTCAATTCATGCTGAACTTGGATTTCTATACCAGATTTAGTGACAAAATATGGTCTTATGGACAAACACTTCTGTAAAATAAAACAAACATAAACTCTCAGTGCCCACATTGCCTGATTCTGTGTCTATACATTTCGGTAAAGAAATGAATATTTTCTGTGGATGTCTTTCTTGCCTGTTTCTGCCTAATTGAACTATAATTTGCATAGAGACACTAACTTTATTTAATAAAGTGATTGATAACAACTTATGTACTTAGCAACAAGTGATGGCCACGCAGGTAATAGTGTTTTTTGTTTTTGTTTTTGTTTTTATAAACTTAAGGAAAATAAGTGACAAATTAATGTCAGATTAACTCAAGGATAAACCTGCCACTTTTAATAATTGATAGTTGTTTACATCAATACTGAGGTGGCTTCCACAAGAGTATGAAACCTTACTTTCAACTATAGCAGTAGAATATACTTATTGTAAATATCTTAGTTTTTATCCTTTTCCTATCTAATAACACATTCTTAAAATATATAGCTTATTTTCCATGAAAGTGTTGAACCTAGGTCTGAAAAATAATTTATAAAGAGAAAAAGAGTGACAAGTGCTATGAAGGTTTTTTTATAACTTCAATGCATATCAGCCATACTGAAGATTTTATAAAATAATATTCATTCCTTAGTGGTGATGTGGGAGGGAAAAAGAAGATAGAGGGAGAAGCAGTGGCCTGCAACACTGGAAATTCTGTATATCAAAACAGACAGTGATATGATTAAGTGCCAAATTCAGTGTTGTATGTGTTACAAACACTCTGCCCCAGTTGGGTGAATTTATTGTTTGGGACCCCGTAAGAGTCATGACCTAAATACAGCAGAGACTAAACTTAATGCACTCTGTGTTTTATCATTAAGTCTCCTTTAAAAGAGTAATTTTTGAAACAAAGGAAGGGCAAAATTTGTGAATTATTGAAATATTTGAATTCATACTCAGACTTTTGATTCAGTCTGCTTATCTTTGAAAGCTAAATATGGTGCATATTTGGGTTAAATTTAAATTAATTAAGTAATTAATAAAAGGCTGTTAAACTATACTTTTAAGTATATTTTTAAATCATTGGGAAAAATCTTGACTCATTTTCTGGAGACAGATATTACTATGCCTATCACTAATTCTCCCTTTCTGACATTGCCTGATTCTGGGTAGATTAAATTATGGCTTTACCCTTGGAATGGTCTTAGCATGGGTCTAGTATCCTTCTCAGTTCCTTGATTTATGACTTCTGGCCATATGTGGCTTGGACTAATGGCATGTAATGATCACTGACAGTGTTATCTAAGAATCTAAGAACCTCATGTGATTCTGTGTGGTCCCTTGTGCTTTTGTCACTACTATGAAGAGAGCATGCCCTGGCTGATTTGTTGATCCAAGATGATGAGACACATACAGAACAGACCAGAACCTACAGAACTGCAGTTCCGCCTATCTGAATCCATTCTGGAGTAGATAAACCCCAGCTGAGTCTTATGTTCACAAAGGAATATAGTCAAATTTAGGTAAGGTGCCAAGCTGAGTCTGACCGTGGTTGGCCACCCAAGTGTCAGCATCAACAAGCCTCTTGTTCTTGAGTTAGTTGATTTGAAAATGTGTGTTTTTCTTTGGGCAATACAGCTACTTTTTTTTTTTTCCATGGATATTCCCATGTGTTTCTTCTGCCCCTTTTCTGGATTTGGTAACTAAAATTAAATAACTGAGTAAATTATGAAGTATTCCACATGAATTTCTATAGTGTAAGGAAATCACAGTGTGTATCCCACAAATGGTAGACTAATAGATCACATGAATATTTAGGTTCAGTTTATGCAAGGTATTCACAAGAGTAATGCTTTGGGGGTTTTTGTTTTGTTTTGTTTTAAATATTTTATTTATTTATTCATGAAAGACACACACAGAGAAGCAGAGATATAGGCATAGGAAGAAGCAGGCTTCCCACAAAGAGCTTGATGCGGGTAATGATCCTGGAACTCTGGGATCATGACCTGAGCCAAAGGCAGACACTCAACCGCTGAGCCACCCAGGCACCCTGCTTTGGGAATCTTAATGTGTGTTTTTTTAGAGTTACCTACCTTTTTTTTAGTCCAGTCATTGAGAATACTTTTTTTTTCATTTTTCTTTGTTGCAGGTATAAATAATTAGCGATAGCTCAAAAGCATGCTCTATGAAGTTACCTAAATCTAAACCATTAAGTTTTATTCTCCCTTAAAATCCACTTAAAACACTTCAGTAACTTCCTTTTTCCTGAACAAAACTCTACCTGGAAAAATTCTCCTACATGCTGCTCAATGCTCTCAACACATTTATAACTTGTCAACAATTGCACTTATTTTTGCCTACTCATGTTTCATCCTCTTGAAAGTAAAGATTTTACTGAGTCACCTTCAGAGTGTTACAAAAGTGAATTCACACTAACATTCCCATAAAGTTTCTCCTGATCTTTACTGTGCCATGGCAAACATTTATGAGACTATTGACTGGAGTTACTAGTTCAATGTGTATTCAAAGTTTAAATACCTCACAAAGAATAAGATCTGTATTCTCTTACCAGTATAGCAGTTGTGCCTGGGAACCCAGTAGTAGCCTGACTGAGACAGAGTCTATATCATAATGGCAAAACAAACAAACAAACAAAACAAACACTTAAGTCAGCAAATGGCAGAAACTGAGATAATGTTGCATATGCTTTTTGAACACCTGGTAAGGCAAGATATCAAAAGCAAGCATGGGGGATCCCTGGGTGGTGCAGTGGTTTAGCGCCTGCCTTTGGCCCAGGGCGCGATCCTGGAGACCTGGGATCGAATCCCACGTCGGGCTCCCGGTGCATGGAGCCTGCTTCTCCCTCTGCCTGTGTCTCTGCCTCTCTTTCATGAATAAATACATTAAAAATCTTAAAAAAAAAAAAAGCAAGCATAGATATAAAATCAGTGTAAAACTGGTTTCACCAACCCAGACAATGTCATCATGCTATATAAAAAGAAAGATTACTTGCTGTTCTACTGTGTACAACATTGCTGCTATAGATTAGAAAGACTAGATTTAGACAAGTTGTTGAAGGCATAGACTTAAAATAATCAAGTTTTAATAGCATTTCTATTTTAGAAGGAATTCATAAAAGATATAATCAAGAACATCACTTTTGAGTAACAAGCCCTCAGGAATCCCTTCAAAAATTTCATTTTCTAAAAGTTTTTATTTTAATTCCAGTTAGTTAACATAACATGTTTCATTAGTTTCACATGTACAATATAGTTATTCAACAATCCCATACATCACCCAGTGCTCATTACAAGTATATTCCTTAATTCCCATACCTTTTTAACCCATTCCTCCACCCATCACCCCTCCAATAACCATCCATTTGTTGTCTTAAGAGTCTGTTTCTTGGTTTGTCTCTCCCTCTCTCTGTTTTCCCCCTTTGTTCATTTGTTATGTTTTATAAATTCCACATATGAGTGAAATCCTGTCTTTCTCTGACTTATTTCATTTAGCATTATACTCCCTAGCTCCATCCATGTTGTTGCAAATGGCGGATTGCATTCTTTTTTTATGACTAACAGTCCATTGTGTATATATGTCACATCTTCTTTATCCATTCACCAATCAATGGTACAAAATCCATTTTTTGGCAGAAATTAAATAGAAGAGAGTATAATAAAGGATGTGCGCAATATAACAAAACTGTGTGTGTGTGTGTGCATGCATGCACAACAATATATCATTCCAGCCAAATTCTTGCCATCTACATAAAGGATGTGAAAAAAACTAAAGTTATTATGCATGGTAGGATTTACATTATAAATTCTGGAGACAAAATTCCATTTATAGGGTTGGAATATGTTATTCAGATATATCTACCTAGTATCTTCCAAGGGACTGGTGTATACTGATTATACCAGCTGAGTCATACTTCTTGTGGCAATCAGAGATGACTTAGCATGACACCCATCACATACAATTTTCAATCTTTATTACTTTTTAAGACTTGATACCAAGGGGAATACTGTGAGAGCATAAGAGGTGACATGAATTCCATTTGGAGGCATCTTTGAGCTCATCCAGTAGATGCCATGAGCAAAGCTTACCTTCTCAAGTTGTAAAAGTTTATGGACAAGAAATTATCACTGAAATTAAATGGTGGCAGCCACATCCAAGGAATATTGCGGGGGTTCGATCCCTTTATGTATCTTGTGATGTATGTGTGGAGGTGGCAATGAGTGGGCAACAGAACAGTATCAGAATGGTGGTAATACAAGGAATAGTATTATCATGTTAGAAGCCTTGGAACAAGTGTAAACAATGGAGGTGTTCACTGGAAGAACTGCCTCCACCTAACCCCTCTTCATACAATATATTTTGATACAATATAGAAATCAGTTCATGTCCATTTTCATATTGAGCTGTTTTGTTAAATAAATTTTTGTAATAGTTAAAAAAAAAAAAGACTTGACACCAAGAAGTGGAGCTTATAAGTGTAGAGGCAGCTTAAACTATACATTAACTATTCTAAGGGGGAAAGCTGTGGATATTTTATAATGTAGAATACAAAGAAGAATATAAAGGTTTTTGAAGATTATGATAAATTTAAAACTTTTTTTAATGTAAAAACACATCCAAACTGACTTAACTTGTTCTTGTTAAACCCATTGATTGGTCCACAAGAGTTCTACAGAAAACTGGAATTTCAAGGAGGTATAGAGGTTTAGAGTATGTGTTCAGGAAAGACACGGGCTTAGGTTATTGGCTCCTAAACCCAATTTTATCAGGAGAATTTCAGCACATGCTCATGTAATAAATGGATTTGCCAACTACCTCATACAAAGAATTGGCTGGCCTAATGCAATGGCCTATTGAAGATATAACTGTGACGTTAGTTGGGAGACAATTATGTGAAAGGATGGGAATCTTGCTTAGGATGCATTTTATGCTTTGAATCAGAGACCATTGTATGATATTTTCAATCCCATGGTCAGAATACGAGAACCAGGAAACCAAGGGGTGGCCATGGGAATGGCTTCTCTCACTATTATCTTTATAAATTATTGAAGGAACTTTTGCTTTTTATCTGGCAACTTCGAGCTCCACTTGTAGAATGGACTTAGTCCTCAAGAAAGGTATGCTTCCTCATAGGTAAGCAACCCTGGTACTATTGAATTGGAAAACAAGCTTGCTACCAATTCTGGGATCTATATTCACTGAACTAACAGACAAAAAGTTTACTCTAAAGGCTAACTGATTAATATTGATTATCAATAGATAACTTATGTTTCCACACAGTAGGAACACATTTAAGAGAACAGACTCAATACTTGTCTGCACAATGTAAAGATAATTAAATAAAACTAGAGCGGTCAAAGAAGTGAAAACTATTAAGGACCCAAGTCTTTCAGAAATTAAGAGTTTGAATCATCATACCTGATTAAAGGGCACCAACTATGTTCTGGCTGAAACACATAAAATATGAAATCAGTAGCAGAATAATAAATTTGCAGATATCAAATGTAGCATCGTGATCAACTGCAGAAATGAGGACTGTGGTAGATTTGTATATAGATATGGATATATTTGCTTATTGTGTGTATATATTTATTTCTATACACATTATCTATTTTCATCTCTCCCTTCCCTCTGATTTTATATACAAGTTATTGGAGGTTAACCTTGATTTTTTTTCTTTACGTAACAAACATTTAGTAAAATTGTGAAATGGTAATATGGTGACTGGATTTGACTATTAACTAATATAGTGGTGGGATACAATGACAGTTGGACTTTGCACCTTCATTTTGGGGGCAGATGAGAATTTCATCCCTTATACAAAGAATAATTATATTTTGTTAAGTGAAAATATGAATTGTTTTTTTGTTTGATGGAAATTCAAACATTTGTATAAAGATGTGTATGGAATGTGAATTGCTGTCTCTGTAGAATGTGACAAAATTGTGACTATTAGCTGCAGATCAAATTTTCTTCCCTTGTGTTCTTATACTAGACCTAGATATTGCTCTTTGGCCACATCATATTGATATTAACCTTTGTCTAGAAACAGATTGCAAAACTAGGCCTGCATGAAAGGGTTGAGCTATTTTGTCTTGAAAAGTGATAGATTGGAATGTGGAATGTAGAATGTTGTAGTGTTAACCTCAGAGGCTGCCGTGAACCAGACGAAGCCCAAACACTGCAGTGGGTTTCTCTGCCATCCAGTGGGCTTCTGTTGTAGACCAACTACAGCTCATATATTTGGCAAGTTTCTCCATCACCTGAGGGGTTGAGGACGTGCTTCCATGTGCTTCAGGAAGTTTGCTTGTCACAATTTGAGTGTCCCTTTCCCCTACTTTCTCCAAAGAGATCTTAATCCCAGACTGAGTCTGTACCCTATCATAAGTTTTTAAGTTTCTAAGAAAGGTCTTATTTCCTTTCCCTCATCCCTAAAGGTGGGAAGGACTTTATATATTTGTTATTACTGTACTCCTACATCTCCTACTTCTGTACATCCTATTTAGTAATCACCTCTTACTAGTTAACAGTTCTTAATATTTTTATTATTTACTAGTTAAGAGTTCTCAATATTAAAATCCCCATGTTCATATTGTTGATATAGTTTCTGATTTGACCCAGACTATACATAATTTTTGTTATACTTCTATATATATAAACTATATATATATATATATATATATATGCTTTTCTTCATTCTATTTCTATTATCCCATTCCATTGTCCTTTTTTCTTTTTTTAAATTTTATTTATTTATGATAGGCACACAGTGAGAGAGAGAGAGGCAGAGACACAGGCAGAGGGAGAAGCAGGCTCCATGCACCGGGAGCCCGACGTGGGATTCGATCCCGGGTCTCCAGGATCGCGCCCTGGGCCAAAGGCAGGCACCAAACCGCTGTGCCACCCAGGGATCCCCCATTCCATTGTCCTTAAGATGAAATTTAAAACTTGAGGACTAATAATATTTATTGAAATTGGGTTCTTAAATTTTTAAGGCAAGAGAAATTATGGCATTTTTTATTTCTCTAAGAAAAAAATAGTATTTTTTAAAATGTTAGCTATATTCATTTTCTTATGCTAAGCAAAACTTTACCTACTAAGACTTTGAGTCAGTGTCAAAGTCCAGATTTGAAGTACTAGCATGCTCTTCATATCTAACCACCATTTCTTCAACTCCAGATGATTTTCATCAGGTATCTTGCATACAGATAAGACATATATGAATGACCATCAGAGTATGAAACTCTTCATATGCTTTTATAAAATAAAATTTAACTCAGTGAGATAAACATTTATGAGTAAGTTAAGGAAAAAATAAATACTAAGCTATAAATACAATTTAGAATACGAGGTAAAGGAGGAGGACATTACCTGGCAATATGAGTCTTATTGACTCCATGTTCAGCCATGGAAGAGTTCCAAATAACAACCCTAACCCATAAATGTAGTTGGAATCTAAAGCCAGAAGGACAAAACTGTCATTGAGTAATAACCAGATATTTCACATTCATGGTCTGGATATAAAATTTAGTTTTGGTTCACGCTTCTATTCTCTATTTATTGCCACAATCAGCCAAAATGTTTAGTCTATCTAAAAATGTCAGTATTTCACAATGAAATGATCAAAGCAGAAATATATGCTTTATTTTAGGAAAGAACTTCCTAAATATCTGAAAAGGCATTCTACTTCCATTGTTGTTTCCATCAAAGGGTTAAGATAAAGACTTAAGCAAAACTGCATTGATCTCTTAAGTGGAGAAGAAATCGTTAATACTGATTTTAACCAATGAATCTATCTTTTGATTTGGAATAGTAGTCAGGTTTTACATTATGATACAATAAGTAGGAAGCATTTTTAAATCAATTTGACAAGTAACAAACTTTATTAATGTTTTAATCACAATAAATCCCTTGTTTCCTTTTATCAAACTAATTAATTTTTAGATTACTATTTAGATCTCAAAATGAAGATATTTTACTTCCTTTAGATGCAACCAGATGAAGACCTGTGGAACAGATGGAGGGCACAACCTGGAATGGAGCCTTATGGAGACATATTTGTCATTAAATCTCTACAAATCACATTTTACCACTTCATGTGGTGTACACCTGTGGCTGCTTGATTATGTACTGTGCTGCCACACAAGAGACTCTAGCCCTGTAAATGCCTATTTTGTTGTCTTTATAATGTGCCTTAAGACAATAACAAAATAAGGGGACTGGAGTGTCGTAGGGAGATAATGTCCACAGGAGGTGCATAAGATGCTTTAACAAGACCTCTTCCTGCCAAAATTTCTATGTTTTATATTCAAGCCCTATGTTCCTCAGGGGTGAAAATGGGAGTTTGGTATTCAAGATTGATTTTCTTAGTTTCCTATGATTATAAACACACCTGTTCAAAATAACTTTGTGATGATAGACTAAAGAAATTCTGTTCTAAGTGTTTCTTCTCATAAGCCCTGTATTTTGTCTAGAACAGGAGTTGGTCTTTTGATAGCTGAATCTCAAAACGGCAAGTTGTTCAAGGGGTAGAATTTGTAATATTTTATAAACCTATAGTCTGTGGCTCATGGGTGGCTCAGTCAGTTAAGTGTCTGCCTTCGGCTCAGGTCATGAGCCCAGGGTTCTGAAAACATATAGTCTCAACATAGTAATTTAAAATTAAAATCTTAAAAAAATAAAAAATAAAAAAATGAAATTGAAATTTTGGGGCAGCCCGGGTGGCTCAGCAATTTAGCACCGCCTTCAGCCCAGGTTTGATCCTGTAGACCTGGGATCGAGTCCCATGTCAGGCACCCTGCATGGAGCCTGCTTCTCCTTCTGCCTGTGTCTGTGCCTCTCTCTCTCTCTCTCTCTTTCTCTCTGTGTGTCTCTCATGAATAAATAAATGAAATCTTAAAAAATAATAAAATTGATCTTTTTTGGAAGATCTCACCCATGACTTTTATGTTTTAAGGAGAATCTGAACTTTGAAAATAAACCATTAGATTTATGCATACTTTATTTTACTCATTGTATCTTGTAAATGTAAATAATGAGACTCTTTGTCTACTTTTACTATATTTTAGGTCAGCGCAACAGGAAATCCTCAACTCATTATCTGCAGGAATAGAAATTGAAACTTTATAGCAAACTGGGTCCATAGTTTTTGTGAAGTTTTCACAGTATTAAAATCAACTGAGTAATGACTTTGCATTTCTAAAATAGGGAAACAATAGAAAATTTGAAAAAAATACAACGCGCTTTTTTCAGTTTGAGACACATTTCTAAAAGTGCAAGTTATATAAATAAACACAAAAATTTTAAACTTCAAATAAAATTCACAAATAAGAGGTCATAAGGCAGTGGATAATTTAGTGTCAAAAGTAATTTGAATAAGTTCTATTTCAGTTTGGAGAAGAGACAGATCAATTGACATAGAGTAGAAATGTAGAAGGAGATCTTGAAGAATTAAAAACTCACTCTCTTTGTGATTTCAAGTCTGTTGATTTCTGTTCTTCAGTTCCCTGTCTCATTTTTTATTTTTCTTCTAACCTCTCTGGTTCCTTCTTGCTCATGGTTTAATTTGTGCCTACTGCCCCCACCCCAGTTACTTGGTAGTCTTTGCCCTTGATTCTACATTGATGCAAGCTTTCTCAGTTACCTAACATAGTTTCTCTTTACCTAAATTAAGAACTCCTAGAGAATTTCACTGGTCTGGTTTAGGGATTAGGATAGCAATTTTCACATGGCTTTTTTAGACCATGGCATATATTTTTTAAGTGGAAATCAACACTGAAGAAATAATAACAATGTAATAATAAAGTATTGAAGTTCAGTAAGATTTGAGCAGATTAATAGGTTGATTTCTGACAGCTTAATTTTGTTTATTAGAAGGTGAAAACAACTTTTTTCTTTAGTCATATAAATGAACTCTTATTCAATATTGTTAGATTTATTTTCTCACAGTTGACCCAACATTCCACACTTAATTCTGTTTTATGCAATTTGTTTCTTCATTTCATACCTCTTTCTGGAAGCTTCTCTAATGAATTTACCAAATGTTTTAGTATGTCTGTGATACATTGTTAGTGTGTTAATATGCCAGTCAATTTTCTATTTGTGTCACACATATTTACTACTTACCATATATTCATATGTGTATACCTGGTCACACCCACGCAATTGTAGAATTCTTGAAGTTATAGTGTTTCTTATATTTACTTCTTAAAAACCACAGCCATATTATGAAATTCTGTACTTAGAGCCTGATGCTAGTCTCTTGAGGCCAGCAGTCAAACACTATTCTTCAAAATGCCAGAGGGAGTTTAGAGTAAAACTATAGCTGTGGTTCAGTAAAAATTTCTGGTCAAATTACAGGAAGATATTGCATATGCTAGTCCCAGAGTGGTTTAAGAGTATTTACTTCCAGGGCAGCCCAGGTTGCTCAGTGGTTTAGCACCTGCCTTCAGCCCAGAGCCTGATCCTGGAGACCCGGGACCAAGTCTCACATTGGGCTCCCTGCATGGAGCCTGCTTCTCCCTCTGCCTGTGTCTCTGCCTTTCTCTCTCTGGGTCTTTCATGAAAAACTAAATAAAATCTTAAAAAAAAAAAAAGAGTATTTACTTCCAAAATGTTGGTAAAACGTGTGTAAGATTAGAACCAAAAACACCTACAATTTATTGAGCGCTCACACATAAAAATAAATTAATGATGGATGAAAAGCAAACTTCTAACTGAATATTCAACCTTAAATTTTACTTACCTGGGTAGAATCATCTTAATTTCAGATATGCAAAACATAAATTAATCTGACACTAAGTTCTTCACCATTTGTTTTTCAAAAGGAAATGCAGTAATCAGAGATCTCACTTAATCGTTAGACCTCACAAAATCTGGTTGAGTTGCAAAGAAAATAACTTAAAGAAAAGACATGAAAGGAGAATATTTTTATTATAACTTATATAATTTTGGAAATAGAATGTAAGTGATTAGGAAGTAAAGAGATTTTTCTGAGTTAAAAATAGACTCACAAATATTTCATTATTATCTTGTGATGCAGTTCAGAAACTAGTATAATAAAAAATCGAAAAATATTGAAGAAGCGAAACTCAGACTTTATCCATTTTATTAGATTATAAGTTTATTAGATTATAATTCAAATCATCAGTAAATAAATACCAATGGAATAAATATCATTACATTACTGCTTTACTAATAACAAATTCTAACATCTAAAAATACAAAATTTGTTCCATAAATGGAATTGTATGCAATGCTACTCAATGTGCAGTCAGAAGATTAGCTGCCAGACCACAGGCTAATTGTTACTATACCAAGATAAAAGAAATAATGCGCTGCCTTCTTCATTGAGACAGTCTTGCTTTAAAAAAAAATAAAATAAAACATTGTTGAGCTTAATAATAGTTATGATTTTTCTTTTTGTCACAGATCTCTTTATCAAATTGTAGGTGATATTTTGTACTTAATTTTTTGTTGATGAATAATAACTATATATAAATGAACACCCAAACTATGTACTTTTTTGTATAGTTTTTAGTAAGGCAGATATAGAAAGTAGCATAGCTTTGTTTGTATATTTAAAATCTCTATAGTTTTACCTCATGGATCAGAATTACTAACAAATGCTCTCCTTTTTTGTTTTATCAGAGCATATATGTTGCCTTCATTTGAAAAGCAGTTTTACTGGATATAAAATATTTGATTGACTTTTTTTTCCTTTCAACATTTTTATTGCTACTTGTTATTCCATTGCTACTTGTCTTTTCTTTTTTTCTGGTAAGAAGTCAATGGTAAATCATATTATTGCTATTATTCCATTAATGAGTGAATCGTTTTTCTCTTACAGCTTTAATGATCTCCTCTTTGTCTTCCATTAGTTTGTTATTGTTGGTCTGGCTGTTGATATATTTTGTTTCTCCTACATAAAGTTAAATAGAATCAAATTTGAAAATAGGTTAACCATGAATTCTTCAATGTTTTTGTATTTTTCTTCTCTCTCTCCTTGGGAAATCAGTTGCACATTCATTGGTCAGCTTGATGTTGTCCCACATATCTCTGTTCATTTTTATTGAAGTTTTATTTTATTTTATTTTATTTTATATTTCATTTTATTTATTTTATAAAATCTGTTCTTTGTATTGGATAATTCCTATTGATCTGTTTTGGGGGTTTTTTTTGGTTTTGCTTTTAAAGTCAAAATGAGTATTTTAATTCAATTTCAGAAAAACATTCGGTCATATGAACTTGAATTAGAAAAATTAAAAAAGAGGCTTATTTTTCCAGAAATGCAGGACAAAAGAAATAGCCCTTAATAAGTTCAATGATAATTTCTGTTTCATCCTTTTGCATTAGAAGCTATTGAAGCACCTGCTTTGAGGGTCACCTGACCCTGTTTATCTCCCTCTACCTGGCACAGGATAATTCTCCTCTACCTCCATCCCTCTTTTTAATTGTGTAGATCTGAAGACCCTGAGCTCTGACCAATGAAGAGAACTGTCCTTTAAGCTAGCAGCCCATAGGCAGTGACACCGAAAGCCCCACCATGTGTCTCAATGGCAGAGGCCATGGAGCTGGTATTGTTTCCACTGTTTCAGGAAGAGGAGCCAAAAGCTGACCATCAGCACAAACCAAGGCCGAATATGGAGAGAGTAGGTGGGCTTCTAGGCCCAGATTGGGAGCAAGAAAAGAGAATATTTTAGTCATTCCATCTTTAGAAACAAGGGGGAAATTGGATCCTTTTCCACTGCTATGGTCTATTAGCTACTCTGTGCTACTGAGCTCCAAGGTGATGTGCAAGCACAAAAAGGTTTGAATAAATCAAGAGAAATTTGCCCTGGCTGGAGCAGAGAGTAACAAATAGGAACATAGGTCATTAATTATTTATAGGAAGACAGTGATGGGAACTTCAGCTCTTAATGTGGCTGTCAGCCTTAAAGGAACAATACAGTAAGAACCAAGACAGCCACTCCCAACTGATACAGCTGGGGAATCTTCAGGCCTTTCCCTAGTCCTACATCAAGTGTTAGACCCCATTCCAGGTGTGATACATGAGAGGGAAGAAAAGTGCAAACTTGGATGTGTAGACTAGCGATGCCCCAAGACACACAAACTTTACAATTCCAAATGAGATGCAAAGCTCCCAGGGACCAAAAAGGCCAACAAGCCAAAAAGAGAGACCCCTTTACTCAAGGCCATACCAGTACCACAGTGGCAAATGGATACTGCCATAGGAAGAGATCAATTGTAGATAGTGATATGTGGAGACAGAGGACAGTTTAAACTAGCGTTATTTTTCCAGAACTTCTCCATCTCTTCTTTGGCCGTAGTTCCCAAAGGAACAGCATTTCTGATAAGGTGGGCACAGAGACAATGACAGCCAATATGTCTCAACAAGAGTCCAGCCATCTTCTCTACTGATCTACTTTTAAGTTAACTGATTTGTGCTTTTGCATTTCTGTTCTGTTTGTAAATCTGGGTAGTCAATGTTTTTCCATTATTTTGGTTTTTGTTTATTTAAGTACTAGAATTTTCTTTTTTTTATATAGTTTATGTTTCTCTACTGGAAGTCCTTTTGACAAATCACTACAATTATATTTTTCCTTAACTCCTTAAATATAGTTTTCTTTAATTCCTTTAAGATATTTACAAAAGCATCTTTAATGTCTGTTAAATCCAACTTATGGATCCACTTAGAGACATTTTCTACTGACTGTTTTTTTTCTTGGGTGTGGGTCAACTTTCTGTGTCTTAGTATGACTTGTAATTTTTATTGTTGTTGAAAGCTGGATATGTTAGATAATATAATGTAACAGCTTCAGATTCTTCCTTTTATTTGAAGTTCTGGTTTTTATTTTATTACTTTTGTAATTTAAATTTATTGAATCTCTCCCCTTATAGTATGCAGGTATTAAATGTCACTAATAATTCTCTTATTTTTATTTTTACAATGGTTAGCTAGAAGTTGCCCCAGTGTCTGAATAGATTAACTGTCATTCAATAGCTGAGTATTTCTCCCTCTCAAATATCTTGAGATTGTAAGGCTTCCTTTTCTGACAAAAGATTTTTGTGTGGATTGGAGAGAGTGTTTCTGTGATCAATTGTTTTTCAAGTCTGTCTGAGGACTTTACTTTCTGGTTTACCTCTCCCCAGTCTCTTTTTCTAGATATTTCTTGACATCGAGAACCAAGGGTTCTTCATTCTCCCATGGCTGTTCACATTCAAGTTCCTATTTAATGAGACTACAGAAACCCTCCTCATGTTTCTTTCACTTAGGAATCACCTAGAGAATTGTTAAAATGTTACTACATTGTCTCCAAGTCCCTTAGGAACTGGGAATTGGGTCTCTTGAGAGGCCCTGGAATGACACATCTCCTAAAAGATTATTAGCTTCTTACTGGACCTCTATATGAGACAAACTGAGTCCAAGTATTTCTTCTCTGGGATGCAGCCATAAAGTCATTTGCATAGCATTTGCTTTTGACTGTATGTGTTAAAGACAATTTTGTCTGACAGAGTAGAGATCTAATTCTCTTCATTGTTTGAATTGTATTTTTTTGACTTAATAAATAAATGAAATAAAATTGCTACTGAAGCAATAATGAAGAGTCTTATTGCTACATATACCTTAATAGCTTCCTCTAATTCCATGAGAAGTCTACTCTTTCCTCCTCTTTCCACATTTAACAAATCTTTCTTTCTAGGAGTTTTTCCTTTTGAGTGTTCTACCTATGAAGCTTCAGATCCTTTTTCTATTGCTGTGTTGAGTTCTGATTTTAAGTACTTATTGGAGAAATATACCAAGTATCTAAACAAAAGATATGATCAGGAGAACACTGGCCTTCCACTGATATACATCAATGTCTCTATAAAGACCACAGGCAGCTTTTGAATGTGTTTTCTAATTTGTGTGCCTGTGTTAACTCGTTGTCTTAAAAGTTTATCTTCTTCACTGAAAGAAATATACAGTGAAAGAAATATATAGTAAAAGAAATATGAACCCTGGTGTGAGATTTCATTTTTTGAAAATTTCATTTTAATTTTCTTTTTTTTTTATGATTTATTTATTTATTTGAGAGAGAGAGAGACTACAAGGGGAGGAGCAGAGGGAGAGGGAATCTCAAACAAACTCTGCACTGAGTCCAGAGCCCATCATGGGGCTCAATCTCATAACCCTGAGATCATGACCTGAACTGAAACCAAGAGTTGGTGCTCAATCTACTGTGCCACCTAGGAACTCTTCAAATTTCGGTTTTAAAACTTGACTGCAAAGACTAGTAAAAGTCTTTAAACAATAATTTAGTTATTTTTGGAAGAAGCATTTCAATAATATGTTAATTTTTAATAGTAATAGTTAATATGTATTAAAACCTTATTCAATGTCAGGGTCTTTATATTCACCATTTAATTAAATCCTCAAAAACACCCGTATAAGGTAGATAGTGCTGTGTTTTGAATGTGGCCATTAAGATTTAGACAAATTAAGTAACTTGCCTAAAGCAAAGAGTTCAGTATTTAAATATAGACAGTCTGATTCCTGAGTCTGTGCTGTTAGATTGGAAATATTGCTATCTCCCTACTTTGGGCTTGTATTTCTGAGTTAGTAATTTAAAAATAATACTAATACAATAATTATTTATACAGTCCCAAATTATCTTTTGGGGAGAAAGTTACAGATCTATTTTTTCTGGAATTAATCCAATTGTATAAAAATTCCAGAGTTTATATGGAGCTTCCATTGGTCTTGTCCATACTGAACATGACAAAATTCACAAGGTTCCAGAGAGATACTGTACTAAAAATCTGAAGATTTTAAATCTGATTCTTTTCTATTATTAACTTTTCTAGAACCATATATGTATATATATTAACATGCTAAATTGTAAAATAAAAGTGATACCTTCTATTTCATATCTACTTCACAGAGAAGTAGCAAAGTAAAATTATTTATGCTAAGGTTTTAGAGAAAGACACTGTCAGGCAAATTCATTTGTCTTTCAACAATATGATGAAAGTAGAGACACTATTCCCTTGATGAAACTAGTATTTTGACCAGTATATTTAACTCCTGAGGTTGAAATCTTAGTTTTAGAAATTGTTTTTTGTCAATATCTTTCCCTTAATTACAAATTTATCCATGGATCAGTTGTCACTTATTAATTTTGAAGGTCTTAAGAAAAATGAAAATCAAAAGAAAATAATAATATGAGTTATTATTATGTTCAATGTGTGCTGAGCACTTCATATAAATAATACATATGAATCTTCTCATCTAGGAGGTAAGAACTTACCATAAGAACTTGGTCTAGAGAGGCTCCTCAACCTGTCCAAAGTCACATAGTTATAGAACGTCTTAGAACTAGAACTTAAATTTATAGTCTAATTTTTCAATCTTTTAAAATGTAGAACCCAAAGATTATCCAAGGGCAGTGCTATGTCTTGAAAGAGAAACTAGTTGAAAATCAATTCTGACAAAATTAAAAGTGGCAAAGCGTCAGTGGACAAGTGAAGTTTAGTATTCAGGAAGTCAGCATTCCCATTTTGCTTTTACTTTTGGTTCATACTGGTTTCTTATTGTTCTTACACCTGAGGAGTTGGCAGGACTTGTACCTTCTTGCATTTAAAGCTCACTGGTATGCAGTTTTGCTTTATTTAAGATACAGTTTTCCCAGTGGTATGTTGGTTTTTGTTAAGTCTCAGTTGAATAACTAGTACATGACACTTTTCTTGAAAAATCTCCATATGTTTCGCACTGTGCAAAATACAGCAGCTTAACTCCTAAACATAATAAACAACTTTGACATTTGCAGTGCTAGGACATTTGCTCTACACTGATAATCTGGCTCCAGTATAATTTATAATTATTTTTTCTCAATTCTTTCCAATAAGAGGAGTCTGCTTTTGTTGTACTGAACTTTTTCTCTTTATCACCTTTGGTTTTGTCTCCATTCTACCTATCATATCTCACACATATAGCCTAGTATGGAATGGAGGTTAAGGATTTCGCCTCAGGTGTTGGACCAACAGTGTCCAAATCTCAGTTACATCTATCTGATTATGTACCTTTGGAAAAACTACTAAATCTCTCTCTTTTTTTCTGTCTCTCTTGTCTTTCTCTCTCCTCTCTCTTTTTGTTTCTCTTTTTCACCTTTACTTTCTTTTATTTCTAAAGATTATTGTGAGTTTCAACAAATGTGGCATATGATAAGTTTTCTATAATCACCAAGTCTTGTAAATTGTTTGCTTAATTCTGACCTCCTCAGTGAACATGACCACTTAGCATCTGCACTAATCATTGAGTACACAACTATAGATTGTCTGAGACTTTAATTTGTAATAATTAGAAGTATCATTACTTAAATATTTTCAGTCAATAAACTCATCATATCGGGATCCCTGGGTGGCGCAGCGGTTTGGCGCCTGCCTTTGGCCCAGGGCGCGATCCTGGAGACCCGGGATCGAATCCCACGTCGGGCTCCTGGTGCATGGAGCCTGCTTCTCCCTCTGCCTATGTCTCTGTCTCTCTTTCTCTCTCTGTGACTATCATAAATAAATAAAACTTAAAAAAAAATAAATAAAAAAATAAAAAAATAAATAAACTCATCATATCAAATAATATACTATTCTATTTTTAGACATTTGTGATGGTTAAAAATTCTTTTTTGTAGTTAAAAAATTGAGTTTTTATTTTAATTTGAACTTTGTATATTTTGGAAATAAATTTAATAATTCTAATTCATTTTTTACAAAACATTCCTACAAGTGATTATCATCTTCTCTTTTTCCTTTTCGTGTTAACACTCTTATCCCTTGAACCAATGTGATTAGAGTCACAGAGGAAATAATGATCAGTACATTTAGCAAAGTTTATGTACTTTCAAAAAAATGCCAGGTTTTCTCTCATTAAATATACTAAGATAAGCTTAATCTTTAATATTACAACAAATGCATTAGGTATAATTTAATATAAAAAAATAGAATTTCCTTTGTTAAATATTTCTACTAATAATTAATTGCCCAAGTATTGTTTGTTTTACGTAACTTTTATTTCAAAGGGAGTAGAGCTATATTTTCCACTGGAAACTAGGATGATTATTTATATTAATATTATTTATTATTATTATTATTATTAACCCAGTGATTATACTAAAAAGAGAAAACATGAACTGCTCTTCTCATTTCTTTTCTTTCTTCTTGGTTACTATCTGTAATCTTGTTTAAGAATTTGGTCTAAGAATTGACACAAGTATTTTCACACAACTTATTATATACATATTCTTTCTTCCACTTAAATTATCAGCCCAGTGGGATACCTGGGTGGTTCAGTGGTTGGGCATCTGCCTTTGGCTCAGGTCGCTATCTTGGAATGGGTTCAAGTCCCACATCAGGCTCCTGCGAGGAGCCTGCTTCTCCCTCTGCCTATGTCTCTGCCTCTCTCTCTCTCTCTCTGTGACTCTCATGAATAAATATATAAATCTTAAAAAAAAAAAAAAAAGGTTATCAGGCCAGTAAAGAAACTTTGTCTTTCTAACCTACTTAGTTCCTAAACCAAGAAGAAATATTTTCTTCAAAGCAAGTTTGCTGAGTTTTGTGCATGAAAACCTCTGTAGGATGAAAGGATTATTTATTAATGATCTACAACTGCTCTCAAATAGCTTGTAAATTGCTTAAAAGAGAAAAATATTTAAATTAGAAAGAAAATAGCAAGTTCTAAATAATAAGATAAAGGTAATAAGTAAAATAGAAGCTTATAAAAGGAAAGCCCTGGAGTGGATTTAAGAAGAAGGTTAGATTTTGAAAGAAAATGAAAATAAGTTTAAGATTCAATAATGGGACAGCCCGGGTGGTTCAGTGGTTTAGCGCCGCCTTCAGTCCAGGGTGTGATCCTGGAGACCTGGGATCAAGTCCGACATTGGCTTTCCTGCATGGAGCCTGCTTCTCCCTCTGCCTGTGTCTCTGCCTCTCTCTCTCTGTGTCTCTCTCATGAATGAATAAAATAAAATCTTAAAAAAAATAAAAAATGGAAGTTATTCTATATCTCATGAATGAATAAAATAAAATCTTTAAAAAAAAAGATTAAAAAATAGAAGTTATTCTATATGACAGTAACACAGAGCAAGTAATGAGTAGAATACGTGTAATGTGTGGAGGTATAATTGACCTAAAAAGAGGAAGTAGGGGATCCCTGGGTGGCGTAGCGGTTTAGCGCCTGCCTTTGGCCCAGGGCGCGATCCTGGAGACCCGGGATCGAATCCCATGTCGAGCTCCTGGTGCACGGAGCCTGCTTCTCCCTCTGCCTGTGTCTCTGCCACTCTCTCTCTCTCATTCTGTGACTATCATAAATAAATAAAAATTTAAAAAAAATTTATTTAAAAAGAGGAAGTAGAGTTTGGATAAGTTAAAAAAAAAAGATAGTTTTCATAATATTTTGAAAGTCAAGAAACATTTATACCTGCTTCAAGAAGTAATAGGATGTGACTGTAAGTTATTGAGGTTGGTGCCATGATGCTGGTTGCATTTCAGCAGACTAGTGTGGCAGATGTTTAAAGGAGAGAACAACTAGAAAAAGGAGCAGCTTTGGTCCAAGAGACTGAGTAAAGAGCTGCTGCAGATATTAGAGATGAAGAGTCTAGACTAAGATCAAGGTATTTCCAAAAATCTCAAATGAATGAATAAACATATTTGTTCATTGGAAGAGGGTGTTAGATTTTTAATTCTTTTTTAGAGGTTTTGATTTCAAAGCACTAAATTTTCAAAGCATGGATTTACCATGTATGTCTTAATAAATAAAATTTGATGGCATTTAAAAATCATTCTTAACTTGGCACCCCCTAAAGTAAATAAAAAGGTAATGCCAATTAAGGTCATTCAGATTAACTTTTCTCTTATAATGTTTAACCGTTAGCTCTGGTTTCCTTCAAGTCATCATGTTTCAACTCATTAAATTGCATTGGTTATTATCAACATTCTTGTTCATATATTTGAACCGGTCATTTATATAATTAAGGTTAACTTTTAGATAGGTATTTTAAGAATATGTATTTTTATTATCCAACTACTTTATATATGTTTCACATAGAATATTTCCCGTGTCATAACAAGAGGAATATAACACAGCTATTACACCTGAGGGCTATAGTTTGAGAAAAAGGAAAGAGATAAAAACTTTTTAGTAATTTGCAGTATCTGAAAATAAGAACTTCCCTAAGAAATTTTGATTTTTCCAATTCTAACAATATTCAGTTGTAAAAACTTGGTTGAAATCCTCTTGTGAAGGATGGGTAATTAAAATTTGGATTAAATTAGATGCCTTGAGATAAAAACCGTATGATAACCATGTCTTGAGATGAGCAGGGAGGGTAAATTAGTCAAAGGTGAATTTCCAAGGCTTCTTGAAACTTGTTTCTCTGCCTTTCACGGATGTCTGCTGTAATTAGGTCTCTGATTTATTTAATTTATAAAAATGATGTTTTGTTTTCCCAACTCACTATCTTAAGATTAAATTAAAAGTATAGTGTTCCTAACCATTCTACAAATGAGCAGTCTAATGGAGACAGCTAATTTATAACAGTGTCCTCACCTGGCTGAGAGAGAAAGCTCTGGTCTCTCTTCTTTTTTGTAAATCCTCATAAGGGCCCCATCCTCATTGCCTCATCTAAACCTAATTATTTCCCAAAGACCTCATCTCCAAACACCATCACATTGGGGATTTGGGCTTCAGCATATAAATTTTAGAGGGGACACAATTCCGTTCAAGCATTCTGTCCATGTTCTTCCAGAATGTATCCCTTTCTCACATGTAAGAGACATTTATTCTATCCCAACATCTCAAGACTTCGTAAGTCGTATCAGTATCAACTGTAAAGTCCAAAGTCCAAAATCTCATCTAAGCATCATCTAAAGGAAAATGTAAAGATTGAGGTATGATTCATCTTGAGGCAAAATTCTACCCCAGTACTGACACAGAAATTAGATGTCTTAGTCCATTTGGGTAACTTTAACAAAATACCATAGACTGGGTGGCTTATAAACAACCAAAATTTAGTTCTCACAGTTCTTTTAGCTGCAAATATAAGACCATGCCTGCGTTGTTGACTTCTGATAAAAACCCTCTTCCAGGATTGGAAAATTGATGACAAGGTAATTTTGGGAAGAGGAATGTGGGTAGACCTTTCTGAATGGTCAAGTAATATGAAGATATCTGTGTCCCATGTGAGTGCTCACCAGAGGATGGCTTCAGCAAAGGACGATTTTAATTATCAAGAAGATAACATGAATAGTTCTGTGGATGTACGTCAACTTTTTTTCCCCCCACTCACCTCCATTATAGTTCAACGGGCTCATGAACAAAGTAGCTATGGTGGCAGGGACAGAAGTTATGCATAGATTTAGCAACATTGACTTCTATTCACCTTGGGTGGCCTGCCTATGGCCACTGCTCTGGCCTTGTTATTATATTTATATGAAGATTTTTTAAATATTTTATTTATTCATGAGAGACACAGAGAGAAAGAGAGACACAGGCAGAGGGAGGAGAAGCAGGCTCCATGCAAGAAGCCTGATGCTGGACTTGATCTTGAGAATCTGGGATCAAGCCCTGAGCCAAAGGCAGACACTCAACCGCCAGGGAGTCACCCAGGTGTCCCTTTAATTTGAAGATTAAGTGTGGCTTAAGGAGGTGTGTTGGTTGCCAAACTGACAAGAGGTAGATTTATGATGGTTAATTTTATGTGTCAACTTGTCTGGATCACAGTGGGGCTAGATAGTTGGTTAAACACTATTCTGGAAATGTCTGTGTGGGTATTTCTTTTTTTTTTTTTAATTTTTTTTTTATTTATTTATGATAGTCACAGAGAGAGAGAGAGAGAGGCACAGGCAGAGGGAGAAGCAGGCTCCATGCACCGGGAGCCCGATGTGGGATTCGATCCCGGGTCTACCAGGATCGCGCCCTGGGCCAAAGGCAGGCGCCAAACCGCTGCGCCACCCAGGGATCCCTGTGTGGGTATTTCTGGATAAGATTAACATTTGAATCAGCAGACTGGGTAAAGTAGGTTGCCTTCCTAAGTGTGGGTGGGCCTCACCAAATCTGATGAAGACCTGAATAGAAAAAAAGCTGAGTGAGATAGAATTCTCTTTCTCTGCCTGTTCTCATTTGTTTGATCAAGAAATATTTTTTTTCTATGTCTCAGGGGCTTAGACATGTGAAACATAATAATCAATGTGACAATTCTGATCTGAGCTTTACAGAGTGTACAATCTAACAAGGATGCCAAATTAAACAAGTACAATAATTAAGAGGTTACTTTTGCATGGTAGTTACTGTTATAGAGGGTTAGCATCATGGCCTTGCAACCTGTGCAGTCAGACAGGAACCTGCACTTAGAAGGGCAATGCACTGAGGTTAATGCTCTGCTATCACAGTCTTAAAATTCTTAAAAGTTCTTGAAGAAGGGGTTTCATGTTTTTATTTTTTGCTGGACTTTACAAATGATGTAACTAGACTTGGTGCTATGAAGAAAACCAGAATAGCAAAAAGTGATATCCTGGTGTGAAATGGGGCCATTTAAAATAGTGAGGTTGGGGCAGAACTCTCTGAAAGGATGATATTTGAATTCAGGCCTCAACAGAAGAAAGTAACCATGTGAGCAGAGCATTTCAGACAGAGCAATGAGAAATGTAAAGGCACCAAGTGTACTCTGAGTTTGCTATTATTGAGTATGAGAAAGCAAGCTGGTGTGACTGGATAGTGAGGCAGGTGACAAATGGTAGGACATGAGGTGAGATAGATGATAGAGTCTTGTGTATTTATGATAATTTGGTATAAAAAGAAGTTAGTTTTTTTATGCGTGTAATAGACATTCATTAGAATGATCAAGGAAGAAGGGAAACAGTAATAATGTGAGTTTTATGTTTGATGGTCCTAGTATAACAGAAATGTCCTATTTTACTATGATTATAAATATTATTTCTATGTAAACATAATCCACATAATTACTGAAAGACTATTGGGAAAGGAGAAATTTTAAAGTAACAGAAATACATAATCAAATCCTGTCTGATTTTCTTTTTTACTACATACTTCTTTGAATAGTCCATTGTCAAGACTACCTCCTGGACAAGGTAGGAGTTCATTGCTTCAAATAAGTTGACAGAAGAAAATATGTACTTGTTAATCCTCTAAGGAACTAATGTACATCCTAATATACGATGAGGATTCTTGTGCTATGCCTTTTTTTTTTTTCTCTGTCATGATTCATTGGCATAAGTTAAAACTAAGGATGAGTGAAACCAAAGCAGTCTGTACTGATTAGGTACAGGTAGACCTTAATTTAATTAGATTCTCTGAATATATTCTAAAACATCATCACCTTTTAAAACTCCAGCCATCATATTACTTAATGTGGCCACATTAATTTTAACCATTACTGGTGTCGTATCCCTCCTGAATTTGAAAATGTTGTTTCTAGTCTGACTATAATAAAGAAGATGTACAAAATAATGCATAAAAGCTATAATCCATTCTTTAAAACACCATTTTCAGGCTTTATAAATTCAAAAAATACATGTTTCAGTTACAGCAAAATATTTTCCTAAATACTTTTTATTTCTTCAAATTCATTCATCCCTGGTAATAGCTTGAGCATAGGACACATATAAAGAATATAATACTTCCATGAAAAATATAGTGCTCTTACATTTGCAATTGTACTTTAATAGTCTCAATAAATGAGAGGTCAAGTTTAGGATTCATTGTTATATTTTTGAAAATGTATTAAGTATCATGGAAACCCACAATTTAGCTAGGAGAAATACATCTTTTATTTTCTTGATCATATTTTACTCTTGGTAATTTTATAGTTCAAGGTAAGTATTATGTGGCACGATAATTGTATTTTATGTTCTTGACATAAACAGAGGAATTTTATGATTCCATAATATGGCTGAATCAGAAGAGCTTCTATTCAGTATTAATGTTATCCTCATCTGGGAAACCAAGAAATGAGAGATACAATTGATTTTATGTTTATGTAATCTAATGTTTTTCACACTCAATTTTTATTATTTTTCTATAGGGGTAAAAATCAATCATTACTTGTTCCAACAGATTAAAACCAAAACTCAACAGATATTATCTTTGGATTTATAGCCTCTTTTTCTTTCCTGTGATAAATGTATTCCATAGGAAAAGAACAGTGTATTTGAGAGTTTACATAATTCTATCAGATATTTGGAACACTCTTTTAATATAGCTATGGTCAACAAAATTAACAGGAAATATGGCTAGTCATAGGTAGCCTTATGCTTGGACTCCACATTTCCTGGCTCCCTTATACTGTAAACTTTCAGGCACCTTAGAACTTCTAATGTTTGCCCTAGAGTGATGTATAAAACCTAAACAGAGAATCGACGGAGGATTGAACCAGGGGACCTTGTGTATCAAGCATCACACAATAGAAAGAACATGGGTGACATAATCAGATAGGTATCTGGCTTTAAGAAGGAAAGACTGAGCGACAAGTTGCTTCAACTCTCTCAGGCTCAGTTTCTTATATGTAGAATAAAGACCACCTTGTGAAAGGCAAAATAATGGACCCCCAAAGATGTATATGTCCTAATGCCGAGAACCTAGGATTATGTTACCTTACATGGCAACATGATTACTAAAAATTTTGAAATGGAGAGATTATCATGGATTGTCTGTTGGGCACAGTGTAATCACAAGAGTCTTTATAAGAGAAAAGAAGGAGACAGGAGAGGCAGAGGCAGAGAAGATGTGATGACAGAAGCAAAAGTCAGAGTGATCTGGTTCTTCTTTGTAGGGTTTAAAAACAGGAAAATACTATGTGCCAAAGAATGTGAGTGGCCTCTAAAAGCTGAAAAAGGGAAGAAACTGATGCTTCCCTAGAGTCCCCAGAAGGAATGCTGCCCTGCCAACATCTTGACTTTAGCCAATAAGACACATTTCATACTTTTGGCCTCCAGAACTCTAAAATAAATTTATAAACCACAAGATTTGTGGTAATTTGTTACGGCAGCAATAGAAAACTAATGCACTCCTCATTATAAGATTTTGTAAGGATTACATTTTCTCAGCCCAGATTAGGCTTTGAGAAACATTGTATTACACAAGGTGTAAAGGAGACTTGAGCAGAGATTTGCTGAGGACTAAATGTGTGGCTACACTTCCTTCCAATTTCTTTAATCCAAGCAAAAATGGTTATAATTGTGTTGGGAGATGAAAGGACTTGGGTCCAATAAGAAATATGTTTATTTTCTTCTTAGCATAAACAGTTGAAGTGTGCTGAGCAGTAAGGGCCAGCACACTTCATGGCCTTAAAGTGTGGTTAAAATGTTCCTGTGTGCTATATATTACAGCTGAATACTGAATCCCTGTAGTTCATTTGTCTGTGTTCTCCTCCTGCTACCACATTATCCGCTGTATATTTTTCTCTTTGCCCTGTGGAGTTCAGTCATAGGTTAAAAGTTTCAGTTGTTTTATTGCTTCAAGGCACATTTAGACTCTTTCATGTTGACCAAGAAATCCAACCAGACATGATGAGAAACAAACAACTACCTCTTGGAATGTGTACGATTACATGTTACTGGTTAGGAATTTACTCCCGATTTCAGAGCAAAAAACTATCATGAGGGTCACAGCTTCTTGTACAGCTGGAAAACATTCCAGATGACTTAAATATTTTCAGTTGCCATAAATAAACATGTACATGTCTCAACTTATGCACATTTCCTTACCCAGAGTCTGGTTCTTAAAACCATCCCCTTCTTATGCAGAATTAATGGCCTCAACCAGCAAATGAAACAGATTTTATTTAACAGATTGAAAAGCTCTATATAGAACTTTATATCGTGTTTTATCTGCTATCCTGTGACATGCACTTTAAATTTTTTTAGACATATTTAAATGTAACAAATGTCTCAGAGACCTAAGATATAAGATTAAAGTTACAGTAATGATTTGTATTCATTTCTGCATGATCTGACAGCCTGGAGGTAGAAGTGACTCTTGAGGCCCTGGAACTTAAAACAAAAGTAGATGTTTAATTATAAAATAAATTAACTTCATACATTTATATTTTTAATGTATTACATAAATCATTCAATACAATCTCACCTGGAGATGTACATATTTTAATTGCTTTTTTTTTTTTTTCAGTAATCACCTTTCTTTTGCACTCTGGCACTAAAATATAATTTGAACAGCTTTCTTATCCAAGAGCCATGTAGATCCAGCATATTTTCCTAGATTCTTTTAAATTCACTAATGCATATTAAAATGATTAAAGTCAGCTACACCAGATTTGACCTGTCCCATTATTGAGATATTTAATTTAACAGGGCATTTATGGAGAAGGGCTTTCTTAATAGTTACGTTATTCAAAGTCTTGGGGATGTGAGCCCTTCATGGGGAGAAACAACCACTAGCAGATGGAGGACAAGCTGTGAGAAATGCTATTGTTCCCCTGCATTAGTCGGGACAGTGACTTAAACGACAAATTCTATCTGATACTGTATAATCATTTTCCGGTGAGAATGAAAATAAAGCTAGGAAAAGCTAAATAAAATAGTTACACCTAAAGGAAAAGAAAAATGGAAAGAAAAGGATAATACATTATATTATCACCCAACCATTATGTTTCACATAGAATTTGGACAAAAGATTAAGTAAATATATTTAGTGGGAAATTGAATATTGGATACTAGATTCTAGGTATCCTTTTGGCATGCCTAGCTTACTTGCCATCATGCCATTCTTCCGTTGTGTACCACATCTTTAGCTCCTGTAGTAACTGTAGACCTAAAGGAAAATTCAGCACTCTCAGTGACTTATGAGACCCTCAGGATTTATTTCTTCCTAGGGTTAGGTGAGAATAAGAAAGCGAACAGCCCTGTTCACAATGTACAATAACAAGAATACAGAAATGTGTCTTGAAAATTGAAAAATATAAGTAATCAGAACAAAATCATATTTACAAAAGTTTATCTGGATTGGAAATGCAAAGGCTTCCTCACTATATATAAATATGCTACTATAAATAAATTTGTTACTGTATATAAATTATCTCCTACCGAATTCAGAAGGAAAGCTAGAAGACACAACAAAAACATGATTTTGCTATATATTAGCATGTAACTTATGAGAAAGATGGCATTGAAGCATAAGAACTATTTAGCAAGTTAAGCTAGGGCAATTTAAAGACATTCATGAAAACAAAGTTCAATTTTATACTAAAGAAATACTCCAAAACAATAGAAAAATTCAAAATGAAAATTTTGATAGTTTTTTAATATAACTTTTAAATTTACATCATTGGAATGTACACAAGGAAAAAAGTAGACAAGGGGTTGACAACTTCAATGTTCATAAAATGCTCATACACTTGGAAAGAAAAAAGCTAAACAAAATCAAACAAAGCAAGTGAGCATTTAATTAACAAAACAAGAAATATATTGGTCTAGTAAGAAATATAGTTTAACAATCATTGTCATTTATAAGCAAATAAATGGCAATTAAAACCTATATACAATTTGGTCCATCAAATTGCCATTTGTTTAGTGAGAATAATTGCTGGTGATGCAAGCACAATGAAAAGAGGTATAAAATGATGCAAAACATCTACAGTTATCACCAACTCTAATCTTTCTGTTAAAATGGGCTGCAACAAAACCAAACTTACTTAGCATCCTCTTTTCCTCAGATTTTCCTTACCAATTAGATCCTAGAATCATATTATTTCATGAAATCACATATTCTAAATAACTAAAGAGGTGTGAATTCAAAGACTCCTGGATTGATGCAGAATCTGACTTTGGCAGTCAAATCTGAGCAACATCTACAGAACAGAAACAAGCCAGAACATTAGATAATGAATGCCTTCTTCAAGACTGCCAATTTAAAAGATACCAACGTAATAAAGGGTATATTCACTTGCCTTTTATCTTCCCCCACCCCCAATCAAGCAGAATTACTCCATGATTCGAGAGGTTCAAGAATCAGAAGATAGGGTGTAAAATGAAACTAAATATTCCACCACCTGTTTCCTTTATTTATACACCTGGTACAGGAAATGTTGTAAAATTAACACCACAAAGCTAAGTAGCTGAAAATATGCTTTTGCATCTAAATGATTTAATGACAATAACCAAAAAGACATTTTTAAAAAATTCTTATTGCAAATCCATGACTAAAGAACAAAAAACCCAGAAGACCTAAGAAAATCTAAAATAATAAAAAAGTACAGTGAAGACAAGCATAATCATACTGAAAATTCTATTGGTCTTTATAGCCATTACTCAGTGATACTTTTCCAGGTAAGGGCAGCTCTCTTCAATAATAAAATCCGAATAGTATGAATACATTTATTTGAAAAGGTAAACGATAAGGGAGAAAACAAAGAAGAGACAAGCAGAGAAAGAGATAAGGGCTCATTCTTATAGCTATTTAACCCATTCTCCATTTTTTCATTAAATGCATATGACACTGAGCCTGAGCTTCTGAAAGCCTGCCTTGTTCTTTCCATTTGTGGCCGCACTGATTATCAGCAATATCCAGGACACAACCTGTAAGCAGAATGTTACATTGTGTTATGTGATAATGTTATGTTATTTAATGTGTTAATTACAGAGAAATTGGAATTTCTCCTTCCGTATTCATCTTCTCCAAAGATCTACCAGTTGAAAAATGCATATTATAACTGAAGTAAGGCAATGAAATATAACTCTCGAATTTTATACTTCCTAGTACTCTTCCTTACCCATATTTTATTGATAAATATAAGTGTAACTCAAAAATTATATTTACCATCTAAGGAACTTTAAGAACAACCTTCAGTTTTCAGATCCTCCTTCAAACTGTTGCATATTTAACTTTTAGCAAAGAGTTACATTTCAGAAAAAAGGTGCAGCTAAGAACTTATCCAACAAATCAATGCCCAAGGTGTGTTTTGGAAGCAATAAAGATTTTATTACAGCTTCCGGTTTTCTATTGCTACAATTGTACCATGAGATAGATGAATATACACTAGTAAAAGATACTTAAATCTTAAAATTATTTAAAAACATAATTGTATACTACATTATGTTTCTTTTTTGGGAATGGTTCTGCCCTTACCATTGCTCTGGTTCATTTCCATCCCCTAAATCATTTATTACAAACATTTTTCGTATTTTTATGCATCCATTTCTAACCCCACCCTTTCATACTTACAATTGCTTAAATTTTTGAGATGGGAGCCATTTCATATGAGCCTCCTTAAATTTATTTTTGTTACCTCACACATACTCAGTGTCTTTACCAGTTTGTCCTCCTCCCCTGCATCATAAGGAAACAACTCTGTTCTTTACAGAGCATTTACCTTAGCTTTGACTGATGGAAAATTTTTCACGCACCCACCTTGCTCCATCAGTAACCACATTCCTTTTTCTCTCCTATTTTATTCATTTCTGCTTCACTGTATCTATCCTCTCACAGCTCCTCTCTCCCCTCCCCCACCCCTGAAATCTGGCCATAAGATGCACTCGTTTGTCTTATAAAATTCATTCCCAGTCACAAGTCCTATCAGAAATTCCATTTAAGGAGGGAGAGATTAATATTTATGGAAAGCGTAACAACTATGGTTTGTAGCAGATGGAATCGTTCAAGATTTATTGATGAGTTAATTAAGGTCTAGAGGGCTAAGGGTTAATTGATTTGCCCAATGTCAAAAGTAAACAGTAGAAATTAGGATTAGATATGATTCTGCTTGACTCCACACCACACTGTCACATTTATTATTTTCATAATAGCAAGATTATTCCCTATACTACTCTATATAATATATGCCTCAGTTTTTACAGTCTGACTTCTGCTCCACATTTCTTTTTAAATTTCTTTCTTGAAGGTAACAAAGTATATGTTTGTCACTAAATGCTATGATTTCTTTAAGCATCTTATAGTCTTTAAAAATTGTGGGAATTACTATTTATGACCTCTTCCTCATTCTTAAAATTATCTGTATTCTTGGTGGTCATGAACCATATTCCCCTAGTTTATTTTACTCCCTACGATTCACCTTTGCCTTTTCCTTTGCCTTCCTTTTTTTTTTTTATCCCCCATCCTCAAAGTTCTGTCGTTGGCTTCTCTATTCTGTAATCTTTCACCTAGACTCATATTATTATATCCCAACTGAGCTATTATAAGGACTGAATGATTGATAATTTTCTCTTTTCAGTTTTTGAAAGGCCAAGACTTGAGTCTCTCTGTAGAATAAGGCCTGTGTAGTCAGCTAGAAATGAAAGCTTGAAGATGAAAGAAATCTAATTTCAACATTTTTTCTGAGAAATAACTACTCTTATTTATATTTTAAAAACACCCACAAATAAAAAACTCACACAAGATAGAAAATGATATTCCAAATGCAAACCATTTAATAAATGGATAACTTAGCAAAGAAACAAATAATTTACTGAAACAGTATTAAGTAGCTTATAGAATTGTTGAAATAAGGAACCTAACTTGGAATGAGAGGCAAGGGAATGATAGGTAGCCAGAGCAACAGCCCAGTTAAACACAGAAGCAGGGCAGTAAGGGACCTCTGTCATAGCCATTGGTCAATAGACCACAGCTTCATCTACCATTGCTTTTGTCAATAGGATATCATTCATATATCATGTAATGATGTAATGGTGATCAAAAAACAAAGGAAATAAAAAGTTTCAAAAATGTACTGTTAAGGAGATGAATGGAAGTGAGGGTAATATAAAAGAGCTATGAAATTATTTCATTATCACATAAAAAGGTCTATATTATTTCTATAGTGGATAAAAAATAAAGTAACAAAAAAAATAAAGTTACAGCATAAGCAAAGTACATAGAAAATTAAAGGAACTCTATAGAAAAAGTAAAAAAAAAATGTTGAGAAGACCATAACTGGAGATTGAAAAGGGACATGGGATGGCTACATTAAGGAAATGCTGATTTTTGTTGCATGACATTTTAGATATATACAAGAATTTACTAAATTAAAACAAACTGTAACCCATGTTAAAGAAAAATTCAACCGAGTGATTTAAAGATCTCATTAGGTGTATTCATTTATTCACCAATTAGACAGCATCCCATCTAACAAACAAAAGAGTTCTCAGAAGGGTTGTACAAAATGGAAGGACTTCACCATCAGAAATGGGGCCGGACAAGGAAGTTATTATCAAAAGGAAAGAAAAGACTGTTTCAGGCAACCCTACTTTTGGGAGTATGGGGGGGGTTTATCAAGCAGATTGCATCACTGATGCTGATCAGGAAATCCTAGACTGATTGGTTTAAAATTCCACTGTTCTGAGGGCTGCAAACTATAATTAGGTTAGCTATTAAGTCTTGGTGGGGCTTAGCAAGAGTGACTCTATATGGGGCCTGATGTTTCTTTTTGATACCTATAAATGTCTCCATAGTTAGCTTTCCTTTTTTTTTTATTTTTCTACTAAACACGCCAACATTTTCTAGTTGCCACATCTACTTTTTCTTAGAACTGAAAAGGATTACCTTATTGAATTGATCTCCTCATTTCCTATTAATAGGAAAGAAGGCACTTCCCTACAGTATTTCAAAGTTTTCTTGTCAATAAAATCTATGTGTGTGTGTGTGTACACATACTGTTAAATTATTATAGCTAAAACTTTCTCATATTTTTATCTCTAATGTCTTATCTCTTTTTTCTGTTTAGTTTTTATTTAAATTTAAGTTAGTTAACATACAGTGTAAAATTAGTTTCAGATGCAGAATTTAGTGATTCATCACTTACATACTATCGTATCTCTTTCTAAAGATTGGTTTTATGTACAGAATCTGCAAGGTATGGATCTAGTCTCATAGGCCTCCAAGGGGCAACTTTTTGGAGAAAATGCTTCTCTCTCTTTCTTAGACAGAAATTCCATTCAAGGGAAAGACATCAGTTGCCACTGAATTGGAGTGTTCATATCATTTGTATGAAAAAATTTTTAGAGCTCAGTAAGTCATATACTCACGTCTGTAGAAAAGTCATAATTATATCTTTACAAAATCAATAAGCTCAAATACTTCCTTCTATGTTTATGTTGATAAATTATCATTTGAGAAGGCATTAATACAGGTTCTGCCATTCAGACTCCCATCATTCCACCTGAATCCTAAAAATGTGTTTCTCAGATGAGCAGAGTTGAGCTCAGGGTCAAAATAGATAGTTGTTACCAAAATAGTTGACCTACAAAGTATATTGGGATATTTAAAACCTTGTTCTATTTCAAAGCATGTGACTATCCATTATCTTATTTGATTGAATTGATTTGATATCCACAACAAGATTGTGACAGTTGAGCAAACATTATTTTCTCAACATATAAATCTAAAATCAAATAACTTTCCAAAAGTTGCAGAACTAGTATACAAAATCAAATCTGTTCATCTCTCACTCTAAGCTCTCTGTACTTTATCATTCTGTTTCTCTTTAAGTTCTAATTTGGCAAAATGACAATTGATCTTAATATAGTTTCTGAAAAAGCTTTCCTCATTTTTCAAATACTTCCATAGGAACAGTCCT